>NC_140171.1:95166323-95392590 GCF_963971535.1 Notolepis coatsorum
CAGCAGTGCAGAGGTATTCAATTCTGAAGTTATATTTACATTTACATTTAGCTGAACGCTTTTATCCAAATCGACTGTACGACAAGTCAGCAGGAAGGGTACAACTCTTACAGCTAAGTAACAATGTTCATCAAACAGTGCTGGGATTTGGGTGCTGCAGTGTTGAGTGCATAGTAGTAAATACATATTAGTATAGTAGGAAGAGTGCATGATGGTATAAGACAGTAAGAAGGTTAGTGGTTTTTGTTTTTTTTCTTCATTTCAGATATTGATTGAAGAAGTGTGTTTTTAGTCGACGGCGAAATATTGGCCGGGTTGCGGCTCCTAACTGTGGTGGGAAGTTAGTTCCACCAAGCATTATGCAGCGAGGACCGAGAATATAGGGCTGGGCGATATAACGATAACGATAAATATCGCGATATATTTTAATAATCGATATCGAATATCGAAATAAAAATAAAATCGAAAAATCGTTTTTTTTTTTTTTTTTTTTTTTTTATATAATAGTTTTTTTTTTTTTTACCTGCAACATGGCAGTTTTAAAACCAGAGACAGTGGACAGACTTGTCTTTCTTGCCTGCAACTTAAAGTAATGGCTTTGCTTGTCCAAATGACAATACTGACCAAATTCAGATTTCTTTTTCTCTTGTCCATTTATTTATTTTGTTTCTAATTTAAAATACAGTTTGAAACCGTCTGTACACAGTAGGCTGTGTGCTAGCAGAACTAGACTCCAGTCACGAGTCACGGTGCACATGTGCGGTGGTTTGTCCACCAAAAAAGCGCCAAAAGATCGAAAATAAACTAGCAGAGCCAGAACTGTTCAACTCCTCTGGAGCCACAGCCAGCAGAGAAGCCAGTTTACTTTAGCTTTTAAACCAGCTGCAGCCTGAGAACTGGAGTGTGAGGGGATGTAACACTAAAGATGGCGGCAATGACAAAGAATTGCTGCAAAATAAACATACATCTGTTGTTAAAAAAAAAAAAAAAAAAAATTTTTTTTTTTTTTATATATACTTATAACAATTCGATAATTATCGATATCGAGAAATAAAATAAAATTATCATATCGTTATCGCGATATGATTTTTTTCCATATCGCTCAGCCCTACGAGAATAGGCGGCTTCTCTTTGATGACCCTCCCGTAGCTCGGATAGGAGTTATATTGCAAGGCTCAGCCCTCTAACCAATCACAGCTCAGAGGGGATTCTGTTGGAGTAAGCTCTTTTAGTGGCTGAATCTACATGGTCATCATTCAACACAGTCAGGCGACGAGGATACACCAGGGGTCAGCAACCTTAGGCACGAGTGCCACCATTGGCACGCATTATCTCTAAACCAATGGCACACTAGAAAGTGTGTAAGAGAGGAACCTTTTTGGAAATGTTGAGTTATCTCCCCATGCAGTTACCTCTTTCACAGCCATTGGCAGTTGCACAGCCTGTTATTTATGGTAGGTTGACTGATATACCAGGGATATTTCAGGGTCAGAGCCAATCAGAAGGGTCAGTCTGTTGTTGTTGCCGAACATTGAGTGTTAAACGCCATTTTGAGACCAAACATGAGAAAACTTTAAAGGATGAGGCAGACAAGGCTGAATGTGTCCAGGTATGGCAAGCAAGCATCTCATAAAGACGGCAGCATTCTCTTATATAAGGAAAATGGTTATTAAAACGATTGCTATGCACGTTGCTTATATGGATGGAATAGAATTACAAATCTGTTGGAGATTTACATTGTGATGTGGTGTCATAATTGAACTTAATTTTAACCTTAACATTGATATGGCACACTGGTTAACAAGAACATTTTAAAATGGTTGCTGATCCCTGACATAGACTAACCAATAAATAAACACTACATTTGTTTCTTATTTCAACAATATTCCCTTTGACTTTGAGTTTCTCTAATTCGTTTCTCGGATTGGTTAGAAGGGCGAGCTTCTCTGTGACACTTTATAATTGGATATCACTGCACAGCTGCTACACTCGTAATTGAAACCACATCACAGTAGAACTCAATGAAAACAAAATAATCATACACATTGTAGCTTTAAAGGTGATGCAGTTTCTGACCACTAGTTTATTGAAATGGCACTATAGAACACAGTAGGAGAACAGGAGTGACATAGAACACAGAAAGGGTACACTGGAGGCAGGTAAACATGCCATGAGCTTCATATTGATTGGTCTATATATAGAATCTTCTTCGAAATCTGACAAGCCAACTGCCTGTCAATCAAATGAGGTCGGACGCATTACAACTTTGCCAAAACCTAAAGTGAAAGTTAAAGGTGCCATAGTTGTTTTGCTTTCTGTTTGTTGAATCAACTAATAGGAGAGGGTGAATGTTAGATATAAAGTACACAACTCCTACTGTATTTAGTTGATTCAAAAAGGCCAATGAAAAAGGCTTTATATAAAGCATGGGCTTTTTTGTTGTTGAATGTAAACTTGAAATGTTATATTAACTTAATCACTTTTAGTTGATACATCTCCTATTCAGTTGACCTCCCCCCCACTCACTCACTCACTCACTGACTCAGTTCCACACGTTCACATCTGGGAGCAGCCCAGCACAACCACAGTCTGACCACTGTTGACTACTCTGCTGCCAGTGCCACTGTTTGCATTCAGACTGCTGCCAGACCAATCAGCTGGTCTCTAGCATTCAGACTGCTGCCACACCAATCAGCTGGTCTCTAGCATTCTGACTGCTGCCACACCAATCAGCTGGTCTCTAGCATTTTGACTGCTGCCACACCAATCAGCTGGTCTCTAGCATTCTGACTGCTGCCAGACCAATCAGCTGGTCTCTAACATTCAGACTGCTGCCACACCAATCAGCTGGTCTCTAGCATTCTGACTGCTGCCACACCAATCAGCTGGTCTCTAGCATTCTGACTGCTGCCACACCAATCAGCTGGTCTCTACCATTCTGACTGCTGCCAGACCAATCAGCTGGTCTCTAACATTCAGACTGCTGCCACACCAATCAGCTGGTCTCTAGCATTCTGACTGCTGCCACACCAATCAGCTGGTCTCTAGCATTCTGACTGCTGCCAGACCAATCAGCTGGTCTCTAACATTCAGACTGCTGCCACACCAATCAGCTGGTACTTACTGTAAATTGTAAATGGTGCATTTATAGCGCTCGCTTTACAATTTGTTCTTCACATTTCACCCATTCACTCACACATTCACACACCATATTGCTTTAAAGCCTCAGTCCAGTGTTTTTAGTTTTTCTTTACCAAATCAAGTTTGGGTTCATGTACATAATGTTCTTGAGAGTTTCACTAAGATTCCCATCATTTCACACCAATCTTTACAAACATTTCAACAAGCAAAGCTTGTACAGCTACTAGTGCAGTGCCCTTTCAAAACGTGGCCATTTGGAGTGCGTGTCCGGGGGGAATGTGTGCCCGTTCAAAACGTGGCCATTTGGAGTGCATGTCCGCGGGGAATGTGTGCCCGTTCAAAACGTGGCCATTTGGAGTGCGTGTCCGCGGGGAATGTGTGCCCGTTCAAAGTGTGGCCATTTGGAGTGCGTGTCCACAGCGAATGTGTGCCCATTCAAAGTGTGGCAATTTGGAGTGAGTGTCTGCGGGGAATGCGTGCCCGTTCAGAGCGTGGCCATTTGGAGTGCGTGTCTGCGGGGAAGGAGGTTCTGTTAGCAGCGTTGCATTCAAAACATGCCCCCTTCAGAGTGTGTGCCCCTTCAGAGTGTGTGCCCGCTCAGAGTGTGTGCCCGTTCAGAGTGTGTGCCCCTTCAGAGTGTGTGCCCGTTCAGAGTGTGTGCCCCTTCAGAGTGTGTGCCCGTTCAGAGTGTGTGCCCCTTCAGAGTGTGTGCCCGTTCAGAGTGTGTGCCCCTTCAGAGTGTGTGCCCGTTCAGAGTGTGTGCCCGTTCAGAGTGTGTGCCCCTTCAGAGTGTGTGCCCGTTCAGAGTGTGTGCCCGAGTGTGTGCCCCTTCAGAGTGTGTGCCCCTTCAGAGTGTGTGCCCGTTCAGAGTGTGTGCCCGTTCAGAGTGTGTGCCCCTTCAGAGTGTGTGCCCGTTCAGAGTGTGTGCCCATTCAGAGTGTGTGCCCGTTCAGAGTGTGTGCCCCTTCAGAGTGCGTGCCCGTTCAGAGTGTGTGCCCGTTCAGAGTGTGTGCCCGTTCAGAGTGTGTGCCCCTTCAGAGTGTGTGCCCGTTCAGAGTGTGTGCCCCTTCAGAGTGTGTGCCCCTTCAGAGTGTGTGCCCGTTCAGAGTGTGTGCCCCTTCAGAGTGTATGCCCGTTCAGAGTGTGTGCCCGTTCAGAGTGTGTGCCCCTTCAGAGTGTGTGCCCCTTCAGAGTGTGTGCCCATTCAGAGTGTGTGCCCCTTCAGAGTGTGTGCCCCTTCAGAGTGTGTGCCCGTTCAGAGTGTGTGCCCCTTCAGAGTGTGTGCCCCTTCAGAGTGTGTGCCCCTTCAGAGTGTGTGCCTGTTCAGAGTGTGTGCCCCTTCAGAGTGTGTGCCCGTGTGGAAGCGACTGAAACCTAAAGTTCGTCATCTGTCCGCCAAGTGTGAAGTTGTTCTCAAGATATTCTACATTATTTAACAATAATGAGACGGGTACTGTGGAATGCTCTCCCTGACCATCTGAGAGCACAGACTGTGGATGCTTTTAAAAAGGGCCTCAAAACACATCTTTTTAATAAGAGCCTTTTGTTGATTTTATCTAGTTTTAGCTCCACACATTTAATGTTCTTTTACTCTTTTACTAGTTTTAGCCCTTCACATTCCATGTTCTTTTTACTCCCTTACTAGTTTTAGTCTTGCTCATTTCTTTCTTTTTTTTACTCTTGTTCTGTTATTTTACATTGTAGCGCTTTGAGATTTGTTCCACAATTATAAAGCGCCTCTACAAATCAAATATATTATTATTATTATTATTATTATTATTATTATTATTATTATTATTATTATTATTATTATTATTATTATTATTATTATTATTATTATTATTGATCTAATAAATGTGTAACTACACGTAGGGACCAAGCGAGTTATTCCTCTGGGGTATTTTCCACCACAGTTGCAACGTGGATCGGTCTGGCAGTGCTGTTGAAATCCATTACAGATTGAGGTGAAAATAGTGGTGGTTGTGGCTTGGATCTCGGGGTGAGTTCTCAGTGTGTTTTCCCCCCTTTTTTTGTTGTATATTTTTCATTGTTATTAAATTTTTTTAATAAACTTTTTTTTTCCTTTTCTAAAAAGTGAATGCTGTTGTTTTTGTGTGTGGTTATCTTAAATTAAGGTAAGATAAGATATATTAATCACAGACAGACAGCGATTTCTTCCTTTTTACTTGGATAGAATGCAATACAATTCCAGTCATACCGTCAGATTGCGATGACACGACCTCTAGCCTATATAACAGCTGAGCCCGAGGTGTCCGCACTGTGTCCTGTTCCCCGTGTGATTTAGTTTGACAGTTTTACTGCACGGGTGTTTTTTTCCGGTATAAAGTGGAATGCCACTCGTTTTAAGAATTCATATGTTTAGCCTTACGCCCCCCCAAGGACAATTGAATCAATATGAGAATCAACTGTTGATATACGTACATCTGAATCTGACGTCTGTGGTTGTCTGCGACCAGGACATACGTCTACGTCTATCAATCCTAACAGGACAGCAGGACAGCACACGTGACGTTATGCACACTGAAGACACACTGACACACTATACAATGAACATGACATACAACATACAGTATAAGCTACAGTATGTACACCAAGAATTTTCCTAATGTTTTTAATTGCACTTAAAAATTGCTCTTGATATATTAAATGTGGCATCTAGAAAGGCTCTCATGAGGAAGTGGATGAGTCAGGTGACGCCAACGGAGGGAGAGTGGATGGACGTAATTCATGAGATCGACGTGGCGGAGAGATTGACGGAGAGGTGGGGGAGATGGCGGGAATTGGTGAGACTTTGTATAGTTTAAAGTAAGAGGATTGGTAGGCGGCTGGGTGGCGCAGCGGAGATTGCGCTTGTCACCAATGCAAGAGACTCCGGTCTCGAATCCGGGTGTCAGCATTGCCTCCGGCTTGGGCGAGTCATCATACTATCTCAATTGGCAGAGGTAGCGGGTGGAAGTCGATGGGTGGTAATCTGGACGTTGTGGACAGCGACTCCTACAGGTCGGTTGGGGGACGCCTGCACAGCAGAGACAGGAAGTAGCGGGGGTAGTGTGAGCCTCCCATGCGTTACACCTTGCCACTGAGAGTCCGCGCTGTCTGGTGAAAAGATGCGACAGGCTGCCTCCTCGTGTACCGGAGGGGACATGTGATGCAAGGCTTCTATCCTCCCTACAACGACCAGTGTGGGGTATAGTCGAGCAACGTTCAAGACAGGGGAGGGGAGAATTGGAAATACGAAATTGGGATGGGAGAAAAATAGAAAATAAGGAGAAAAAGTGGATACAAAAAAAGTAAGAGGATTGGTTTATGCTTGATGAAGGAACCGTGTGTGTGAGAAGGATGTGAGCACCCCCCTTTTTTTGCAAAAGAGGAAAATTAAAAGATAATAAAAAATGTTTTGTATTTTTGGTTTGTATGCATATAAATGTCTGGTGCGTATGAACCTGCATCGCCTGCCAGAGGGGAGTTTGATACGGAGGTGGCGACCAGGGTGGGTTGGGTCAGAAAGGAGTTTGGTACGGAGGTGGCGACCAGGGTGGGTCAGAGCGGGAGGAGGCTAAGGAGGACCAGACAGTAATGGAGGTAGTGAGGAGGACCAGACAGTAATGAGGTGAGGAGGACCAGACAGTAATGGAGGAAGTGAGGAGGACCAGACAGTAATGGAGGAAGTGAGGAGGACCAGACAGTAATGAGGTGAGGAGGACCAGACAGTAATGAGGTGAGGAGGACCAGACAGTAATGAGGTGAGGAGGACCAGACAGTAATGAGGTGAGGAGGACCAGACAGTAATGGAGGAGGTAAGGATGCTGTCAATGATCGCTCCGTAGAACTGAACCAGGACAAGAGATGTTCAGGTTGTGAAGTTGTGTGAATAATGATCCTCTGTTGGGCTTGTTTTGTTTCTACAATGATGTCATCATCCCGTTTGAGGGAATCGGATTTGGTGACTCCAAGGAACTTGAATGACTTAATCAGTTCCACAGCTGAGCCATTCATTTCCAGGGGGGAATGAGGATATTATTATTTGGCATTATTTGATATTTGTTAACACGCATGACTCTCTCCTGAAGCTAGAAGTCAGAGAGAAGCCTCAATGTAAAATCCTGCTCAATGGACAATGAATGGGTCACGGATTTTGTGGAGCCGCAAAATGTTATGGCAAGTTCACAAACGAGGTCTATATTCTCGTATTGCTAAAATGTCTGAATCTGAATTTGAAACGAATGTGGATCTAAATGCTCACGTAAACATTTTATTGCCCAACAAAATAATTGTCCCATCATACACTGTCAATAGATGGGTTTCTCTTTGTCTGCACAGCCAGATGGGCACAAAGCTAAGGTCAGACAAACAGGTAGGAAGGATGTGTTCATGACGTGGAACAAAGGAGGGGTTTGTTTGTTTGTTTGTTTGCATTGCTGAGAACGAATTCTTAAACCCCCAACTAGGGGAGGGCGATATGGCCAAAAATGATATCGCGATAACGATATCGATAACAATATCATATCACTCGATATTCGATATTATCGATATTGTTATAAGCATAACATATATATATATATATATATATATATATATATATATATATATATATATATATATATATATATATATTATAATTTTTTTTAAACAACAGATGTATGTTTATTTTGCAGCAATTCTTTGTCGTTGCCGCCATCTTTAGTGTTACATCCCCTCACACTCCAGTTCTCAGGCTGCAGCTGGTTTGAAAGCGAAAGTAAACCGGCTTCTCTGCTGGCTGTGGCTCCAGGGGAGTTGAACAGCTTCTGGCTCTGCTAGTTTATTTTCTATCTTTTGGCGCTTTTTTGGTGGACAAACCACCGCACATGTGCACCGTGACTCGTGACTGGAGTCTAGCTCTGCTAGCACACATAGCCTACTGTGTACAGACGGTTTCAAACTGTATGTACAAGAGAAAAATAAATCTCAATTTGGTCAGTATTGTCATTTGGACAAGCAAAGCCATTACTTTAAGTTGCAGGCAAGAAAGACAAGTCTGTCCACTGTCTCTGGTTTTAACTGCCCTGTTGCAGGTCACAAAAAGAAAAAAGATATATATTTTTTTCTATATATTTTTTTTTATATCGATTATTAAAATATATCGCGATAATTATCGTTATCGTTATATCGCCCAGCCCTACCCCCAACTGCTCCAGTGGAGTTGTTCAGTGGCCAACAGTGTCAGGCTTAGGTTAGACTTTCGTTTAATTTTCGTTTAATTTTCTGGTGAGTTTCGCCGCAACGTATGAGAGGTGGGTCACACTTTCGTTTTGTCACCTGAGCACAGTGATGTAGTACACTGCCAAAGCAGTAGATGGCAGTAGGTGGCGAACATGAAGGCAATTCTCAACCAATCAGAACTTGAATGTGCCAATACACTTCCTGCAAAGAAAATGTCAACAAGGCGGGCGCCACCATCTTTGCCTATTTACCCAATGCAGCACTTCTTTTTCAGCAAAGTGTAATAAAAGTGGAATAAACAAAACGGATACATTCACTGTGTGTTCTGCTCTCTCATTTGTTGATGAAACAAAACTAACATCAACACAAGTGACCACCAAGAGCGGATAGTTTAGTCTCAAAAAAGATCGGTGACTTTGTTAGCTACATTGTTAGCTGCATGCTAACGTGAATGGAAGATGCCATTATAACAGTATAGCATTGTGGCTAGAAGCTAACGTTAGCTCATGCTAGTTAGCCAGCACCAAACTGATGATATCGGGAGCTATCAGTAGCTAGATAACATTAGAGACAACGCCGTGTGTATTAAACAAAGGTGAATAGATGACTGGGCCATTTTGTTTAATGCTTGTTAAGATTGAAAGAGGAGCTTTGAGCTAACAGGGTCTGATAGCTAACGCTAGCTCATGTTAGCCAGTGGCAGTGCTCGTGCAATCGGTAATGCTAGCAGAATGAATGGATGTAAACTTTATTTAACATATTGCATAATGGGTACAATACAATACGGCTCAATACAAACAATTGTTTTTTTTTTTTTGATCCACTTTTTCTCCCATTTTCTATATTTTCTCCCATCCCAATTTCGTATCATCCAATTCAACCCTCCCCTGTCACGAACGCTGTTTCTTGCCTCCCACAAGCCGGCTGCAGTGAGGACTAAGTCATACATAGCACAAGTCCCCTCCGGTACTTGAGGTAACAGCAGTCGCATCTTTTCACCTGCGCAGCTCGACCTCTCAGTGTCGAGGAGTAACGCGTGGGAGGCTCACGCTGCCCCCGACACTTCCTGATTCTACTGCGCAGGCGCACCAACCGACTTGTAGGAGTCGCTTGTTCACAACGTTCGATCCCCACCCTTCAGTTTTTCCCTCCCCGTAATACGGCCAATGTGTATTACTGCGGACGACCAGCCAAACTGAAAAACAATGTGGAGAGCTGGATTCGAACACGCGAATCCTAGCGTCTCCACACTGGTGGCGAGTGCCTTAGACCACTACACCACCTAGCCGCCCTAATACAAACAATTGTTAAGGGAATGCAGACTGTTGTAGCTTGGACTGGGGTCCTTATAACAATAACTTGACAACACATGGTAGCTGCAGCTATTTGGGACAACTCTGTCCCAAACACACACCCACACCCACACACACACTCTGTTGTCACCGGAAGGGGCACGCAGATGGTATCTACTGCGCATGGGCGTTTTCGCAACAACGGCTCCGTGCAGATTACACGTCTGTTCTCGGCGAGTTTTGGCGCTACTCCAAAACGGAAAACACAATTTAGCGTTTTCAGTAGGGCCACAACGTATCCGCCAAAAAACGCATTTCTGTGTAAAAGGGACAGCAAACGTATTCAAAAACGTATAAAAACTAGCACAAAAACAGTGTGTGTAACAAGGGCCTCAGACTGTGGTTGTACTGGGCAGCTCCCAGGTGTGAATGGAACTGTGTGAATGTGAAGCAGGGCATAGCTGAAAAAGAGCATCCATGCTCAGCGAATCTACCCTGGGTAAATAAAGTTTAAAAAAATTAAAAATAAAAAGGAAATCAGAGCAGTCCGAGCTCCTCCTCTTAACACTTTCCGCGCCAGACCTGATGATAGTCGGGTTAACTCGCCGAACGGTCAGCGCCAGACCCGAGTATAGTCGGGTTTTGGCAATTTTTTATTTTATTCGATATTTCCATTCATTATCCATCGTATCCATAAACAACGTGGATAAATAAATGTGATTTTTTTCTACAGAGCTCTCTTTATGTGCTCATTTTATGCCTGTATTTTTTCTGTTGTGAAGCACTTTGAGCTGCAGTTTCTGTATGAAAGGTGCTATACAAATAAAGTGTATTATTATTATTATTATTATTATTATTATTATTATTATTATTATTATTATTATTATTATTATTATTATTATTATTATTATTATTATTATCCAGGGAGCCTGGTGATATCATAGGGAATGAGTCTGAGATTGCAAAAGTCCAATACCGCCACCTGGTAGGATGCGGCCGGTATTGCACATCCTTTAAAACTCTGTGTCTTGGGCTGTGCATCGATTATATTGGTCCGAGCGGACTTTTCCATGTTGGGTTCATTTGACAAACAATATTTATAGTCCAACATGTAAAAAAGTGTTTGTTTCTACACACTGTAGTTTGTAGTTTATTACACGCTGAACATCGCCCATTTCCGAAAGAATCCAGTATTTTTCCATAGATGCATTTTATGCAATAAGCCCGACTCGTTCTGGTTAATTCCCTGAAAGCCCAAATACTCCCAAATCAAAGGTATATAACATGTACATATTGTAACGAACCGCGTGTAAAACAGGCTCGCCACAGTCCAAAAACCCACAAGAATTTGTCATTTCCACACAAAACGGTCTCTTTTGTTTCCTTTATTTAAACTCCAAATAACAGCAAAACAAATCATGCACCAGCAGACCCAATCCCCCAATATCCCACTCACCATAAGCGCACGACAGGCAATAAGAATAGTCAAGGACAGTCCGGGGGTCAATATCACAAAGGGTGATATTCCAGAAAAGGGATTAATCAATACTCAGTTTTCATCATCCAGTCTAAGGGTCAGTACACAAGGAAGATTCGTAGCCGGTCCAGGTCGATACACACACGATCACCTCCTTTCTCCTCTCTCCTTCTACCACCACACACTGCCACAAAGTCTTACCCCGAAAATCCAATCGTTTATGACCGGTAAAGTAAGCCACTGTGATCGTTAAATAAACATGTTTCAGGTTCGGTAAAATAGACATAGGGGGTCCTTACCTTAGCCAGGAGGTACTCCAAAAAGAATAATTCCAATGATCCCATCAGCAATTGTGATTACTCGTTTATATGTAATTACACGTGTTCACGGGACACTAGGTTTTGAGGCGAGCAGATCTGCTAGTGATTGCTTTGCAGGAGCTCCTCCCCCTCAGAGCGAGTCTTGATAGTCCATTTGATTCAATGTCTTTCCTGTTCCCTTTCTATCAGAGTTCAAAAGGTAGGCAATACTGCCACCTGGTGAGATTCGATCGGCATTGTAATTCCAACGTAGGTAAATGAGCCAGGGACGGCTAGAATGATCCGGATGATGGTTTAGAACGGGGATCAGAGGAAAAAGATCAAAGGATCTAAAAACGTATTATTACGTGTTTGGCGCTCAAGCGTTGGCGGTGAAACACGTAATATTACGTGTTTGGCCATCAAAGAGTTAAACTGGTAAAAGAAATGCTTTTGGAATGTAAAATAATAGACCTAAAATGCTGATAATAAATTATATTCAGCCTATAGATTTCCTTTGTCCTACATAATGCACGTCATAGCTACGACGCGCGCAACACACACTATGGGTACACAGCCTTTGAAAACCAAGCACACCTCTCTCGCTGAGAAACCAGTAGATTTTTTCCACTGAAAGGAGCGAGAGTTGCTAGGCCAAAAGAAAGTGCTAACTAAGAAAACAACAATCCCTGCTAAAGCGCAAAGGGCATCATATGAGGTGGCATACTTAATTGCACAGGCAAAAAAGCCACACACAATCGGGGAAACATTAATCAAACTCGCTGCTATAGTTAGAATATGCATGGGGATAAACTGGCTCGTGACATAGAATCAGTGCCGCTCTCGAACGGCACAATTGCCCGGTGCATCACTGATATAGCCCAGGACATTAAGTGTAAAATATGCTATCAAGCGACCAAACCTTAAAGACAGTGTTTCAGTCCAAGCCGCTGGCTGAGTTCTGGATATCAGTTGAGGGGGAATACACACAGCTATCAAATGCTGCATTGGATGTATTGATGCCATTTGGATCTACCTACCTAAAAACATTCTCTGCACTGATTTATATAAAAAATAAGTACAGATCACGTCTGAATCTGGAGGATGATCTCCGAGTCGCTGTCTCTAAAATTAAACCCAGACTGGACTTGTTGTGCCCCAAGCATAGTGCCCATCCATCTCATTAGGTGAGTTGAACATTAGACTACTAAATTAAATGCGCTATATTGTATTCATTTTATGGTTGTTTGATTATTGGGTTATTTTGTGTAATTATTGTGCGTGTTAAAAGCCTCCAATGCTTATTAGTGCGTGTGAACGTTTGCATGTTTCAACCACCTCCTATAATAGTGGGGGTCGCACTCGCGCCTCTCTGACACCGTTATTTCGGGGGTCGCGGCCTGAAAACCTTGGGAACCCCTGCTCTAGTGCGACATCTAGTGGCTGAATGTTATCTATAGCACCGTCTTTTTGTGGCTTTTTTTCGGACAGGCGAGAGGAAGGTTGGAAGAAGACATGGGGGGAAGACATTTAGCAAAGGTCTCCCGGGTCCGGGAGTCGAACCCGGGACGGCTGCGTTGCACTGCAGCGCATTTACGCGGTGCGCCACCCTGGTGCCCCTATCTATAGCACCTTTAAAGGTGCCATGCATTATAAATGTCATTTTTCAGTCTCTAGCATTGTATTATAGTAATAGGAGTTCGTATCAATGTGTTTTTGGGCCTAAATACTATATTGGCGAATTCCTCAGCTACAGCCCATCCCCTCTTTGCCTCTAGTAAATCAGGTCATGTTGATTTGACGACCTGGTGCACGTCACAGGGCGCTGTTTATAGCGCACGGTGATGTGATTGGCTCTGTGGTTTTAGCTAATGCCCGCCTCCATTCTTGCTACCTGCAGCCGATACATACAACCTAACCTAGAAACAGAAATCCCGTCACTCGCCTCAATTTCACGATGAGCAAACCCCGCAGAACATGTAACGTTCCTGGTTGTAGAGCTACAAAGAAGTCTTTGCACAGTTTTCCCGTTGATGCCGAACTTCGCCAACAATGGAACAAGTTCCTTTTTGGCGACCCTCCAAGTTCCGTTGCAACGTCTAATACTCGGGTTTGTACTGCACATTTCTCCACCGAGGACGTCGCCAATCAAGGTATTTACCATTAACCATTAGATAACAGTAACTAACTAACAGTGCAATCAATCAACTTACCAATCGGAAACGATGTAACGTAAGCCTCGATCGCTGTTGTTTGGGGGGGGGGGGTCAGTACAATCTAACGTTAGTGTGTGTTTTCGACGGGCCGCGCGCGACAGAAGTACACAACTATTAGATAACAGTAACTAACTAACAGTGCAATCAATCAACTTACCAATCTGAAACGATGTAATGTAAGCCTCGATCGCTGTTGTTTGGGGGGGGGGGGGTGAGTACAATCTAACGTTAGTGTGTGTTTTCGACGGGCCGCGCGCGACAGAAGTACACAACTATTAGATAACAGTAACTAACTAACAGTGCAATCAATCAACTTACCAATCTGAAACGATGTAATGTAAGCCTCGATCGCTGTTGTTTGGGGGGGGGGGGGTCAGTACAATCTAACGTTAGTGTGTGTTTTCGACGGGCCGCGCGCGACAGAAGTACACAACCATTAGATAACAGTAACTAACTAACAGTGCAATCAATCAACTTACCAATCGGAAACGATGTAATGTAAGCCTCGCTGTAGCAAATCGCCTTCTTCTTCTTCTTCTGAATCATACTGTGGGTCGCTCTCTGGATCCCAAACATAATGTACAGCCATGTTGTATTAGTTAGTAAAATCGGTATATGTTTTTGCGTGTCGAAATAAAAACCTGAAACCTAAGACCTTCACCTGGATGGAATGACGGGGAGATGGGCGGAGCTATTTGGTGGGTGGCTGTCACTCAAAGCATTCTGCTAGTATGGGTGGAGCCAAGCCAATAATAGCCTGCTTTCATGAGGCTGAAAAATGCTGGTTTTGAGTACAAGATTAGAAATATAAAACAATGATTATTTTTGGAATAAAAATTACAGATGTGTTACATAGACTCACAGGAAGTGTGTAAAGTTGCCCAAATAGTGCTAGGAATAGCAGTGCATAACCCCTTTAACTGCCGTGGGGCGCAACAATAACGCATTAGGGACCAGATAAGAGAAAAAGGGCTGATCGGCACTTTCTCTGTCGAGCTATAGTAACTTTTTCGCACCTACTCCCGAACTCCGCATGCGCAGAATGCCCACGGAGTCGCTCTGGATTGTCCAGAGATCTAGGTTTATCAATCTGCGCATGCAGAGTTTGGGAGTAGGTGCAGCAAAGTGACTATAGCTCGGTCGAGAAAGTGCCGATCGACTTGGGATTGGTCTCTCCGTATTCAGGAGACTCAGGCATATAAAAGTCTATTGGATCATGTCTCTCGCACCCCACAGCAGTATACAACCACTTAATGTCAAGGTTCTCATCCACATTCATTCATTTTCTCCCCCCGCTCTCTCTCCCATGATTTCAGAATAACGGAAGTGTTGCGGTGGTCCATAAGCTCGGTTTATAAGCCCCCCCCCCCCCCCCCCCCCCCCGCTGGAGAACAGACACACAAACTCTGGAACACACACACACACACACACACACACACACACACACTTCAGCTCTCCTCAAGTTGGGCCTCTGAGTTGAAAATAGTTGAGGAAATGGTGTCTGGAGTTCACTAGAGGTCATTCAGCATGGTGTCTCTGGATCTCGAGACACAGAACATGAGTTCACTAGAGGTCATGCAGCATGGTACAGAACACGAGTTCACTAGAGGTCATTCAGCATGGTTCCTCTGGCTCTCGAGACACAGAACACACCTTCACTAGAGGTCATTCAGCATGGTTCCTCCTCACAACAGAACACGATAGGATTCAGATTAAAAAAAATGGATTGGTCTCAACAGTGTTTTGCCGGTGATGACGTCAGTGTGAGAGAGACGCTTCTGCTGTTCTCCCCAAACCCCACCGAGAAAATGTTAGTTTAAACACTACTTATAGTCAACAAAGTTTTAATCCATGGTAGAGTTGAAGTAACCCTAATAATGTCAACCAACGAGGAAAAGAAGAAGAAAGGACAAGGACGCGCCACAATTGAAACTCGCTCAGCGACAAACAAACAGGACGACGCCGACGTTGAACTTGAACCTGGCGCTGCGGGTGGCTGCGACGAGGAAAGTAAATGGGAAAACATCGCTGCCCGTGTGGTTCGCGATGTGACTGAAAAGTTAAGTGCCCTGATGGACCTAAAGCTTACTGCCCTGACTGCAACACTGGAGGGCTTTAATAGCCGACTGTCAGACAATACCAAACGCATTACAGAGGCGGAATCCCGCATCTCAGCGGCCGAGGACAACTCATCAACAATAGAAAACAGACTGAAAAAGCTGGAAAAAACAGTGACGACTTTGCAACAGCGGGCGGAAGATGCCGACAATCAAAGCCGACGTGAAAGCGTTTGTATTATGGGTTTGAAAGAGGGGACAGAGGGCACACAACCTGTTAAATTCTTCGAGACCTGGCTTCCAACTCTGCTTAATATCGATACAGAAAAAGGCAGTGTGAAGATTGACAGGTGTCGCAGGGCTGCAGGAAACATCCAGCCTGATAAAACCAGACCTGTGGTCATAAAATTTCAAACCATGCGAGATGCACAACGAATTATGACAGCAGCACGGGCGAAAGGCGTACTGAACTACGAGGGCAATAAACTTCTGATCAGACCAGACATCTCCTATCAGACCAGGATGGAAAGACGTAAATACAACACCGTGTGTGATCAGCTCATCAAAAAAGGGATACGATTTCAAATGCGCTTCCCTTCGAGACTAACCATTACACACAACGGCGAGGACCACTCTTTCAAGAACCCACAAGAAGCGGAAGACTTTCTGAAAGAAGGGGATTAAAGGTACTGCCCACCCAACACATATCGGACTGATGGAATGCGCTCATGCAGAACGGACTGAGATCTCTCTCTCTCTCTCTCTCTCTCTCTCTATCTCTCTCTCTCTCTCTCTCTCTCTCTCTCTCTCTCTCTCGTTTTGTTGCTTGTTTTTTTTTTTTTTTCTTTTTTTTCTCCCCATTTTTTTTACTGGCTCACTTCACATTATACTGGTATAGGTTATTAATTATTATGTATTAAAAGACTAGTTTTTATGATTGAAATGTCCAGCTTTGATTTCAGACACAAATATTGGGGCTCCCCCCAACCCCCACAATGAGTTGGAATGGAGTAGTCCGGATAAAACTATGGCAAGCATATCTATAACCTATGGAGTGCTACAGTAGTTCATGGTTAGGATGATATTTTTTTTATAGTCACCGTAATCTCCCGGGCTCTCCCCACATTTCTTTTTTTTTTTTTCTTTTCTTTTAATTTAATTTGTATCACTTTATCTGATATGGGCTATACAGTTTCATGATATGCTTTAGTCACGTGATTTATGGTTTAAATACTCTTAACTCCTTCAGATATCAAACAATGGATTCAAAATCATGATTATAGATCAGTGGTACAACTATCTTTGTCTTATTATTATTATTATTATTATTATTATTATTATTATTATTATTATTATTATTATTATTATTATTATTTTATTATTATTATTATTATTATTATTATTATTATTATTATTATTATTTATTACACCGTATTCATGCAATTCAGACAAACAAACAGACCAATGTAACTCCAATTTGAATATATACACAAAAAAATATGATTCATTCCCATAGTTTATTATTATTATTATTATTATTATTATTATTTTTCTCCTGATTGCAATTTTTCCTTTAAATCCATAAGGGCCACAATATGTGGACAAAAATAATGGTAGTAATAGGTGGGGGGGATTAAACAGAAGAAAATGGTCATACTATTTTTGGTCAAATTATCGGATGCGAGTAGCCTATATTATCTTTAAATATCTGATTGAAATTACACCTACAGACAAGGAGTGAAGCTCCAGTACTGTTGGGTTTTGTAACTATTTACTACCAATTGATACGGCGGTGTGGGGATGGGGGGGGTGTGCGGAGAGGGGCCGATTTTATCACTCGATAGATTGGCCTTTTACTCTCCCGCGGCGGGACTCCTCTCAGCTTCACTGGAACGATGTTAATCATTTTAGCCCATCCATTAGGGATGGGCCGTATGTGTTTTATGTGTAACCCGTCTGTACAAGACGGCAGGGTTATTTTGTTTTATGTACTTCACCCCCTCCCCCCTCCGTTCACCTCCTCCTTATTCCAGCCATTTAGAGACCTGCCCACATTAGCCTCAATAGAAGCGTCAAAAAAAATATTGCATTACCAACAACCATACAACAACATGTATAGATTATGGCTAGTTTGAACATAATGATATGGAACACTGGTGGAATAAATAAACAACACAAACGAAAAAGCGTGCTCACACTGATGAAAAAAGAACAGGTGGACATAGCTCTGCTAAGCGAAACGCACATTTTAGAGAAAGACATAGATATGTTAGCGGACAACACATATCATAACATCAGTCACTCTTCCTTTGGAACGAGAACTCGGGGAGTAGCCATAGTCGTTAGACGGAAGTTGAATATTGAATTGAAGGGAGTATGGTCTGATGCAGATGGTCGGATAACTATAGCTAAGATTTTACAAAAGAACAGAAAAATAGCGTTGGTAGCGGTATACGCCCCAAATTTATACGAAGTTAGTTTCTTCACTACACTTACCAGAGCAATGTTAGACCTTCCCGAATACTCATTTATAATCGGTGCGGATTTTAATGCCATTTGGAACCCAAGGATGGACAAATCAAACCCCTCCTTTTCCAATGAACAAAAAAATGCATCTAATGCATTAAAGGATTGGTCGAAGATTACAGGTGTAAATGACTTATGGCGTTCACTCAACCCCATGACCCGGAAGTACTCTTGTCGATCTGCGAGACATAATACATTATCCAGAATAGATTACGTTTTCACAACCCCGAGACTATTTGATAACTACGATGTGGAAATGATACCCAATGCATTGTCTGATCACTGTTATTTACTCTTAAAAGGAACATTTGGTATACTATCATCCCGAGCCCCAAGATGGCGATTTAACACGATGCTGCTTAATAACAAGGAATTCATTACACAAATCAAAGAAGCTCTTACGGTATTCCTACGGATAAATGTGAATTCGGTGCAGGACCCCAGAATATTATGGATGTCGACAAAGGGAATGATCAAGGATTTCACTGATAGCTTTTCCTCCCAAATACGCAAGAATCGATGCTCAAAACTGGCTGAACTGGAAACACTTTACTCAACGTTATTTAATTCTTTGCAATACAACAACTCGGTTCAACTGGAAAATCAAGTCAATATACTAAAAAAAGAGATTAACGCCATATACAGACAACAATCTGAATTGCAAATACGTAGCACAAGACAACAGCAGTACTCCCAAGGTTCCAAACCAAGTCACCTATTAGCTATGCGACTAAGAGTCAACGCAAAATTTGCAGATATAACTACCATTAGAGCACAACAAGGACTTGTTACAGAACCCAAAGAAATAAACACGACATTCAAAGAATTCTACTCCAACTTATACAAATCAGAAACGACCTTCGATCAAAACAAGATGGACACATATCTTAATCAAATTAACCTCCCTAAACTTTCAGAGGATGACGCTAAACAGTTAGAAACACCGATCACACTAGATGAACTTAGGGAGGCCATATCTGAAATGCAAAGTGGAAGGGCCCCTGGAAGAGACGGTATCCCACCAGAAATGTACCTCTCTTGTTGGGACATAATTGGACCCTTATTACTAAATATGATTTTATACTCAGTCAAGGAGGGGAACTTCCATAAGAATGACAATATTGCACTCATAACAGTCCTCCTCAAAAAAGACAAAGACCCCACCGAGTGCGGTAGTTACAGACCTTTAAGCCTCCTCGGAACCGATATCAAACTGTACTCTAAGGTATTAGCCATCAGACTACAAAAGCATATGACGTCTTTAATTCATCCGGACCAAACAGGCTTCATAAGAGGCCGCCTGATCACTGATAACATAAGACGATTACTACACGTACTAGATGCTAACAAGGAAGACAACACACCTAAGGCGATGCTGTCCCTGGATGCAATGAAAGCTTTTGACAGGTTGGAATGGTCGTATCTATGGGCAGTGTTAGAAAGGATGGGGTTAGGAAAAGGATTCATTGATATGATTAAAGTATTATACAAAGACCCATCGGCCATGATTACAACAGGTACAATCACCTCCGAAATCTTTCCAGTATCACGGTCTTCCAGACAGGGTTGCCCCCTTAGTCCCGGACTATTCGATCTATCATTAGAGCCTTTAGCACAATATATAAGACAATCCCAATCCATAGAACCAATCGTAATCAAGGGCACACAACACAAAATTAGTTTATATGCGGACGACGTAATACTGTTCATGCAAAACCCCAACACCGCATTGCCTCATATTCTCAAGTTGATTGAGGACTTTGGAGATTTATCGGGATTTAGGATAAATTGGCCGAAGTCGGCCTTCCTCCCACTTAACGCCCCTGCAAAAAGAAATATAACCCTCCCAGAAGAGATACCGATGGTAAAACACTTTAGATGTTTGGGAGTTGAAATATTCCCTACCATAAGCCAAACGGTGAAGCACAATTACATAAAAATCCAAAACAAAATCAAATACGACCTTGTCAGGTGGTCAAAACTTAAAAACTCAGTACAAGCACGAATATCAATAATTAAGATGGACGTCCTACCTAGAATCAACTTCTTCAGCTCAATGCTACCGTTACCCCCTCCAAAGGGTTACTGGAAAGAATTACACTCCTCCACATACAAATTTATTTGGAATAACAAACCACCACGTATAAAAAGATCCACCGCACAGAGAAACAAAGCAGACGGTGGTATGGCATTTCCAGATTTCCACCACTATTTTAAGGCATACACTTTAAGACCACTGACAACATGGTTTGATCCCCAAGCATCAGTATCCTGGAGAAATTTAGAAGAAAATATAGTAGCTCCACATAGGCTGAAGGATATAGTGTACACCAAATTATCAATTAAGCAATGCGAACGGAAATTTGGCCCCATAATCACTCATGCAATCCGGATATGGCGTGAAACACAAAAAAAAGACTCTATCCCACATACATGGCATAATCATACTCCCTTATTCAATAACAATGCACTCTTGATTGGAAAACAACCTATAAGATTCCCTAGATGGGAAAAGCAAGGCATACACACATTAGGAGACGTTTTCAACAAACAGGGTTTTTGTAGTTTTGATGAGATATGCAAAAAATTTAATCTCACCAAGTCCTCATATTATTTTTACGCACAGTTATTGGCATGTTTGAAGGCTCACGGTGTTCCATTAAGGATACCAATTGTACACCACAGATACCACAAATTCTTCTATGAAAGAGAGACATCGAGAGGTTTTGTTTCAGATTTTTATCATCAATTACTAACGGCCTCGTATGAAACCCTACATCTAGACTCAGTCTGGAGGAGGGATATACCAGACCTGGAGATAGACTTTGACTGGCAAGAAGCCTGGGCAAATGTACGCCTTGCATCAAGGAACCCGGACCATCAACAAATCAATCTTAACTATATTCACAGGACATACTTAACTCCTATAAGACTGAACAAAATGGGTCTTAAACAAGACTCCAAATGCTCCTTATGTACAAATGGGGATGAAGGGACATTTATGCACATGTACTGGGACTGCCCACCAGTTAAGATATTTTGGAAAGAAGTGACCCAGCAATTGTCAAATCTCTTAACTCTGGATATACCTGTACACCCCTCTGTATTACTGCTGAATGATGTCTTTGAGCATGCAGTACCTCCACAGCTAAAGAGATTGGTTTTATCCGGTATCACAGTGGCTAAAAAGCTGATAGCATCACGATGGTTTCAACCGGAAAAAATGTGCCGTAAGGTCTGGATTCTTACATATCTCGATGTGATTTATCAAGAAATATCAACAGCTAGAATTTTGGGTCTCAATGAATCCAAAATGGCAATGTGGTTAGAAGTGGTGGAGAGAATAAAAGCCAGCATATAATGGTAGTGTCTGGTTAGGAACAAATTATAATGGTTGGATTATCCAATGGGGGGTCCGGGAGAGGGGGGTACGAGCTGGAGCATATGTGTATTTGTATATCCTATTGTGTGTTGTCATGTTTGTTTATGTGTTTGTTTAAAAAATAATAAAAAAAAAAAATACAAAAAAAAAAAAAATGGCAAAACACCTCTTTAAAACGGGCGCCGTTCCTGCTAAGTATACTTTTTGCGTGTTTGCTTTCATCTGTCAATTCTGGTCATCGTCGATTTGGTTTGACAGCTAGGGACTCTGACAGCAGCACCGGTCAGTCTCAGGCCAATATGAGTCGGATTCAACTGAGTTGAACTGACAAGACTGAAGAGTGGAAGAGACAGAGAGGGAGGAAGTTAGGAACCAAGGTACAGATGGAGGGATGGGAGTGTGTGTGGACGTGGTATTGAGATGGAAGGTCAAGAGATATGAACCATAAGAAATGGTCAAGGAGACAGGCTATTAAAAGCAGTGTCCAGGTGTGAGGTTGCGATCGTTGCCAAAGAGCAGACAGTCAGACGGGCACACACACACACACACACGCACACACATGCACAGGCCCGGACTGGCCATCGGGAGCACCGGGAGTTTTCCCGGTGGCCTGGCCTGCACAGATAAAAAAAAAATTATATATAAAAAAATATATAATTTTTTTTTATTATAATTTTTTATTTATTTTTTGCCCGGCCATTGTTTCTAGTTGTGGCGGCGGGGCGGCGCGATAGTTAGATAACCTAGGTGGGTGGGGAACAACCAGGATTTCACTGTCTGCGACAGAGTTGGAGAACTATCTGACTCTCTCTCCCTCAGGCGGATCACACACACACAATGGAGCCGTGCTGCCGCTTGTGATTGGTGGAGGCGGGACCAGGCGATACAACTGATTGACAGCGGAGGCGGCGAATGGAATGGCAGATGGCACTCAGATGCAGAATGCATCATCTCCCCTGTCAAAAGCCCAATGTTAAATCTGCCAAGAAACAAATAAATAATTTAACCCTTGTGTCTGAAAACTAAAGTGTTATACTCTTACCATATTAGGGGACTAAATTGAAAAACGCCATAAAAAGATTATATGTTGAAATAATTTCCCACTTTCTTTTCCATAAATATTTTATTCAACTTCAGATTAAAAATGAAATACTCCCACTTTTCTGAAAGGAGTTGTTAAATCTGACATTACAAAAAACAATATGTGGTGGTTATGATTGGGGCTGAAGTTGAATAAACAATTTATGAAAGAGAAAGTCAAAATAATTCAAAGATAATTCAAAGATTACACACCTCTGCCACATATATTGGCTACAAACATAATCACTCCAAAGTTATAAAAAAAAAATAAGAATCTGATCAGACACAAGGGTTAAGTTGTTGTTCCCTTTCTAATTTCGTCAAAAACATATAGTCTAGTTAATGTGATCAATATTATTTGACAATTGATGCTTTTTGTTGGAAATTTCAGTCAGTGAGCTCATACTTTGAGCTCATTTTATAGTTAAAATGATTGAGACAACGCAATCTTCTGTCTTCGTTGTGCATGCATGCGTGTGCTCACCACACACGATACATATGTCACTATTCTGGCAGTGGCTACTGTTATTATAGTATTGTAATGAAAGGTCTGTTATTTAATGTTTGTGTAAAGGGCTATTTTAACTGTTGATGGGTAGTGCATCAGTAAAGTGAATATGGTATTGTGCTCTTGCTCTGTTTGAATAGGTGGAGAGAGTGGTTAACTGTATTATAATAGTAAATAGAAAAATATGTTGTGCTCTTGCTTTTTTCTTTTTGAAGGTGGAGAGAGTAGCATTGCTAGTGCCACAACAGTTTTATTTGAGATTCATAACAGTACATTGTACTAAGCAATTGTTGGCTCATTAGTTTGTGATTCACATGCACTAAAATTCATGCAGGAAATGAAGTCTTTGTAACAAAAAATTTCCTGGTGGGGGACCCCCAGACCCCCCGCTTAAAAAGTGGCCTGATTGGGGCTATATTTTGCACTATATCTCCCGGTATGAATTATTTCCCCAGTCCGGCCCTGCACATGCACACACACATGCACACACATGTTTATAGCATTAATTCCTTAGCCCCTAACGTTAATCTAATGCTAAGCTAATGCTAACTTAATGCTAAGGGATGACAGTGGCTCAGGAGCTCGATTCCCGCTCCTCCCGGGCAGCGTGTCGAAGTGTCCTTGAGCAAGAACCTTAACCCCTAACTGCTCCTGATGAGCAGGTTGCCACCTTGCATGGTTGCCTCCGCCGTCGGTGTGTGAATTATTGTGAGTTAATGGGTTAATGTGAGGCCTAAGTTGTAAAGCGCTTTGGATAAAAGCACTATATAAATGCAGTGCTTTTACCTTGATTTGCACTTTTACGCAAGACACTTTCTGTAAATAATAATATTTTTCTTACCTCATTTTATATTTTATTACTACTACTACTTATTGTTATTGAACACAAACACACACGCACCCTGCATTGGACCTTAACACTATCAGTGCCACTTGTTAACACTTTGGTTGCCTAAGGTTAAATTAATGATATACCATAGATTGCCAGCGCTATTTGTCTATGGAGAAAGTCCCCTTCTTTGCAGGGCTATAACTTTTTAAATTATATTGCTACATTGCCATTATTAGGGCCCATTCAAAGTCCTATATGTATTGTTCATTGTGTAGCAACGTTAAACTTTTTCATTCACATATTCATAGTAAAGTATGGTCTAATGTATAAGTATGTTTTCATCTCTTTCTGCAGCTTTCTCCAGAACGTGATATATAGCCCCAAATGCATTATATTGATGATGAAATACAGTTTGATGGCAATCAGCGCGATATAAAAAATTCCAACTAGACGTACTTCTAGAAGTTACTACACGTCATCTGATGTTGACCGGATGGGCGAGGGGGCGTTTATAATTCCGTGGGCAGCGTTATACCAATCATCTAATGTGGGTCAAATGTTGATAATATCAGTTATTATCGAAGACGGTAACGTTACACGCTGAAACTCACCCCAGTCTCCGCGCGCCGTTGGGCGATCATCGTCGAGTAGAAATTGTATCATTATGGGATATATTATTACCCGGTCCATCTCCAGCTTGTATAATGGTATATACGTCCAAATCATGTTGTTTATCGAGTTATTGGCAATCGATCGCTATGTAGAGTGACGAGCTAGAGTCACGGGACATGTACCGAGTGGCCGGAAGCAATACGGACGTCTAGCAAAACCTCTAATGCACTTCCTGTTAAGCGCTTGCGCCGATCGGCCACCAGATGGCGCTCCTGAACCGCCAGAGAGCTCAGTGGGTCCTGCTGGTGGATCTCAGGCCAGCGGAGGGACATTATGAATCCGATCGCAGATTTTTGAAATATTGATATAAAGACGACGTACAGCGTCCCCCGGCAACTTTAGCATGGCCAGCAAAGACGTCTAAAGACGGCTCCCGGCAGTCAAAGTGTTAACATGGTAAAGCATGGTTGAATGCCACCACCCACTTCAATGATAGCGTTGTGAACGCATAATCTCTGTCTTAAATTATGGCTATGTGTCTAATCTGCCCGTCGTTTATCAATGACTTGTTTGCAGTCAACATTGTCGAGACGAATTGTTTTTTAATCGGTTAATTTCCGTTTGATAGCATTTTGAAAAGTCCTCGTTTTTCAGGAAAATACATAGATTCCGTGATAAACGCCATTTTACCCCAAGACTGGTAAAATAAATTGCTTACCTCAGATCAGATGTTATCCAAAAAGATTATTCCAATTCCTGATCGCCATTCCAAATATCGATCGCGTTTATTGATTCAGCGTTGGGTACTGTAAATATGTATTCCACGCGTTTTCCGACTCGGCGATCAACTTGGGTCTCTTCAGATGCCTCGCTGGAGAAGTAACATGAGGAGGCTGGACCCCCCCCCCCCCCCCCCCCCCCATCAGTCTAAACCAATGGTGTGCAGTTACACAGGGAGAGACGATAGGGGGCGGTATTTTCCCAATTGAGCTCAGAGAGAGTCTGCAACACTAGCGTGAGGCTCGATTGATATATGAATATGAATTCAAATCAGTAATAAAAAAAAATACGACAAACAAACGCTATATGTCGTTGGTGGCACTCAACTGGCGGCATGAACTAACGACAAATCGCGTCCGTGGCACTCAAAGTGTTAACATGCACATACACTATACGCAAGACACTTTATTGTTACCATTCTTGTATTCATTGTTGTTTCTTAATTGTGCACCGTTGAGTCTGAGCTCATAACCCAAAAATGTCATGAATGAATGAATGAATGAATGAATGAATGAATGAATGAATGAATGAAAACTTTATTTAACAGATTGCAGAATGGGTACAATACAGTACAGCTCAATACACACAATTGTTAAGGGGATGCAGACCTGAGAAAGACGTTTGTCTTGTTTACATCAGGGTCCCCCATTTTCAATTCATATAGACATTTAAGACATACACAACATACATGACATTTATGGCATAGGGACATATAGGTATTTAGTACTGATACTAGGGCTGTCTTAAATACTTCGAAGCTTCGAAGCTTCGTTCGATGGCACAAGCTTCGAACATTAAAAAAAAATCGAAGTTTAAAAAAAAAATTAAAATAAAAAATTAATACAAAAAATTTCAAATCTTTTTTTTTTAAATTTTAAATTTTTATTTTTATTTTTACTTCGGTGTGTGTGTGTGTGTGCATGGGGCCATTGGGTGGGGCCGGGGGACAAATACACTGGAGGAAAGTAACCCAGCTCAGCACTGCCCAAATTATATCATCACTATTGCCTGTTTGAAGGATATCATCCTCAAACACATACACCACCTACACGCCTATTCTCAGTCCTTGCCCCACAATGGTGGAATGAACTACCCACCCCAGTTAGGACAGCCGAATCCCATCCAATCTTTCGCCATCGACTAAAGACGCACTTCTTCAACCATTATCTGAAATAAAATTTAAAAAATAAAATTAAAAAAATCTAACCCTAACTAACCTTACTGTCATGCACTTGTCCTAATAAACTAACCTACACTGTAACACGCAACACTTTGATGAATATTGTTACTCAGCTGATAGAGTTGTATCCTTCCTGATGACCTGTCGTACAGAACTTGTAAGTCGCTTTGGATAAAAGCGTCAGCTAAATGACTAAATGTAAATGTGAATGTAAATGCCTTGTAGAATTCCACACATAAGAAAGAAAGATACTGGGATGAATAAACAAAATAGGAAATAAAATGTAGAAATGCATGCAATACATAAATAAATATGAATCTCCATATATGAAATAGAACATTTAGATAAGGTGCTACTGAGATGTTTTGGTGAGTTCTTTGTTTTTTTGTGGAAGTAGCCCTTCTTAAAAATGCATGAACATTCACTGATAATTGGTCTGTAGTGGAGTCTACAAGGTCTACATTGCCGGACTATGTAGAATCCGGACCTTGTAGACTGACATAATTCTGTGCATAGTTTAGTCTACACAGGCCATATTTCAAATAATCAAAATCTTACTTCATTCATGTTAAACATTCTTGATTTGGGAGATTGGTAGTTCCCATGAAATCTGAAGTTGTTCAAACGACAACAGCGATCCACCTTGAATTAAATCACACTGTGTTGGCTGTGTCACAGTCACGAAAGGGGCTACTTAATTCATTAATCCAATCCACTTTATTTATAGAGCACATTTAAAAACAACAAAGTTTACCAAAGTGCTGTACAAGTCCCACAACATAAGATACAAAAAAATAAAAATTATATAAAAAAAAGAAGAAAAAAATTTAATTAATTAATTTTTATTTATTTTTTATTCAAAGCTTCGAATTAAAATCGAAGCTCTGCCCCGAAATTCGATTGCCAAGTAGTCTGACCAGTTTGTTTTGTGATGTTTGTAATCTTGTTTTAAGCGCCTTTGAGGTGCTTTGGTACCATGAGGTGCACGCATAGTCGTAGTACCCTTGAATGAGTGCTCCTGCCAGAGTCTTCAGGGTATTCTTGTTTACCAGAGAGGAGATCCGGTACAAGAATTTAGTTCGTTGGTTGACTTTTTTTATTACATTGGATGCCATTTTGTCACAGGAAAGATTTGCCTCTAGGATGGAACCCAGGTAGGTAATTTCGTCTTTCCTTGTGACAATATTGTCACCCACTGTAACTGAGAAGCCGTCGGTCTTGCTGAGTTTGTTATTTGACCCGAAGAGAATGGACTCTGTTTTGCCCATGTGTAATGATAGTTTGTTATCAGCGAGCCATATGCAGATTTTTAGGGATGCCCCGATCGATCGGCCAGCGATCGGTATCGGCCGATATTCAGTATAAATATGAGATCGGTGAATTCCGATAATGCTTTATTTTCGCCGATCGTGAAAACCGATCGAAAAACATGATCCAATTCTTAGCGGAGATCTCAAACACACAGAGCTGCAAACTGCCGCTCCTCCTCCTCCTCCTGCCTCTCCCGCACCCGTGTAAACACAGAGGAGGCTCCTCTGCTCTAGTCTATAGTGCATGGGACCGTGAGCTAACGTTAGCTACCTAGCTATCGTTACTGTTTAAACAGAATGACCCAGTCAACTATTCACTTTTAGTTTAATACATGAGGCATTGTCTCCGGTATCTAGCCGGCTAGCTACTGATAGCTCCTGATATCAACAAATGCTCCAGCAATAGTCTAGTAGTGCATGTTGATACCTCCGTTAGCTCACGTTAGCTCACTGTTCAAAACGAAATGTCCCATTAAACTAAATAGTTCACTGAGGCGTTGTCTTAACGTTATCTAGCCGGCTAGCAGTAGCTACAGATAGCTCCTGATATCAATGTCTTATAACATTGATTCGATGCGTATTCGAGCCCCTGGCTTCCATCGCATGAGGGCAGAGTATAGGGTCCAGCTGCAGCGCTGGAGAATCCTTGCTGGAGCTGGAGGCTACTCGAGTATACACAAAGCAGAGTATACACACAGACAGTGGATATAGCGAGCATTTTGACTTGTTGCGTGGTGGCGATGTCTCGCAAATAATACAACTACAAGTATAATTATATGATAAATATATTTTATAAAAAATAATTTAAAGTATATATTTAAATTTTTTTTTTTACATAAAACCAAAAACGATCGGTATCGGATCGGTATCGGCCGATATGGCTCAAGACGATCGGTGATCGGTATCGGTGGCAAAAAACGTGATCGGGGCATCCTTACAGATTTTGCCTAGTTCCGAGCTGAGGGTTTTTTCAACCTGCAACTTGTTCTTGTCAGAGACCAGCAGGGCTGAGTCGTCTGCAAACAGGAACAAGTTGCAGTCACAGGCTGACGACATGTCATTTGCATAAATTAGGAAGAGTAGCCGTCCTAGTATGCTTCCTTGTGGAACACCACAGCTCACTGTGAGGGGGGGGGATAGAGTACCGTTTACCTCTACCATCTGTTCTCTCCCCTCCAGGTAGGATTGCATCCAGCTCAACTATCAAAACCAATTGCTTTTAGCTTGTCAATCAGAATGGAGTGATTGACAGTGTCGAAGGCCTTTTGTAGGTCCAGCATGACCATGCCGCAGTATTTGCCCGCGTCCACCTCTTGTTTGATGTGGTCGTTCAAATAGAGGAGGCATGTGTCAATGGAGTGGGACGTTCTGAAGCCAGATTGGAATTCGTAGATTATATTTTTTTTCGCCAGGTACTTTTCGACCTGTTCGTAGACTATTTTCTCCATGACTTTCGAGATGGAGGTAAGAATAGAAACAGGGCGGTAGTTGCCTGGGTCTAATTTACTGCCCTTTTTGTGCAGAGGGGTCACTCGCGATTTTGAAGTCCTTGGGGACGTGTCCCTGTTTTATAGAGAGGTTTATTATGTGTGTGATGACTGGGGTGATGGCGGCTGCTGAGTCTCTGAGGAATTTGGAGGGGATGTTGTCATGGCCAGTGGCCTTGTTAGGTTGGAGGGCGCTAAATTTTTTGAGTACCTCATCGGTTGTTACCATTTCATGTTTGAAGTCGTCTTTGTGGACCCCTAGGTTTTTGTAGTATGCTACTATGTGTTCTACCCCATAATGCCCTGAGTGGGAGGGTAGTTTGTTTACCAGTGTTGTGGCTATGTTTGTGAAGAAGATGTTTAAGTAATTGGCTACATCCAGCTTGTCTGTGATGAGCGTGTTGTCCGTCTTTATGTTTATGTTTGAGAATCTGGTTTTAAGTTTTTTACTGCAGCCTAGGTGATTATTGAGTAATTTCCAAAGTTCGCTGGGTTTGTTTTTGTTTTCCTCAGTTTTGTCGTTGATGAAATTTCTTTTTGCGGTTTTGATCATGGTGTTACCTGCAATGCCCCTGTAATGTTGTGTATTTGACAAATAAAGAACTTGAATTTGAACATGAACATGAACATGAACTTGACTTTCACCAATATTATGCCTCATCCTAACCTTAAAGTGGAAATGAAGCAGTGAGCAATGTGATCCTAGTTTGTTTGTTGTGTACCTTGTGTAAGACAGGGTTCTATAATCAAATGTGAAATCTATCTTATTTGTCTGAAAAATCAAATATAATATCCCTGTTTTCAACATGGGCGCCGCCATTTTGTTGCTGACGTCATGGCTGACGTCATGCCGCTGGTTGGGTGTATACACTGCTGGTTAGCTGCCTATAGTGAATGGGTCAGTCAGCAAATAAAATGTTGCCTACAAAACAACGGGACCGCAGTGGTTCTGTTTGTATTGCTCCTGGCTGTTCAAACTAATTTTACCATGTGAGAGAGAGGAAAGTTGGTTAATTTCCACAAACTACCAGTGAAAAAAACAGTGTTGTTGGCACGTTGGCTCAGGCTGGCTGCACTCAGGCGGCGCGACCAGCCTGTTGGACAGGGAAGGAGGATCTGCAGCGAACACTTCATTGCCTCGGATTATGTTGTTGGGGGTGGAAGGTTTGTCCAGAAGACCACTAATCAGCTGAAGCCTGATGCGGTTCCCTCGGTCTTCGACAGACAGACCGGCGTTAGCTCTCTGGAGCGATCGCTAGCTAGTTGGCACCAGCCGGGGACCGGAGTTAGCTCTCGGGAGCGTCGCGGAGCATTCAGCCTGCTGGCTACCTAGATCCACTTCAACCAGCCGAGCGTCGGGAGCTCCAGCAGCTTATCGATGTGCTAATAGCCTGGAGCCAGCTACCGTTAGCTTGCCGAGGCTATTAGCACACCGACAAGCTGTGTAGCCAGCTACCGTTAGCTTGCAGAGGCTCCAGCACACCGACAAGCTGTGTAGCCAGCTACCGTTAGCTTGCAGAGGCTCCAGCACACCGACAAGCTGTGTAGCCAGCTACCGTTAGCTTGCCGAGGTTCCAGCTCACCGACAAGCTATGTAGCCAGCTACCGTTAGCTTGCCGAGGTTCCAGCACACCGACAAGCTGTGTAGCCAGCAGGCTGAATGCTCCGCGACGCTGGTTGAAGAGGATCTAGGTAGCCAGCAGGCTGAATGCTCCGCGACGCTCCCGGTTGCTAACGCCGGTCCCCGGCTGGTGCTAACTAGCTAGCGATCGCTCCCGAGAGCTAACTCCGGTCCCCGGCTGGTGCCAACTAGCTAGCGATCGCTCCCGAGAGCTAACGCCGGTCTGTCTGTCGAAGACCGAGGGAACCGCATCAGGCTTCAGCTGATTAGTGGTCTTCTGGACAAACCTTCCACCCCCAACAACATAATCCGAGGCAATGAAGTGTTCGCTGCAGATCCTCCTTCCCTGTCCAACAGGCTGGTCGCGCCGCCTGAGTGCAGCCAGCCTGAGCCAACGTGCCAACAACACTGTTTTTTTCACTGGTAGTTTGTGGAAATTAACCAACTTTCCTCTCTCTCACATGGTAAAATTAGTTTGAACAGCCAGGAGCAATACAAACAGAACCACCGCGGTCCCGTTGTTTTGTAGGCAACATTTTATTTACTGACTGACCCATTCACTATAGGCAGCTAACCAGCAGTGTATACACCCAACCAGTGGCATGACGTCAGCAACAAAATGGCCGCGCCCATAATGCTAAATGCTTCAGAAATGCACACAACAAATCGTTTTTTCTTAGAAACTGCTTATTTTTATAACGTGATTTCTTCTGTGGCTTATCTAAATACTAATGTGATGCTATGAATATGTATTTATCGCACTGCTTCATTTCCACTGAAAAGCATCTATTTTTCAGCTGGGCACTTTTTTTTTCTTCCCCTAATGGAAAAGCCATCCAGTTGTTTTTGTTGTTGTTGTACACCTGGGTCCTGTTCCTCGTACCTGGCTAACTGAGTTAGCCGGATAATTTTCAGGATAGCTTGACTTAAGCCAGACCTTTCCGTTCCCCGACGTCGGATTGTCTAAATCACTATGGCAACGTATCAGAAAGTTTGAACCTGCTCCAGCGCAGGGTTTAGTTCAGTTAGCTGGATAAACCATGGCCACACCCTTGCAAAGAAATGCCAGCTCCCTTCCTGAAATATTTCTCACAGTCTAGATCCCATTATACCATTCTGAATTATGTTTTTGTGCTTCGTTTTTCTAGAGGGGGCTTTTGAAATGTAAAATAATATACCTAAAATGCTGATAATAAATCATATTCAGCCTATAGATTTACTTTGTCCTAAATAATGCACGTCATAGTTATACGGATACGGCGCACGTGCGTCGCGACACACTATGTGTGTAGAAGCAGAAACCGACTTGGTGGATTTATATATTATTATATTATTATTATTATATATATATTATATTATATATTAGAACCATTATATTATTATTATATATATATTATATTATATATTAGAACCATGCACTGTTTAGTAGGGATGGGTACCTTTCACATTTGAACCGATACGGTACCGGTACCGGTACCTGTGAATCGATACCGGTACCCAACGGTACCTTTTTTCGGTACTTTAGTCTAAATTCTTTTTATTTACCTACAGTACCTCAGTCGTGAAAACTTCAAATAACTACAATTTCGACCGTTTTCGGCTTGCCATTGCTCCGACTGCTTTGTTGTTGAATCAAGTCAAATCCTAGGTAAGCATATATTGTGCGTGTGAATGTTGACATGAAAAGTAAAAAGCAAAAAAAGAAAAAAAGAAAAGAAAAAAGAAAAAAAGGTATCTCACTTGAATCGATACTCGGTAGTACCGACGTGTTTCGGTTCGGTACCTCAAAAGTACCGAATTCGGTACCCATCCCTACTGTTTAGACTGTCTTATTTATGTTTGGACACTAGGGGGCTCACCACCCAATATAGCCCCACTTCTATAAGTATCCTAGGTGATCACTGCAATCCCATGCACCTGCTGAGGTTTTACCTTAACAACTGTCTCACTGTTGTAACTGACCATGGAGCAATTGACGACTGTTCTGATTTAACCCTTCATTCACTATCATTTACCTTTGGACAACAATAAACCCTGTAAACCGTACCAGCAGCAAACTTTGGACATTCAATTCATTCAACATCACAACTTTGGTACAGCGTGAAGAGAAATAATTGCGGGTGCATCGTGGACGACTGTCAGCACACCCAGGAATGACAGTCGGCCACCAATGTTCCCCCTAAGGTGCGCCCGTGCGCGCGCGCGCACATGGCAAAACGCTCCCGCGCACATCTGAAATCTGTCGCACACAGAAACGTTTGTGTAAAATATGCATGTAGTTAAATTGACTGGCGCGTTGCACCAAATACTACGGTAACCTGTTGCGTGTGACGTTACCAAGAGAAGCCTCGCTTTCAGTGCCGTGTGGGCGGCGCTACTGCGCACTCACACAGACACACACAACAGGGCAGGAAGCGGACAGATCCGACCAGCATCGCTGGCTCCTCACAATGCCAACGCGAAAATGTACATTACAGATTAACTGCAGAGAAAATTCCCAATTTAATGTCCCGGTCGAGACTAATTGGAAGCGGAGTGCAACGCGTGCAAAGCTTGACCATGTGTTTCTGTGTCTAATAAAAGTGGTGGCGATCTCAAAGCTCACATGGACACAGAAAAACATTACAAACAAAGCAGTGCGCGGCGAGAGTTTGATGGCAAAGTTGAGTATGCAGCTATACAGAGAGAGAAAGAAAATAATTGAAAACTATTTTGATGCCCCAAAATGATGTTTTGGTTTGATAAGATGCTTGTTATGATACAATCATTCTAAGGATTATGTGTGTAATAAATTAGTTTAGTACACTAATTGCAACAAATCTGAAACTGCATAGTGCACTTTTAAATTAGTATCTTTGTGAGGTTACTGTTTTTTTTTTATCCACTTTTTCTCCCATTTTCTATATTTTTCTCCCATCCCAATTTCGTATCATCCAATTCAACCCTCCCCTGTCACGAACGCTGTTTCTTGCCTCCCACAAGCCGGCTGCAATGTGGACTAAGTCATACATAGCACAAGTCCCCTCCGGTACTTGAGGTAACAGCAGTCGCATCTTTTCACCTGCGCAGCTCGATCTCTCAGTGGCAAGGAGTAACGCGTGGGAGGCTCACGCTGCCCCAGACACTTCCTGATTCTACTGCGCAGGCGCACCAACCGACCTGTAGGAGTCGCTGTCCACAACGCCCGATCCCCACCCATCAGTTTCCCACCCCCTAATACGGCCAATGTGTATTAGTATGAACGACCAGCTAAACTGAAAGCAACGTGGAGCGCTGGGCTCGAACAGGCGAGCCCAGCGTCTCCGCATTCGTGGCGAGCGCCTTGCCCACTACGCCACGTAGCCGCCCTAAGTGAGGTTACTGTTTTATAATTTACATTACATTGAAAAGATACAAAAATATATTTTTTAAACTGGATTTTCTAATACAGAAGAGGTATTATTTAGAACATTACTTCATATTTTTCTTGTTATTTATTTTGTCCAGTAAGACTTGAAAATATATATTATTTTGTCATAGGTTGATTTAGTTATTTTCTTGAGATTTGTCAGATAGATTACTTTAGGCATAATACAGCATGTTGAGTAACTTTGGTTATAGAGATATATTATTTTGTTATATAAAATAATATAAACAATAATTTTATATCCATACAGAGGAGGCATACCTTAAATATATTATAATGATAAGGCATCTTTGAGTAAACTTTGAGTATCATTAAGTATCTTGAGGCTGAAGGCAGAGTGTCCTCTTTAAAAAAAAATCACAATATGGTCACCCTTGAAGTCGCATTATAATTCACTTAAAATAATGACGAAAAAGTTAGTGACACGACTCACACCGCCGCCGCCAAAGTAAGGACTTTGCTCTGTATAGTCAATCAATGGTCAAATAAATATTTGATTAAGGAATATAATATGCCTTTTTGTATTATTTCTCTGTGTATCAGCTAAATGTATATATTTTTATGTTAGACATTGAGGGAAATTAAGATTCTCAGATTTTTTACAAACCGCCGCTTATCAACTAACCGGTTAATCGGCAGGTGACGTATGTTGCTCAGTAGTTGCTGATGTCTGCTCAGGAGGTTTGAGTGTTTGCTCAGACCGAAAAAAAATTAGAGGGAACATTGTCGGCCACTACAATGTGGTTATTTTAATAACACGGATCATTGCAAATGTGAATCCCGCAGGGATATTTTGGCTCTGATTAGTTTCATATTCTTCGCTGTTGATGTATTTGCTTAACGGAGCGCCCGGATTGTGTTTCATTCAAGCATAAATTGAAGCGTCTTTATGCGTGGACTGTGGATATTAATTATGAGGAATCTGAATCTGTGGTGTGGATTGTTGAATTGTATCACTGTCACTCACACGTTATTGTGATATTGTAACTGGGTTTAAAATGAGGAGATGCGCTGTTTGACGGATTTGAGAAATTGAATGAGCCTTTGACGTTCTGATGAATTAATTTGAGAAAATGCATTTATCTGTTCAATCACTGTTATCTGATGATGAACATGAGGTGTCACTGGTATAAACCAAAGGTTAATCAATTCAATGCATGTATGGATGATGTCCGAAACAGATTAAAACCTGATTAATAGTAAAACTGTATAGCCTCCAAGCCTCTCTGACACGTTATTTCGGGGGTCGCGCCGAACCATGTATTTATATAGAAAGTACATGATACCTAAGCCGAGCGCATGCAGATATCCTCATAAGTATCTATTATTTCGTATCAATTAGATACTCTTTGGGCTTGTTTGTATCTACTTATTCTGAAAGAGTTGAACTAATTATTTTCGCTAGCAAGATCTCATTCGATTATTCATTCCATTAAGCCTATGGCCAGCAGGCAGGGCGGCTACGTGGCGTAGTGGGCAAGGCACTCGCCACGAAATGCTGGAGACGCTGGGCTCGTCAGTTCGAGCCCAGCGCTCCACATTTGCTTTCAGTTTAGCTGGTCGTCCGTACTAATACACATTGGCCGTATTAGGGGGAGGGAAACTGATGGGTGGGGATCGGGCGTTGTGGACAGCGACTCCTACAGGTCGGTTGGTGCGCCTGCGCAGTAGAATCAGGAAGTGTCGGGGGCAGCGTGAGCCTCCCACGCGTTACTCCTCGCCACTGAGGATCGAGCTGCGCAGGTGAAAAGATGCGACTGCTGTTACCTCAAGTACCGGAGGGGACTTGTGCTATGTATGACTTAGTCCACATTGCAGCCGGCTTGTGGGAGGCAAGAAACAGCGTTCGAGACAGGGGAGGGTTGAATTGGATGATACGAAATTGGGATGGGAGAAAATATATAGAAAATGGGAGAAAAAGTGGATAAAAAAAAAAGCCTATGGCCAGCAGGCACATTTAAAGAAATATAATCTGATTGATTGGGGTAATGAGGGATTTAAAATTTGCCTATAGATTATGCATTTAACTTGTCGGCAAGGCTATTGAGGCGTACTGTATTGTACCCATTCTGCAATCTGTTAATAAAGTTTTAAATCAATCATTCAATCAATGCCTTAGAAAATCAGGATTTCTGCGATCGACATCTGCTGCCTTTTGAGGTGAGGCAGCCGCTCACAATTATCCTGAGTATCAAGTCTGGTTTGAATTAACGAGACTGAATCAGCGTTCGAGGAACAGGGAAAGCCTGGATTCAAACATCGGGTTAATTGAATCTGGATAATGGGACTTTTGATCGACTTAGTTGAACCAGGTACGGGGAATAGGGCCTAGGCTTGGGCGGTATGACGGTATTACGGTATACCACGGTATTTAGACATACCGACGGTATTGAAAATCAATACCGTCAAAATCACAGTTGGGTTTCAGTTTCTATTACACTGAAACCGAGTTTCGACAGGGACGGCATTGGGTTTCGGTTTCTATTACACTGAAACGGAGTTTCGACAGGGACGGCATTGGTTGTAATGCACACACACAGCACGCGCCAGCAGAGGGCAAGGGAGGCAGGCCGTCTTTCCCGCACAGAGCTGAGCTGAGCATGATGGCGGCAGCATGTAAAACAAGAGCTAAACTTTTCTGCACACACTGTCGCATTTGGACAATTAAAGGACTCTGTTCGGATTTAAACCCTCGCCACGAGTCGACTCGCCAGTGACTTCATCCAGCACAACGAGAGACAGAGGCACTTCTTTGGGAATGTAATATAAAACGAGGTGAGTGAGTGTTGAAATTTTTTAATCCTAATGCAACTGGCTCACGTTGATACCTGGATGGTGCCGGCTAACTAGCTACCGTTAGCTCACGTTGATACCTGGATGGTGCCGGCTAACTAGCTACCGTTAGCTCACGTTGATACCTGGATGGTGCCGGCTAACAGTAACTAGCTACCGTTAGCTCACGTTGATACCTGGATGGTGCCGGCTAACTAGCTACCGTTAGCTCACGTTGATACCTGGATGGTGCCGGCAGAGGCTACCATTCTGTGATTTGTTTACTTCGAGGTTGAAGAAAGTGCACTTTCAGGTTGAAAGAACGGCCCTAATCTCAACGTGTTTCAATATAAGCGAGCGTTATGTATGGTGATAACGAGTATATTGTTAACGTTACATCAGAACAGAACGAAAATGGACAAAAAACACCTTCTAAAGTTCGCAAAAAGGTTTCTAAACAATGTTATGCATCGCCTGTCCGTTCAGAAAGAACGTGTACAAGATTTTACACAGACACGGTGGGATAGATATAGAAACTGTGTCGAACGGTGGCTTAACCCAGGGGTTCCCAAAGTTTTCAGGCCGCGACCTCCGAAATAACGGTGTCAGAGAGCCGCGCCCCCCACTATTATAGGAGATTAAAATGTTCAAAATTTTATTATAATTATTATTATAATTATTTTATATATTTTTTTATAAATGGAAATGTATGGTTGAAACATGCAAACGTTCAAACGCACACACACTAATAAGCATAGGAGACTTTTAACCAGGGCCAAACTGGGGAAATCATTCAGGCCAGGAAATATAGTGCGAAATATAGCCCCAGTCAGGCCACTTTTTAAGCTGGGGGTCTGGGGGTCCCGCAACCAGGAATTTTTTTGTTACAAAGACTTAATTTCCTGCATTCTGGTGTAGGATTTTTTTTATGTACCCTTTAAATGACAGTGTTTGTTAAAAAACATGTCAGATTGAAGAAAATACTCACTCTTACCATAAGCATAAGGGACTAAATTGTCCTCTTCAAAAACACCATAAAAATATTACTATATGTTGAAATACCACTTTTTCTTTCATAAATCTTTTATTCAACTTCAGCCCTGATCATAACACCACATATTCATTTTATAATTCTAACCCTTTAAATGCCAGTGTGTGTGATGGCATATATTTGCAATATATCAAATGCAAAGTAGATTTTTCTAGGGGGGATTATTACAGGCTAGCATGTGTCAATGATTAGCAACAACACTGATTTTGATGGATTTTTAGTTTTTTGTAAGGGTCCCGCCTCAACACCAATCACATGCGGCTCCCTTTGTGTGTGTGAGCAAGAGAGAGAGCGAGAGAGATAGTTCTCCAACTTGTGTGAGTTGCAGTGATCTCCTGGTTGTTCCCCACCTAGGTTATCTAACTATTGCGCCACTGCAACTAGAAACACTGGCCTGGCCTGCTTCTAGGTTCAGTGGCCTGACTGCATAAAAAAAATTAAAAAGGAAAAAAAATGATTTTTTCTTTTTGGTAAATAATTTTTTTTTAATCATCTGGCGACCCCCCACGGCGGCTTGCGACCCCCACTTTGGGAACCACTGGCTTAACGTATACCAGGCCAGAATCATACCATTGTGGAGACATACAAACATTGTTTAGAGATCGATTTGTGTCATAAATGTCATGATATATATCTGTATATCTGTATGCCGTGTATGTCATAAATGTCATGATGAATTGAAAATGGGGGACCCTGATTAGATTAGATTGTACTTTATTGTCATTATATTTGCATACAATGAGATTTGGGACTCAAAACTAAGGTGCAGTAATAAAATCACAAGTAATAAAAGATAAACATAAAATCCTATACAGAAACATTAAATGCTATACAATAAGACAATGTTACAGTCCTGTACAATATACAAAATAACAACAATATACAGAATAGCAATACACAAATAACAATCACAGTGTCAGACGGTAGTGGGTGGCTATTGCACTGTGGATATTGCACATCAGGATGTTGCACAGTGTGGGAGGAGGGGGAAAGGTGAATTATCCTAGACCAGTCTACCTTTGATGGTCTTAGCAAATATATGTGCCACCTATATGGCCAGCCATCAGCTAGGAATGTGAATGATGCAAGATATAAAGCATTCTGCATGGCATCATCGGCTTTGCCAGAACTCTCTATGCCCCCGACAAGTGACACATTGTACCAACACTGCAAAAGGGCAAATTACAAGCAGCTATAATGAGACATTAATTGACAGCTATAATGTGTGCCCCTTCACCTGTTGGCAATGGGTGGCACGTCGAGGATGGGGAGTTAACAGTAACCTGGATGACAAATCCAGCCCCTGATAGTGTGTTGCAGGTAGTCCACTGCGTTGCAAACAAGGAAAATTTGAGACAGGAAGATGTTCATGTGTGTCTGCAAAACTGCCATGTACAGATCTTTGTCAAAGCCAAAACTGTGCAAATGTTTCTAAGGAAACCGAAGATAGGGCTACATGGGATGATGACTCAGATGACAGTGGTGAGGATGATTAACATCAGTATTGCCGGGGAAGTGTGGAGGTTTATTCATCACATACATACACAACTAACACAAGTTTCAAGTTTCAAGTTTGTTTATTATTTATCACAATAAAATACAGGTACTTTACAATGAAATGCTTGTTTCTGTATGAGCCCATGAGAGTGTGCTTCATACAGTAAAAAAAAAAGTAAAAAAGTAAGTAAAAAGTAAGTAAAGAGGAATATTCAATATACATATATACAATATACAATACAGAGTCAAATGAGTAAACAGTGAGGTGTGTGGAGAGATCAGTGTCAAACTGATCTCAATAAATACAAACAAATCACTACTGTATAATCCTAATCCCCTCGCCCTATACATCCCAACCCCAGTCCACACCCTCATCTACCACCACACTTCCCAGGCAACACTGATGTTAATCATCCTCACCACTATCATCTGAGTCATCATTCTACACAGCCAACGTTCTACACAGTTTCTATATCTATCCCCATGTGTTATGATGTAAAGTTAATCTGTGGATGTCATTTGTTGTCACCAGACGGCCGTATCCTCGCAACAAAGAGAGCTGCTATTGGTTGAGCGCAATATACGTGACCGAACTCACACCAATTACGTCAAATAAAACTCTGTGGTGACCAAGTATCCGCTCGCGAGGAAAGATCTAGTCCCGACTTTAAAATTCTGATCGCGCAAAACGGGCAGGATTGTAAATGGAGACCTTTTTATTCCTAAATCTACACCAATAGATCTTTAGCCCAGAGTGAAAATTTAGTAGTTCACCGAGGTGGGAACGGGATGAAACGATACAGCCTTCACCTTACGGCCTAATACTGAGTTTGTTGAGTTAAGAGGTAGTTTGAATAAGAGGTGAGAGCGAGAAGGTGTTTGTGTTATTGGACCCTGGACTGGCTGAGATACCCCCTTGTGAAACTGACCCTGGACTGGACGACAAACCCTGAGTATTGAACATTCCCTTTTTTGTACAAGAGCCTGGAACGTGTATTGACCCTGGACTGTTATATGACCCCTCTATTGCCCATCGGACTTGTACTGCAGATCAATAAATATAATTTGTTTATTGAAATTGTGCTTGTGTGGACATTAGAATTGTTTGTTTTGGTCCGTGTCGAGCCAAGGCTTGTCACAATAGTTAGATAGGTAGAGCTCTGTACATCATTAGATATGTAGAGCTCTGTACATCATTGGATCGGTAGAGCTCTGTACATAATTAGATATGTAGAGCTCTGTACATCATTAGATAGGTAGAGCTCTGTACATCATTAGATAGGTAGAGCTCTGTACATCGTTAGATATGTAGAGCTCTGTACATCATTAGATAGGTAACGCTCTGTACATCATTAGATAGGTAGAGCTCTGTACATCATTAGATAGGTAGAGCTCTGTACATTGTTAGATAGGTAGAGCTCTGTACATCGTTAGATCGGTAGAGCTCTGTACATAGTTAGATAGGTAGAGCTCTGTACATCGTTAGATATGTAGAGCTCTGTACATCATTCTTTTGTTAGAGTTCTGTACATAATTAGATCGGTAGAGCTCTGTACATCATTAGATCGGCGGAGCCTTTTGAAGTACATTTTGTAATAACTACAATGCTGCCCCTGTTTTCATGATAATATTTTGATATTTAAAACTGGAAATGTCTTTGCAAGCTGTATTTAATGATTTTAGATTACAATGGGAACACATGGATTCCTGGTTGAAAGCTCCTAATGGTACAGAAGGAGAGAGGAGGAAGAGTATTGAATTAATTTCTTAATTAATGTTGACAATAAGAACAAATTATTACAGTTTATCCTTTAAGTCAGGAGAACACACACACTCTCTATCTCTCTCTCGCTCTATCTAGTTCTTCCCCTGCACTGACCAACGGCAGAGAATAGCAACGAACGGTACACAGTATTTTTGGCTGAGGGTTTACGTAACTCCTACACAATAGCTGATTCTAGGCTACACTCTGTTCACAATGTGTGCAATAACAAAGCAGACAGGAGAAGCTCAATGTCTACCACAAGTCTGACCCTGGAAGGGAGCGCTAGGCCCTGCAGAGACACGTTCTTCAAAACAAGAGAGCCTTGATTTTCTATAGAAGCCAGGTCTCGTAGAGGCCAGGCACCCTTTGGGGGGGGGGGGGGGTGGATTGTACAGCAATTGCTTAGAGCATTTCACATCTATATCTAGATTGTTGTAGTTAACTTTTTTTAAGCATCACTAAAATTGTACACCCACACCACACTTCAGCTATCCCATCCCTTCCACTTGAAGTAGTCTACCACTCCTCCTCCTCTGTAGGCCCGTTGGTGGTTATGACTCAGGGCTAGCGAACACAGTGTTACGGTGTTGCTAATGTCCACCTGCCCATGTAGCTGAGCTTCCTGTTCTCCCGGCTTTTTAGAACCCTAGCCCTATTTTATTTTGTTCAGATAGATTACAAAAACCTTCTACTCTCCATCAAAGCCCTCCATAATCTAGCCCCATTTACATCACTGACCTCCTCCAGGGGTACACCCCCTCCCGCACCCTCCGCTCATCTACTGGACTTCTATCCATCCCCAGCTCACACCTCAGCACCATGGGTGCTCAAGCTTTCAGCTGCTCGGCTCCCAGACTCTGGAACTCCCTGCCCCCATGTCAAGACTTTTGGTTGATTTAATGTAAGGATCAGATCCATGTAAAGGGGTCTAAATCATTTAACAGGTGTTCTGCTTGTGAGCATGCGCAGTTGGCGCAGCTGCCTTTTTTAAATGGTGGCGATGTCATTGTAGAGAGAACTCTGACAGAATCACACCGCCCGTTGGTAAGTATGCTTGATTAATTGATTGAAACTTCATTAACTTGGCTATGTCACATATAAACACAATGTAATGTATCACGTTGGCTGCTGGCTGCTAATGCAGCCTGCGGATAATATTTGCATGTGCACTGTGTTAGTGATGCTGGCTAAATGAATGAATGTTGTGCCTGAATGTTTGCCGCTAGCTTGTGGCTAGGCTAGCATACTTTGCCGATGGTGCATGCTGAGCTAGTGGCTTTGCGGCTTTGCCGGTCTGTCACGGTGAGATTCATGTGGCGGAACTTTGGTGTGTGTGTGCTGTGCTCTGATGAATGAGAACTGCTGTCTTGTCCCGTTGTGTGTGTCTGCTCCGTGTGTGAGATGTACGGGTGTTGAATGGCTTGCGTGAGATGCGGAAGTAAACATTGCCAGGCATTCTGGTAAATGTAGCCATTGTAGTTCTCCCTCTTTCGCCCACTGTTAAAGGGGACATGACATGCAGGTTTGATTAGTATGTATGAAATGTATAGTGTATGTATATTCAATAGTAGTATTGATAGTATATTAATATATATACAATATAACTATTAATATTATGCTTAATTAATGTGTATGCTACTGTGCATTTTGTTCTGTTTCACAGGTTTTTGACCTATGGTAAACTGTGGAAATTATAACTATCTATGGTCAGCTGTGGAATTTACAACTACAAGCTATGGTCAGCTGTGGGAATTATATAAAGTTGTATTGTGGAAAAACATTTCAACTAGTTTGTTTAAAATAAACAAATTAGTCTAATGACTAACCATTGAGTCATCCATTGTGTGGTACCTGTCAGACCCTTTCGGAGGGATTCAAATGAACATTTTTGAAAGATCCGAACACCCCACATGTACAATAGTCTGACTCAATATCAACTTTTAAATCCCAACTAAAAACCCACCTGTTCGAACTGGCATATTCACTGTACCCTGTGTGTCACTGTTTTATACTCCCTGTTGTTGTTTTGTTTTTAACTTTGACTTGCCAAGATCAATATTTTTAACCTTGACTGTCTTGTTTTGTTTTTATGCCCTGCAAGGCTGGTGGTGTGCCCTGTCCACCCGCAGACTCAACCATTGGCATCATATCGTTATTTATAATCCTTGGACTGCTGCCAATTTACCTACAGATGTACATTCTCCAAAAAAGTATGGGCAGTTATGGTCTTCGTTCCCAGGGCTTATTTTTACTAACTGTCCCTCGGGTCTGTAGTGAACTCAGAAAAAGGGTGTTCGGATATGCATCTCCCTCCACCTGGAATCAGCTACAAAACCACCTGAACTTGCATGAGCTGGTCTCACTGGTTGCTTTTAAATAAAGGTTAAATTAAAAGAAATCCAAATTAAATGTATTATTATTATAATTATTATTTTTACTTACCAATGATGTTGTTGATCGGTAGAGCCCTTTCTCAGCACAAGTTCCTCCTACTAGCTCCGGACTGTCTGTATGTAGTCTGTGGCCAGTAGTCAGATCAATGCTAAATCAATGGGGGTCAAGCCCCTGTAGCCGCAGTGTGGAGAATATCTCAGCCAGCCTCAGCCAGCTTGTACAGACAGGAGCTCAACCCCATTGACTTTGCATTGGAGTGTGGCTTAACCATCCAGATCCAGGATGGTTTGTGCTGAGGAAGACTCTACTGATCAACAACACAATTAATTGTTATCATGGCAACCACTCACTGCGTGATTCCCCAGCCTCAGCAGAGATCATTATTCACTTTAAACAACTTTAAAACCACCTCAAGATGCAGTAGATTATAATTATACTAAACATGAAATCAAATCAAATGTAATTAGTCTAGATGGAAACATAGCTCCACCTGCATAGGGTGGATTCTTTTTTTCACCACCACAGCATAACTTTTGAAGTTAACAACATATAGAGACAAATAAAAAAAAAAATCCAAACAAGTTTGACCCAAGGAATTCAGTACAATTGTTCTTTTTAAGATTCAAAAAATCTTGGTTACATTTCTGGAAAGAAAAAGCAAAAAAACGCTGAAAGAAACATACCGTATCACATCTCTATTTTCCCTTTTTATTAAAATGTAAGGCATTGGATGAGATCGATTTAGGTTAATATTGGAAATAATATTGTAATAAAGATTGACTCCATGCCGGTATGCCCTAAATATTGTAGATTTTGTGTAAACATGGCCAAAAGTGGAAGAGGAATGTGAAAAGACTCATTTGTCCTACATAGACAAAAATGAACACATTTTCCTATACAATTTGAAATCCAGTGAAATATGTTTTGTTAAGGTTCAAACAAAGTACTATTACAGTACATCTTCTCTGTTGGCACAACATTCAAACCTAAACTACTAATCATCATCATGATCATCATCGCAAAAGAGATTGTCAAAGTCTATCTCTCCAATCTCCATCTCTTCCTCCTCCTCATCACATGTTACGTTTTGCATAATCTGCCTCCTTATTAAGAGCTTCTTGCTCTTCTGACTCCACTTTCTGGGCCAGTACCACAACAAGAGAAGGAGGGAGGATGGGTCCAACCGTCCAGACAGGCTCTAACACCCCCTCATCCATCATCTTCTCCCAGCCCATATCCTGATCATAGGGTTGACCAACCTCTCCATATACTGATGATCCTGATATACTGATGAATTGAAAATGGGGGACCCTGATGTAAACAAGACGAAAGTCTTTCTCTGGTCTGCATCCCCTTAGCAATTGTATGTAATTGAGCTGTACTGTACTGTACCCATTCTGCAATCTGTTAACAAAGTTTTCAATCAATCAATCAATCAATCAATCAATCAATCCTCCTCTACCATGTCAGCATGACCAACCTCTATATACTGATGATCCTCCTCTACCATGTCAGCATGACCAACCTCTCTACTAGGGGTGGGAATCGCCCGAGACCTCACGATACGATACTATCGCGATACTTGCGTCATGATACGATAGTATCGCAATACTAAATATATATTGCGATAGGCTGAGTATTGCGGAAAAAAAATGTATTACCTTTTTTCAACTGCAAAGTAAAACTTTGTCAACATGTTTTTTCTAATCAAATAAAATTCAGTCTGTTCATCTCACTTCAATCATTTTTATTGCAGAACATGGTGTTTTCTCAAGCAGACGGATGTAAACACTAGTGTAATATGTGTTGCATGTACCTGTATTAGTCATATTCCAACTTAACTGAATGCACATGTGTGTGTGTGTGTGGACTACTCCAACCTTTCTGCTGCCAAGGCACCCCTGTGTTCAATAAAATATTCCAGGGCACCCCTACATACGATAAAGACTTTTCCGGTCCTGTCTTTTTTGCTACAATGATGACAAAAGTGCTTGCTTTCAAAATAATGTTTATTTAAGAAACCGGGAAACACATTTGTGTGTATATGCACTATATAATGCATTATTAACAGGTGTTTCAGGTCTAAATGGCTTAGTACTGTTGACATTACACTGCTTGTAGTAGTAAATCAAATAGCATATTTCTTTAAATAAAATTACAGAAAATTATCACTAAAGTGCTATCTGTTGCAGCTGCACACTTTTCCATAAAAATAGCATATTTGGATAAGTGTGACCATTTCTTAAAAACTGAAAATCATGTATTTTTTTTTAAATACAGAAAAGGATCACTAAAGTGCTATCTGTTGCAGCTGCACTGTTCTCCATAAAAATTGCATATTTGGATAAGTTTGACCATTTCTCAAAAACAGAAAATCATGTATTTTTTTTAAATACAGAAAAGGATCACCAAGTTACCATTTCTCAAAAAATATAAATAAATACAGAAAATAAGCCGCGGCACCCCTGTTGAGAACCGCTGGACTACTGTACTATTACAGGTATTGAAATGAACAATGCAACTTCCTTATACACATTTTATTTTATATTTCTTCAATTTTTGTATGAATAATTAAATATCGATACTTGGCGTCCCTTTTATCGATACAGTATCGCCACGCAAAGTATCGCAATACTACTACGTATCGTTTTTTCCCCCACCCCTACTATATACTGATGATCAGGGAGCGAAATTAACTTTTTGACTCACCGGCCAGTGGCGGGTAGATGGGAAGAGTCTACCCGCCAAGCATATTTCTTACCTGCCAAATTTTTTTTGATTAAAAAAATATATATATATATATTAAAAAAAAAATTAATAAAATATATATTATATAATCATACTTGTAGTTGTATTATCTGCGAGACATCGCCACCACGCAATAAGTCAAAATGCTTGCTATCTGCAAACAGCTCCACTGTCTGTGTGTATACTTGAGTAGCCTCCAGCTCCAGCAAGGATTCTCCGGCCCTGCAGCTAGACCCTATATTCAGCTAGACCCTACATTCAGCATGCAAGGATTCTCCGGCGATGCAGCTGGACCCTATTTAGAACGTTACGGTTCTTTTGTCAAATCACATTCAACATGCCCTCAGCTAGAATACGCATTCAATCAATGTTATAAGATAAGATAAGATAAGATAAGATATTCCTTTATTGATCCCCTTGGGGAAATTCAGGCATCATAGCAGCATGGGGGGGAGGGGGGGAGGGGTACAGGTAGTAAAACAACACAGTATACAGGTAGTAAAAGACAACACAGGCAGTGTAAACAATTTGATCAATATGGTCAATATAATTTACTATCTGACTAGCTGAGGAATATTCACATTATTCACAGTGTCACATGAGGTGCAGTATGCAAGAGGTAGTGTTATAATTTACTATCTACTGAGTATACATTAATCAAAGTACCAGGGTAGTCTACTTTGTCCCCCTTGGGTTCCTATAAGTCCCAGGTCAATGTCTGGTAGCAGTCGCTGTCGCTGCCCCCTGTTGTGGGGCCTGGAGGCTGCTAGTCGCTGCCCACTGTTGTGGAGCCTGATGGCCGCTGGTATGAAGGACTGTCCGAGGCGGTTAGTTGAGTGTCGGGGGGGGATGAGTCTGTGGCTGAACGAGCTTCTCATCTTGACTAGCTCGTCGTAGAGGGGGTGGTAGGGGTTCTCCATGATGGCATCCAGCTTCCTTATCATCCCCCTCTCTACCATCACCTCAAGTCTAGGTAGCTCGACTCCCACCACGGAGCTAGCCTTCCTCACCAGCTTGTTGAGCTTGTTGGTGTCCCTTGAGTTGACATTGACATTGATATCAGGAGCTATCTGTAGCTACTGCTAGCCCGGTAGATAACGTTAAGACAATTTAGTTTACTGGGACAGATGGATCATCTAACGTGAGCTAGCTAAGCTAGCTAACGAGGGAACGGAGGTATTATGCACTCGAGTAGACTATTGCTGGAGCATTTGTTGATATCAGCAGCTATCAGTAGCTAGCCAGCTAGATACCGTTAGACAATGCCTCGTCATGTATTAAACTAAAAGTGAATAGTTGACTGGGTCATTGTTTAAACAGTAACGTTAGTTCATGGAGGTCCGATATAGACTAGAGCAGACAGAAGTAAACAAGCCAAATGGGAGCTTCCGATTGGTCATTTGCTTTTTTTTCTCATGAAACCAGTCACGTCACTCTACTGTGATTGGACCGTTGACTTGAGTGCAATGTGGGACTTGTAGTTTTTTAACGATCTCGCGGCGGAGAAAAAAAAGACGAGCGGCTATAATCTGTGCTCGCACACGAGTATCGTTATGAACATAGATATCTATGGTTATGAACTACACGTCTACACGCCACACGGCGGGCAGCCCTCTAAGTGTCATGCGCCAAAGGTAAAAACAGACCGCCCCTGGCGGGCGGCGGGCTTTAGTTTCGGTCCCTGCTGATGATCCTCCTCTACCATGTCAGAATGACCTACCTCTCCAGATAGATGATCCTCCTCTACCATGTCAGCATGACCAACCTCTCCATACACTGATGATCCTCCTCTGCCATGTCAGCATGACCAACCTATCCATATACTGGTGGTGATCCTCCTCTACCATGTCAGCATGACCAACCTCTCTATATACTGCTGATCCTCCTCTACCATGTCAGCATGACCACCCTCTCCATATACTGGTGATCCTCGTCTACAATGTCAGCATGACCAACCTCTATATACTGATGATCCTCCTCTCTACCATGTCAGCATGACCAACCTCTCCATATACTGATGATCCTCCTCTACCATGTCAGCATGACCAACCACTATATACTGATGAGCCTCCTCTACCATGTCAGCATGACCAACCTCTCTATATGCTGATGATCCTCCTCTACCAGCATGACCAACCTCTCTATATACTGTTGATCCTCCTACCAGCATGACCAACCTCTCTATATACTGGTGATCCTCCTCTACCAGCATGACCAACCTCTCCATATACTGATGATCCTCCTCTACTATGTCAGCATGAACAACCTTTATATACTGGTGATCCTCCTCTACCATGTCAGCATGACCAACCTCTATATACTGATGATCCTCATCTACCATGTCAGCATGACCAACCTCTCCAGATACCTGGACCACGGCACTGGCACCTTGACCACGGCACTGGCACTGCAAGCTAATACATGTGAACTGGCTGAGTCTCTGGACTCAGAGTACTGCAGCACTCTGCTGGGATACTATGACTTTTCTGGGGATGACTGTGCCAGCGCTTTCAAAGGAAAGAGACAGGTGAATCCGTTGAATAATCTGCAGAAGAACCCTAGATTCCAGAAGGCTTTTAGTCAGCTTGGCGCATTGTCGCTGGTAACAGATGAGCTCCAACAGGAGATGGAGTCCTTCACATGTATTATGGATGGCCATGGTTGGATGAAGTCAGTTGATGCTGTGTGAGCCAAGATGCTACAGAAAATTATGGGTGCTGATAACGTCCTGGGCCCTCATTTATCAATAATGCGTAGAAAGTGTTCTATTTTTGTTCCTAAGCACGGAATTTAGAATGTCTCTATGCACAGAAAAATCTGGATTTATCAAACGTGTGTACACAGGTCCTACGCACACCTGCAAGTACTCTGTGTTGATAAATGCCACTTGTTCTATGCTCCGCGCTCGTGCACGATTGCAAGTATTTGCATACAGAACCGCCTCTAATTAACCATATATGGTAATGAAACACCCCCATGGAATGTAGAATAATGGACTAAGCAGACTTGAAACTTCACTGAGAGCGAGTCCTCCGTGATCGATCTCGCTCTCAGTGAAGTTTCAACGGAGGTCATCTATCTTCAACAAATTGAAGCTAGAAAGCATTTCGTTGTGACCAATCTTATTTGGAAACATGACACACAAAATAATAGTATTTCGCTTTTTATTTTAAACAATATTTAATCGCGTTTGGAGTAGGGCTGCACGATTTTGGGAAATAATCTAATTGCGATATTGCGATTGCGATAACATTTGCGATTATAATTTTTTTTTAACAGCCCCACAGAGGTTTATTGTAAAATGCGGCTTGCATCTGGCCTACGCGGTGGGCCTTTTCAGGACACCAAGCCTGAAAATGTTTCTTTTTACCTGGGAATCGATACCGGTACCCAACGGTACCTTTTTTTCTGTACTTTACTCTCCCTCTCTGAAGTTTAAACTTCACAACACACAATCTAAAACCCCTTACCTCCCTCTCCCAAACCGATCTTGTATCTCAATGGGACTTCCTGGTTAAATAAATTTTAAAAAAAAATTAGGAAATAGCGTTTTTATAAAATATTTTGATAATTGTATCATTCCAAATCGCGATTTCGATTTAAAATCGATTAATCGTGCAGCCCTAGTTTGGAGATGGGTGTTCTGCGTCTGCCCCCCCGTGCCAAACAAGCAGGCCAACTGCACTCTAAATGGCTCTTGTGTGCGCGTGAGCCCGTTATAATTGTGCTCCTGTTGGGTCATTGGGTTGGTCAGAGTCATTAACTATGGCTTCAGTGGATAACCCTGATCACCTGCATTTATGTGATATTTTAATTACAGATACCCCAGTAATAACATTACAATTTAATTAAATACAATTGGGCCTGAATGAGTCATTCCTCCCGGCCACCAGCAACGGAGATTATACATTGACTGAGTGGAATCCCTTTCTATTCACATAACTGAATTTGTTTATTAATGGAGCTTTAACAGCTATGGGTGGTAGTGGTACAGTCTATTGCTCGATCCATCTCCAATATCACGCTGGGCCGTGACGGTGGCCAAAAATCCCAGGGTGGAGAGGACTTGAATGTGCACAGGGATGGAATTTGTGCGTTTTGTTCCATGTTCCAATTTGGGTCCCAAATCGCGGTACAAATCAAGGAGAATGTGTCTTGGGTAGCGACTCTACTTAATTATGTTCTCTCGGCAAATACAGTGCACTATCTCTGAAAACAGATCCTGTGAGAAGTATTCTGATAACGCAAGATAAACCATGCTGCATTCATTCGGAAAGACCTATTCCAAATGCTATTTAGGGTTTGACAATAATTACACTCATGTCTCTATTTTACAATTAACTATAATTAATTATGATGAGTCATACCGAACACGTCGGTGTTGAAACTCGAATGCATGAAAGCTTATTCCGTTTGTTGCAGCTTTCCTATTTTACCGCTTGGTGCCATGATTGTACGCACGGTCGAAGCTGTGCATAGATACACGCACAATCTCAAGCACACGTTCATATTGATAATCCCACACTTTGCTTAGAAATGATTGTACGCACGGTTTACGCACATATCTGTGCGTACGCATCATTGATAAATGAGTGCCCTGGTCTCTGGTAAGTGTTTCCACCCGAGGCCCCGGGCCCAGAGTTTAAGTTATTGTCAGCGCAAGGTGCAAGACAAGAATCCAGATATGGGGTGATGATCCTTGAAGGTAAAATCCATTAAAGTGAAAGACTATATTCCTGTGACCTTGGACAGTTGGGTCTATGTGTGTGTAGGCCTATTATAAACATGGCTCACCCCAAAAGCCAGAACAAGAGAACCCGACCCCTCTCTTGATTATGCCACGAAGAAACATGACGTGGAGGCCGGGGTTGCTGCTCCATTCACAGTGGGTGAGAGACTGATGTTGTGGCCAGTCCAGGGTAACTTTACAGGGATATTAGCATATCATAATGGTAAATGGCTGCATTTATATAGCAGCTTTTATCCAAAGCGCCTTACAATTTGTTCCTCACATTTTACCCATTCACTCACACATTCACACACCGACTGCGGAGGAGACCATGCAAGATGCTGACCTGCTCATCAGGAGCAATTAGGGGTTAAGTGTCTTGCTCAAGGACACTTCGACACGCTGCCCGGGAGGAGCGGGAATCGAACCGGGAACCTCCAGATTACCAGGCGACTGCTCTACCTCCTGAGCCACTGTCGCCCCCAACATATTCACTAGGGCAGGCTACTGTTAATACCACAATAAAGTCAAGCTCATTTGGATATAAAAACTGAAACAAGGAGTGTATTAAGTCAACAAACTTTGTCTCATGTTCATTGTTGATGGAGTGCCTCTGAATTAGATTAGATTACATTAGATTTAAATGTATTGTCATTATACAGCAAAAGTACAGCACAATGCAGATGTAACAGTAAATTGCAATATAAATATACAATATACACAATATATACAATGTACATGTGATTCAACTGGATATAAAATATATAAATGAGTAATACTGAGTATAGTGCTAATCAGATGTATGTACAGAGTTGTAATATTAATATGTACAATGATACAGATATAAAGACACTATGGTAGTAAGTCATACTGGCCAGCAGTGTACCTAGTTTAGAGTAAGTAAGGAATATAGTACAGATATAGATATAGTATCTACAGATATGCAAAAGGATTACATGCAGGTATGTGGATATGTATAGCCTATGGTAAGAATAAATATAAATAATGGTGTATATATACAGCTTATGCTATCATAGAGAGTTATATGGATTATATGCAGGTGTATAAGTATAGGTATATATCCATCTCTGGTTTCCAGCAGTTGGGGGAAGTTATTGATGTGGAAAAGCACATGGATATATCTCAAACATGGAGCACCTCTTTAGTTGAATACAAAAATAATCTCCATGGAAATTCCCCTCATGGAACGTGTCATAATCATGAAGGAAGGTCTTACCTGGCTGTTAGGCGCTAAGGTGCAACAACTAGTGGGTAAGTGTAGAGTTGTCGCTGGAAGACCGTCCACAGCACTCTGGCAACCGGAGGAGACGACCGAAGGCACCGTATCCACTAGCGGAGAGGAGAACAACTCCATCTTCACATCCAGAACATCCCGTAAAGTGCTACACAGCAGCTAATTATACGATAACATGAAACGACAACTAATGGTTAGACTACCAGTGCGGACGTCAAACCCGAATTGTGTGGGGGGAAACAAGGCATAATATGGTCCAATCGCCGATCGTCCTGCGCACTTGGCTAGCCTATCTGTCCTATCGGGTCGTGTCAGTGCTGCTGCTGCTGCTGCTGCTGCTGCTGCTCCACTGACGGACTGCTCTGTGCGTCTGTCTGAGAGATGCGTGCGTGAGTGGACTGTTACTGCCCACTGCTACCTCTCTCTCTCTCTCTCTCTCTCTCTCTCTCTCTCTCTCTCTCTCTCTCTCTCTCTCTCTCTCTCTCTCTCTCTCTCTCTCTCTCTCTCATTCTGTTTCTACACAAGCTGCTGATGCTCACTGCTACCCCCCCCCCCCCCACCCACACACACACACACTCTCCCATTCTAATACACACGCTGGCTGCTGACGTGCTCCATGGTCTTATACACACGCTGGCTGCTGATGTGCTCCATGGTCTTATACACATGCTGACTGCTGACGTGCTCCATGGTCTTATACACACGCTGGCTGCTGATGTGCTCCATGGTCTTAACACGCTGACTGCTGATGTGCTCCATGGTCTTATACACACGCTGACTGCTGACGTGCTCCATGGTCTTATACACACGCTGACTGCTGACGTGCTCCATGGTCTTATACACACGCTGACTGCTGACGTGCTCCATGGTCTTATACACACGCTGACTGCTGACGTGCTCCATGGTCTAATACACACGCTGACTGCTGACGTGCTCCATGGTCTAATAGACACGCTGACTGCTGACGTGCTCCATGGTCTTATACACATGCTGACTGCTGACGTGCTCCATGGTCTTATACACATGCTGACTGCTGACGTGCTCCATGGTCTTATACACACACTGGCTGCTGACGTGCTCCATGGTCTTATACACACGCTGACTGCTGACGTGCTCCATGGTCTTATACACACGCTGGCTGCTGACGTGCTCCATGGTCTTATACACACGCTGACTGCTGACATGCTCCATGGGGAGCATGTCTATGTTCCCCGGGTCCTATGTTCCCCGGGTTCTATGTTCCCCGCTTTGATTGATTGATAGATTGAAAATTTTAGACCACCAGCCCTGATTCCAAACTCTAACCTTAACCAGTTCGAACGAGGGCCTAGGCTTAACCGTTCGAAACAAGGCGGACATTAATAATTAATAAAATAATAAAAATGTATAACATTTTCAATCTATTAATCAATCAAAGCGGGGAACATAGAATCCGGGGAACATAGGACCCGGGGAACATAGGGATGATCCCGCTCCATGGTCTTAACACACGCTGACTGCTGACGTGCTCCATGGTCTTATACACACGCTGGCTGCTGACATGCTCCATGGTCTTAACACACGCTGACTGCTGACGTGCTCCATGGTCTAATACACACGCTGACCGCTGACATGCTCTATGGTCTAATACACACGCTGACTGCTGACGTGCTCCATGGTCTTAACAGACGGCTATCGGCCTTGATTGATTGATTGAAAACGTTATTAACAGATTGCAGAATGGGTACAATACAGTACAGCTCAATACACACAATTGTTAAGGGGATGCAGACCAGAGAAAGACTTTCGTCTTGTTTACATCAGGGTCCCCCATTTTCAATTCATCAGGACATATATAACATACATGACATACAGATAGTCAGTACTGCTACATCTATACATTTATGACATACCAGATTTGCAAATACAGTACTGTTTGTGATACAGAAGGAGTCACGAAAAGGGAGTATATACATTTGACGTAGAAACTGTACATTGGAGGAGGTTGGGTGGGGGGGGTTGGGTACATTGGGATATTGACAACCATACTGGGTAATTTACATTGGAGGTGGTTGGGGGGGGGGGGCACACTGTATAAACAAGTAAAACTGTACATTGAGGGGGGGGGGGGGGGAGACACTGTACAAACAAACAAAATTGTACATTGGACTATTGACAAAACCATACTAGGTAAATGACTGTACATTGGAGGGGGTTGGGTTAGGATATTTACAGGGGCCAGTGTTGAATTGCAGTCTCCCGTAGGTGTCCCTTGAGAGAGGTCTTGCACAGACTCACTCATTGCCACATGTTTATTTATAAGTCCATCCTTGGTCTGCTTCTTACCTCTGTGGTTATACAGTACCTCACACTAAACTAGTAATTATTGTTTGTAGGTGTCTCTCACACTAAACTAGTAAGTATTGTTTAGGTGTATCTCACACTAAACTAGTGAGTATTGTTTAAGTGTATCTCACACTAAACTAGTAAGTACAGTAGGTGTATCTCACACTAAACTATACATTTACATTTTAGTTATTTAGTTTTATCCAAAGCGACTTACAAGTCCTGTACGACAAGTCATCAGGAAGGGTGTATCTCACACTAAACTAGTAAGTATTGTTTGTGGGTATATCTCCACAGTACATTTTGCAGAGTAAATTTTACTCAAACTGAGTAACATCACCTCCTGGTTTGGGAATAGCACTGCACAAGACCGTAGCAGACTACAAAGAGTGACACGTTCAGCCGAACGCACAATTGGAGGGGGGCTTCCCACCCTCCAGAACATTTACAACAAGCGGTGCAGGGGGAAGGCTAAGAGAATCATCAAGGACTCCAGCCACCCGAACAACTGCCTCTTTGAACTGCTGCGGTCAGGCAAGCGATACCGGAGTCTTAAGGCGAGCACAGAAAGACTCAGAAGAAGCTTCTATCCCCAGGCCATCAGGCTGCTAAACGAACAATAAACACTATGCAACAACCATCAAATGCACACAGCACACACACCCACACGCACACACTCACTTAAACAAACAACACACTGCAGCACCCACTCTCCACACTTTAGATCACACAAACACACTTTATATTTATTGATAAAGGATTTGCACTACAACTCGTACACCTACTGTAAATTGTACCTAAATTGCACCTCATCCCATTTTTGCCTTGCACTATATAGTATTGTATATTAGTAGGGGCGGCGTGGCTCAGGGGTAGAGCGGGTCGTCCAATGATCGAAGGGTTGGTGGTTCGAATCCCGCTCAAGCCCATGTCCATCCCACTGCCGTTGTGTCCTTGGGCAAGACACTTAACCTACTTGCCTCGTATGAATGTGTATACATGTGAATGAATGTTGGTGGTGGTCGGAGGGGCCGTAGGCGTTGATTATTCGCCACGCTTCCGTGAGTCTGCCTCAGGGCAGCTCTGGCTGCAATTGTAGCTTACCACCACCGGTATGACTGTGTATGAACGAATAATGGACTCTGTGAAGCGCTCTGGGTGTCATGAAGAGCGCTATATAAATCCAAGTCATTATTAAGTCATTATTAGTACACTGCACAGTATATTGTATATTATATGGTAACTCAGTTACGTCTATTCTGCATCGAACATTGTACATATGTCTATACTGAACACTGTGACCTCATTTTTTTTACTTCTAATTTACATGCTATACTATGTTATTTTATTTCATACTTATCTTGTCTTGCACAGTCTCTGGAGCGTAACAGTAAGAAGCATTTTGTATAAAAGTATTCTGTACTTTCAGTTTGAGTAAATGTACTCAATTTACTGTGTACTAAACTGGGAAGTATTGTTTGTAGATATATCTCACACTAAACTAGTAAGTATTGTGTGTAAGTATATCTCACACTAAACTAGTAAGTATGGTTTGTGGGTATATCTCATACTGAACTGGGAAGTATTGTTTGTAGATATATCTCACACTAAACTAGTAAGTATTGTTTGTAAGTATATCTCACACTAAACTAGTAAGTATTGTTTGTGGGTATATCTCACACTAAACTAGTGAGTATTGTTTGTGGGTAGGCCTATATCTCACACTAAACTAGTAAGTATTGTTTGTGGGTATATCTCACACTAAACTAGTAAGTATTGTTTGTGGGTATATCTCACACTAAACTCGTAAGTATTGTTTGTGGGTTTATCTCACACTAAACTAGTGAGTATTGTTTGTGGGTATATCTCACACTAAACTAGTGAGTATTGTTTGTGGGTATATCTCACACTAAACTAGTGAGTATTGTTTGTGGGTGTATCTCACACTAAACTAGTAAGTATTGTTTAGGTGTATCTCACACTAAACTAGTGAGGATTGTTTTGATTTTTTTGTTTGTTAATGAACTCACCTGGTTAAATAAAGGTTTTCAGTTCAGTTCAGTTGTTATTTTTTATTTCGGGTTTTGGACACATACCAATGGTCATTCCATAAATCGCCAACGTTTTACCAGCTTCTATTGCAGCATTGTCCAATTGTCCGAAAAGGGCTAGGGAGAAGCACGTGTAGTCAGCATGTGTATAAGACCATGGAGCACGTCAGCAGTCAGCGTGTGTATTAGACCATGGAGCACGTCAGCAGTCAGCGTGTGTATAAGACCATGGAGCACGTCAGCAGTCAGCGTGTGTATTAGACCATGGAGCATGTCAGCAGTCAGCGTGTGTATAAGACCATGGAGCACGTCAGCAGTCAGCGTGTGTATTAGACCATGGAGCATGTCAGCAGTCAGCGTGTGTATAAGACCATGGAGCACATCAGCAGTCAGCGTGTTAAGACCATGGAGCACGTCAGCAGTCAGCGTGTGTATAAGACCATGGAGCACGTCAGCAGCCAGCGTGTGTATAAGACCATGGAGCACGTCAGCAGCCAGCGTGTGTATAAGACCATGGAGCACGTCAGCAGCCAGCGTGTGTATTAGAATGGGAGAGTGTGTGTGTGTGTGGGTGAGGGGGGGGGGGGGGGGGGCTGTAGCAGTGAGCATCAGCAGCTTGTGTAGAAACAGAATGAGAGAGAGAGAGAGAGAGAGAGAGAGAGAGAGAGAGAGAGAGAGAGAGAGAGAGAGAGAGAGAGAGAGATGAGAGACAGAAATGAGAGAGACGGATAGAGAGAATGGGGGAGAGACAGAGAAGAGAGATAGAGAGACAGAGAGAGAGGGATGAGAGAGACAGAAGAGACGGACAGAGAGAATGGGGAGAGAGGAGGGGGGAGAGAGAGAGAAGGGGTGAGAGAGAGATAGAAAGAGAGAGAGGAGTGAGAGAGACAGACAGGGATACAGAGAAGGGATGAAAGAGAGATGGACAGAGAGATAATGGGGGAGAGAAAGGAGGGGTGAGAGAGACAGAGAGAGAAGGGATGAAAGAGACAGAGAGGAGAGAGGCAGTGAACTCTGTCTCAGTTTTCTCTATACAACCAGAGACAATTATTGGTGTTCAGGGGACAAGGATGCAAGTACTGTATGGTGCTCTGAGGTAGGTATGGTGCTCTGAGGTAGGTATACTGCTCTGAGGTAGCTATGGTGCTCTGAGGTAGCTATGCTGCTCTGAGGTAGGTATGCTGCTCTGAGGTAGGTATGCTGCTCTGAGGTAGCTATGGTGCTCTGATGTAGCTATGGTTCTCTGATGTAGCTATGGTGCTCTGAGGTAGCTATGGTGCTCTGATGTAGCTATGGTGCTCTGAGGTAGCTATGCTGCTCTGAGGTAGCTATGGTGCTCTGAGGTAGCTATGCTGCTCTGAGGTAGCTATGCTGCTCTGAGGTAGCTACTGTATGGTGCTCTGAGGTAGCTATGGTGCTCTGAGGTAGCTATGCTGCTCTGAGGTAGCTATGCTGCTCTGAGGTAGCTATGGTGCTCTGAGGTAGCTATGGTGCTCTGAGGTAGCTATGGTGCTCTGAGGTAGTTATGGTTCTCTGAGGTAGGTATGCTGCTCTGAGGTATACTATGGTGCTCTGAGGTAGTTATGGTTCTCTGAGGTAGGTATGCTGCTCTGAGGTAGCTATGGTGCTCTGAGGTAGCTATGGTGCTCTGAGGTAGCTATGCTGCTCTGAGGTAGCTATGGTGCTCTGAGGTAGCTATGGTGCTCTGAGGTATGGTGCTCTGAGGTAGCTATGGTGCTCTGAGTTATGGTGCTCTGAGGTAGCTATGGTGCTCTGAGGTAGCTATGCTGCACGCCACCTTATTGCTTCCAGAGGCCTAATCCCAAGAACAAGCCACATGTCTAATGTGCCATAGATTCTATTCTACCCTCTAGATACGGACTGTGATTCTGTGTGTCATAAGGGATGAGGCGGAGAGACGGAGGACAAGCTGATGACGGCCGACTCAGCATCTCAGCACCCTGTATACTGGCACCAGCGGGGGATAGATAACCCCCACTCTGGATAATTACGTACCCCCCCCCCCCCACACACACACACACACAGTGCCACAGTGCATGAAGGCACAAATCACACAGACAATCCACTCACTCTGATAGTAATACTGTTAACCACAACACCACTCACTCAGATACTAATGCTGTTAACTACTACTACACCACTCAGATACTAATACTGTTAACTACTAATACTGTTAACCACTACTACACCACTCAGATACTAATGCTGTTAACTACTACTACACCACTCAGATACTAATACTGTTAACTACTAATACTGTTAACTACTACTACACCACTCAGATACTAATGCTGTTAACTACTACTACACCACTCAGATACGAATACTGTTAATAATAATAATAATAATAATAACTTTATTTGTATAGCACTTTTCATACAGAGGTTGCAGTTCAAAGTGCTTCACAACAGCAAAAAATACAGGCATAAGCGAGCATAAAAAGATAGACAGGTAGAATCACAGTGTTTCACATTAGGATCTAGCATCCCAATAGGCTCTCCGCTTACAGTTTTCAGTAACACAAATAGTAAAAATAGTTTAAAATGATTCAGTTTAAAAATAGTCAAAAAATTATAAAATAGAACGGACATAAAAAATACAGGCATGAGCGAGCATAGCAAGATATGGCAAATCACAGTGTTTCACATTAGGATCTAGCATCCTAATAGGCTCTCTATTCAGTAATACTCCTGTAATTCATGAACAAATAATCACAGTGTTTCACATTTGGATCTAGCAAATAATAAGAATAAAATGATTCAGTTTAAAAATAGTCATAAATAATCAGTGTTTCACATTTGGATCTAGCAAATAATAAGAATAGTTTAAAATGATTCAGTTTAAAAATAGTCATCAGTAAGAAGTAAAAAAGTGCAATAACCGACACATGAATTTGATAGGCAGTGTAAAAGAGTAGGCAGGGTAAGAATAAATACAAGTTGTGTCAGGATATCCCTGATGTTTCCTCTTGCCACTAGGTGGTAGCAGATATCTATCAGTGAAATGCCTGAGCAAAGAGATAGGTTTTAAGCTGTCTTTTAAAGATGTCTAGCGAGTTGGCTTCCCTGATGTTTTGGGGTAGTTTGTTCCATAGTTTTGGGGCATAGTTGATAAAGGCTGCATTACCGATCCTCTTTTGACTGCTTCTGGGAGCCTCTAGTAGTCCAGCAGCTGATGATCGCAGTGTTCTTGCTGGTGTGTAATTTATTAGAGTGTTGGCGATGTAGCTAGGTCCCTGTCCATTTAGAGCTTTGTATGTAAGGAGAAGGACCTTAAAGTCAATTCTAAATGTTACAGGAAGCCAGTGTAAAGCGGCTAGGACTGGACTAATGTGCTCTCTCCTTTTGGTTCTAGTTAGCAGTCGGGCTGCAGAGTTTTGGATTAGCTGAAGCCTCTCTGTGGTTTTCTTAGGGAGACCTGTGAAAAGTGCATTACAGTAGTCTAACCGGCTAGATATGAATGCATGAATTAGCTTCTCAGCATCGTTCTGATTAATAAATGGTCGTACTTTTGCTATATTTCTGAGATGGAAGAACGATGTTTTCGTCACTTTGCTAATATGAGAATTGAAGTTCAGTTCTGAATCTATGATAACCCCAAGACTAGTGACCTCAGATTTGATCCAAGGGGTTAGTCCCCCCAGGTTCTTTATTAATGTTTCTTTTTTAGTTTTGGAGCCGATAATTAGAATTTCAGTTTTGTTCTCGTTTAGTTTCAGGAAGTTCTTACTCATCCATTTATTTATTGCCAGTAAGCAGTCTGTAATGGAGCTAATCGCTGTATCATTTGGTTCAGCAGATATGTACAGTTGTGTATCATCCGCATAGCTATGGAAATCTACATTATGTTCTCTGATGATATCACCCAGCGGTAACATGTAAAGGGAGAAGAGTAAAGGACCTAAGCAACTCCCTTGTGCAACTCCATAGTTGTTGTCGTATATATCAGACATGTGATCTCCTAGTTTAACATAGAATTTCCTCCCTCTGATGTATGTTTTAAACCAGCCCAGCACATGGTCTGAGAAACCGACATGGTTTTCAAGACGATCGATTAGAATATCGTGATCGATTGTATCAAATGCTGCACTGAGATCTAACAGGATAAGGATGGAGATCTTATTCTCATCAGAGTTTAGTCTGAGGTCACTGATTATTTTGGTGAGGGCAGTTTCAGTGCTATGATATTTTCTGAATCCTGACTGAAATTCTTCTAAGATGTTGTTTTCTTCAAGAAAGGAATTTATTTGAACTGAAACTATCTTTTCAAGTACTTTACTAATGAATGGTAGGTTGGATATTGGACGATAATTTGCCATTTCATTACTATCCAAGTTAGGTTTTTTTAGTAATGGCTTTACAACTGCTGTTTTAAAGGCATCCGGGAAAATACCAGTCCTAAGGGAAGTGTTTATGATATCTAGCACAGGGCTTGAAACACTATTAAATACCCGTTTGAAGAAAGCTGTAGGTATAGGGTCAATGTCTGAGGTGGAGGAGTTACATTCTGAGACAGTTTTGCAGAGTACATCTAATGTGATGCATGTGAAACTTCTCATGGTTACATTGCACGGTTTGCCGCAATCAACTTTATTTCCATCATGAGTAATGCTGGCCCTGATCAAGGTTATTTTGTTGTTAAAGAATAGTGCAAGTTCTTCACACTTAACCGTTGATGACTGAGGAGGTGTAGGGGCAGTGTTGAGTAGTACATTAATAGTGGAAAAGAGGATTCTGGAGTTTCCAGCATTTTCTGTAATGATTTTAGAGAAGTAATCTTTCCTTGCTAAGCGGATGGTTTTATTATAAGCAGTTAAAGCATCTTTGTATATATCACAGCATATGGTGGTTTTTGTTTTTCTCCATTTTCGCTCCGCTGCACGACATTTCCTTTTTTCTTTGTTGACCGTATTATAGTTTAACCAGGGCGAGGCTCTAGTTTTCTTCTTTTTCGTTTTTAATGGGGCGACAGAATTTAATATAGATGACATTGCATCATTGAGATTTTCTACCATTTCATTTAGAGAGCTGTCATGATTGTGTGGTTCATGTAGTCTGATAAGATCAATGAACTTTGATTCAGCTTTGTCGTTTAGGAGCCTCTTTTTAACTATGATTTCTTTTTTTGTTTTAGTAAGGGTTATTTGAGTATCAAAAAATATACAGTGATGGTCGGAGAGAGGTAATTCAGTTATTGAGATATTTGTTATGCTTAGCCCAGTTGTTGTTATAACTAAGTCTAGTGTATTCCCAAGCCGGTGAGTTGCATTTGTTATATGCTGTATTAGGTCAAAGCTATCCAGTAGATTTTTTAGTTCCATAGTTTTGGAGTCTGTTTTCTTATTAAAATGGATGTTCAGGTCTCCATTTAGGATCACCTTATCATATCCAGTAACACATAGTGAGATCAGTTCAGAGAGCTCCTGTATAAATATTGGTGAGTGTCTAGGCGGGCGGTATATTGTGACAATAATAGTTGATTCTGTTTTTAGTTCAATGGCAAGATATTCCATTGACATGAACTCGCCTAGTTCTGTGATTCTAAACAAGAGTTTTGAGGAGAAGATTGCTGCAACTCCTCCGCCCCTTTTATTTTTTTCTGGGTATTTGAAAAAAGTTATAGTCTGGTGGACAAGCTTCTATCATTATTGATGTAGCTGTGTCATTATTTAGCCATGTCTCTACTAGGCAGATGCAATCTAAGTTATTTTCTTTAATCAGATCATTTACTAAGAATGTTTTATTATTCAGTGATCAGTTAACTACTACACCACTCAGATACTAATACTGTTAACTATTAATACTGTTAACTACTACTACACCACTCAGATACTAATACTGTTAACTACTAATACTGTTAACTACTACTACACCACTCAGATACTAATACTGTTAACTACTAATACTGTTAACTACTACTACACCACTCAGATACTAATGCTGTTAACTACTACACCACTCAGATACCAATGTTGTTAACTACTACTACACCACTCAGATACTAATACTGTTAACTACTACTACACCACTCAGATACTAATACTGTTAACTACTACACCACTCAGATACTAATGCTGTTAACTACTACTACACCACTCAGATACTAATGCTGTTAACTACTACTACACCACTCAGATACTAATGCTGTTAACTACTACTACACCACTCTCAGATTACAAACATCCCAAAACAAACTGGTCAGACTACTGCTTGACCTTATTCCTAAAACCCACCTCACCCCTGCCCATTTTGACAACCTAGGATGGCTTAGAGTAGACGACAGAGTACAGAAACTTGCAATGGGCCTGGTCTACAAGATACACTACACGACCAAGGTGCCCATGTACATGTCGAAATACTTCCCAAAGGTCAGTGAATACCACGACCACAACACCAGAGGGAGTTCCACAAATCATGTTCAACCCAGATTCGGCTCAAACAAGGGACTAAACACGTTTCGCAATTATACCACAACAATGTGGAACGCCCTACCCACAGCCGTAAAATAATGTGAATCTCTACCCACCTTCAAAACCGCTCTAAAAAAGCACCTAGGGGAGGCCGCAATTCGGAACTGGCCCCAGTAAATGTCCAACCCCCCCCCAAAACAGTAAACAGTAGGCTACTGTATACTGTATTTGTATATCTTGTATGTCATAAACAGTGATGCCACAGATTACTTGTAAAAATAGTCTGATTACTGATTACTCCTTTAAAAAGTAATCTAGTTAATTTACTGATTACTTGATTATCAAAGTAACTTAGTTACTTTGAAAGTAACTAGGTTACGAAGTCGTCGTCGTCCCCCCTGCTGCTGCCACAACATAAGAATGACAAAACAGGTTTTTTCTCTCTCTCTCTCTCTCTACCAAATCCATTCTGAGACAACAGACTCAGTGCGTACTCCGCAAGTCATGCGTAACATGAATCTCTCTCTCTCACTCTCTCAAGTAGCCAAATTACACTATAAAACTAACTGGATAGTTGATTTAACTTCATGCTGAAGCCATTCTAAAATCAGCTATAAACGTAAACATGTGTGTTTGGCTGTGTGCGTGCGCGAGCGCACGTCCCATCTCCGGTCTAGCTGGCTGTACCCCTGGCTCTCTTATCATCAGCATTATGATAGTAACTAAATAGCACTTGGAAAAGTAACTGTAATCAGATTACTGGCTTGTAAAAAGTAAGTAAGTTAGATTACTATTTACTGATAAAGTAATCAGATTAGAGTAACTAGTTACTGGCATCACTGGTCATAAATGTCTGGATGTAACAGTACTGTATATCTGTATGTCATAAATGTTATGAATTGAAAATGGGGGACCCTGATGTAAACAAGACGAAAGTCTTTCTCTGGTCTGCATCCTCTTAACAATTGTGTGTATTGAGCTGTACTGTATTGTACCCATTCTGCAATCTGTTAATACAATTTTCAATCAATCTCTCAGATACTAATACTGTTAACTACTACTACACCACTCAGATAGTAATACTTTTACTCTAGGCTTATACATGTATTACGTTACAAAATATAAACACATTCTGCCCAAACCAGCCTAATCATATTGAACTTACTGGTAAGCTACCTCCTTATAGGATCATTATTGGAATGGAATTCTGGAACCAATGGAGCCTGTAGTGACTGGATGGTCCTTAAGTTCCAGGGTAACAGGGTAAGCTATGATGCCCCTCTAGCTCATGGAATGAACTCCAACAGCCCTTAAACATTTAGATGTTCCCCGAGTTTAAAACCCTGATCTCCTTGATTGTTATCCTTGCTTTTTGCCTCGTCTTATCTGTGTGTCTTATCATTATGATTTAATATGCCTTTTCTTTGCTTATCTCTATATGTACACTCAACGTGACTGTAATGACCAAAGTTGCCCTTTTGAGTTTAAATAAAGGTTTGAAAACTGCATTCAACCTCCAGCTTATCCAACAGCAAGGATGAATCGACGAGGTGAACAGAGCAGCAACGATGGCACTGAAGCACTAATAATGCATGTGTCTGGCACTTTAATTGATTCTTTGATCGACATCATTTCACATCGTATTTGTAGACGACAGCTGTTTGTTTCTAATTAATGCTGTATGACTAGGATCCACCCACATCTCACTTTGCAACCTTTGCTGAATTCTGGACGGGCATTGTAAGTCATCTTTTCACATGTACTTTACTGTATAACTTGTGTGATTTGTATGCTATCATATACACTGTATAAATACACTTCTGTGTGTACTGGTGTTGCCATCTGCTTACGCATAGATGGCTGCATAACAATGTTTCCCTTGTAAGATAATAAAACAACCTTAAATCTTGAACCAAGTAGCTCAACGCATCCATACTCGTTACTCAATGGGTCCATTTTGATGTCTGTATTGCTTTCTGAAAAGAAGTCCCCGGTGAAGCACAACCGAGGCATCCCAGGCCCTCAAAGCACCACAAGATGAGCGCTGATTTCAGCTCAATACTGGAGGTAAACAAACAGAGTGAGCCGCAGTAATTCTGATCCAGAGCCCGGATAATCCTTGTCTTCTGTCTGTCCGGAGGGAGAGGCTGAAAGCAACGTTGGTTTGTTGGCTGTCAGTCATCAAGGATATCATTCGACTATGAATACTGAAATGAGGCTAATTCAATTGAATTAATCGAAGCAGCGTAAAATGCTTTAACAAGTTAATCGTATGTTGCGATGCGATTGCCAGGCATTATGTGTGGGGGGCCCAGGCTTAGAACTGCACCCTGAGAGGGAGGTTCGAAGGGTCAAAGTGGGTGACAAACAGGAAGGAAGACTGTCAGGTTTTAAACTGTGGATATCAAACAGGGAAGGTAAAGACTGTTTTCAACTAGTCATTTAGAACTATTTTATTGTACTGCACTATTTTACTCTTTTTATTGTTGTATATTTAAAAACGGCCATAGAATCAAACCATAAACAAGGTGGCCTATTGGGATGTTAGATCCTAATGTGAAAAACTGATTTTATATATCTGCACTTTATATGCTCGCTTTTTCTGCTGTGAAGCACTTTGAGCTGCAATTCTTGTATGAAAGGTGCTACACAAATAAAGTTTATTATTATATTATCAATACACTGAAATGAGACATAAAATGAATCGAAGCAGGCGTAAAATGCTTTAACAAGTTAATCGTATGTTGCAATTGCTATTATGGGTAGTACCCGTTTAGTTGTAGACCCATTTATTGCCTTGCATTGGAGGCACATGCATTTTCAGTCTTTTATTTTCTTTAATATCCAACGGGCAAGTTTGGTATTTGAATTATTTTCCAAATTCGACAAAAATTGGAATCAAGAAATTGGTTGCGACAGCCCTAGTGTGTGGGTGAGAGACAGGGGAGCTGTGTGGGCAGGACAGAGGAACTGGGACCTTAGTTAGTAAAACCGGCTGAGTCCACTGAACTGAACCTGCCCCATTTCCCCTCAGGCTCAAGTAATTTGTGACTCCACTGCGCCCTCCGGTGCTGAGAAGGGGGCATAAGCCCGTTACCTGGGCGGTCGGTCCCCCCTGCTGCTTCCAATCCTCCGCTCCCATCGGGGAGGTCCGGCGGGGCAGAATATGGAGATTAGGTTTAATTAAAATCCTCTTGTGCCCCAACACCCTCTGAACTGGAGATCTACATCCAGCGAACTGACAGTTTTTTAATATCCAAATTATGCAGCCCCCGCTGATCATTGCCGTGACTGCTGACAGACAAATTCAATATCCTCTACTTGCGATAGCGATCGACGACAACAAACAATGAGACAACATCTTAGTGTGTGTGTGGGGGAGGAGGGGGGTCGAGTAAAGTTACAAAACACAACAAGAGGGGGAAAGAGGGGGGGGGGGGGGGGGGGGGAGAAAAAAGAGGGCAAGTCGGCGTTTTTATCCCGACCGCAAGTCGGCGTTTTTATCCCGACCGTAAGTCGGTGCGGAATCAGGAGAAATCCAGTGGAGTTTGCTGAAAGGTGTATCCTGGCATCGCTCCCGCTGACTGAAGTGCTCCTCCACTCAGAGGCCGGGAGGACGTGAGTTATAAGGCCACTAAATCAGCTTCACATCCGGCTGAGTCCCCACTCTCCCTGCTCACTGCCGTCTGTCGTCAGCACACACAAACAACCACACACACACACACACACAAATACACACAACCACAGGCGATAGAGGGTGTGCGTCTGCGTTTGTAGTGGAGAGCAGTGCTGTAGAGGCCTAAATGGTGATTAGAAAAGAGACAGACCGAAGGCTTTGAAAAGTGTGTGTGGTTGTTTATGTGTGTGTGTGCGCGCGCTGAAGTTGTTTAGCTGGCGATAGCGCTTCACAAATAGACATCTAATCCCTCCTCCTTTCATCATGACCGGCAATCTGTGAATCCAACTGGGCGGGTTTGGGTACGGATGTGTGTTCAACAACGGTGCGTTAGTGTCGTCGTCCTCCTGATGGGAACAAACGTTGGAGCCGAGGCCAGCGGTCATTTCTAAAACGTTAAAAATTTCTTTATTTCAACACAACCTGCTTCAATCAAAACAGAAAAAACAAGATAGAAAAGATTGGAAAGAGAAACCTCAGTGTGAAAAGCGTGTCGAGACGATTCGATGCTTTAGTGTTTGTGTCGTCGTCCATTTCTCTTCCTCTCTCTCTTTACCACTTCCTTTCACATAATCACCCCCCCCCCACCCCCCCCCCTTCTGCCCCAGACGGTCAGTGAGCCAATCGGCTGTCCCGTGACCCGCTCCGAGCACCGGCCTGTCCTCTACTGAGCTCCCCGCTGCGGTCCACCGGTCCTGGGGTTACCACGGCGGCGACATGGGCTGCGGGTTCTGGAGGTATGACATCACGACCGCTGAGATGGACAGCCTGAAAGACAGAGGGGGGAGTTTAGGGGGGCGGTGTGCAGTATTCGTGTAGAGGTAAAAGAGGCGGGACAGTAACCAAAAGGTCACTGGTTCGATCCCCACCGCTGACAGAAGGGTGTATTCCAGCTGTGAGCTGGTGACTGAAGGGTGGCTGGTATTACTGTACATATATGGTGCCCACGATCCTTGAGTAAGGCACTGAACCCGAAAACTGCTCCAGGGGCACTGCACTGCGGGCGACCCTGCGCTTTGAACTCTGATGAAATGCTTATGTGTGGAATGTGGGTATGTGTAACTAGGAGGGATATGAGGACTGTGCGTGTGTAACCAGGAGGGATATGAGGACTGTGTGTGTAACTAGGAGGGATATGAGGACTGTGTGTGTGTGTGTGTGTGTGTGTGTGTGTGTAACTAGGGAGGGATATGAGAACTGTGTATGTGTAACTAGGGGGGATATGAGGACTGTGTGTGTGTGTGTATCTAGGAGGGATATGAGGACTGTGTGTGTGTGTATCTAGGAGGGATATGAGGACTGTGTGTGTGTAACTAGGATGGATATGAGGACTGTGTGTGTAACTAGGAGGGATATGAGGACTGTGTGTGTAACTAGGAGGGATATGAGGACTGTGTGTGTGTGTAACTAGGAGGGATATGAGGACTGTGTGTGTGTAACTAGGAGGGATATGAGGACTGTGTGTGTGTAACTAGGAGGGATATGAGGACTGTGTGTAACTAGGAGGGATATGAGGACTGTGTGTAACTAGGATGGATATGAGGACTGTGTGTGTAACTAGGAGGGATATGAGGACTGTGTGTGTAACTAGGAGGGATATGAGGACTGTGTGTATGTGTAACTAGGAGTGATATGAGGACTGTGTGTGTGTGTAACTAGGAGGGATATGAGGACTGTGTGTGTGTGTAACTAGGAGGGATATGAGGACTGTGTGTGTAACTAGGAGGGATATGAGGACTGTGTGTGTGTAACTAGGAGGGATATGAGGACTGTGTGTAACTAGGAGGGATATGAGGACTGTGTGTGTGTAACTAGGAGGGATATGAGGACTGTGTGTGTGTAACTAGGAGGGATATGAGGACTGTGTGTAACTAGGAGGGATATGAGGACTGTGTGTGTGTAACTAGGAGGGATATGAGGACTGTGTGTAACTAGGAGGAATATGAGGACTGTGTGTGTGTGTAACTAGGAGGGATATGAGGACTGTGTGTAACTAGGAGGGATATGAGGACTGTGTGTGTGTAACTAGGAGGGATATGAGGACTGTGTGTAACTAGGAGGGATATGAGGACTGTGTGTGTAACTAGGAGGGATATGAGGACTGTATGTGTGTGTAACTAGGAAGGATATGAGGACTGTTTGTATGTGTAACTAGTAGGGCTGTCTTAAATACTTCGAACGGCATGGGATTCGAATATGAAAATATTTTTTTTTTATTATTGCAAAACAAAATTGTTAAAAGTCAGTACTCAACATACAATGCATAATGAAACTAACAATTAAGGTGGCTAAAATGACATGCAAGTACAGTAACAGAAAACAAAAAAAAGTATATAATAATATTTTACCGTATACAGTGTATATCCAACGAAATTACCAATTGTACCAATGTCTTATACAGGATATACTCCTAATACCTATTATCTAAAACCCTACACACATATGCTCCAGCTCGAACCCCCCCCCTCCCGGACCCCTCCTTGGATAGTACCTCCATTATCCCTCACTCCTAACCAGACACCACCATTATAAGCTAGCTTTTATTCTCTCCACCACTTCTAACCACATTGACATTTTGGATTCGTTAAGTCCCAGAATTCTTGCTGTAGATATTTCTTGATAAATCACATGGAGATATGTAAGAAACCAAACCTTCCGGCAAATTTTTTCCGGTTGAAACCAGCGTGATGCGATCAGTTTTTTTAGCTACTGTGATACCCGATAAAACCAATCTCTTTAGCTGTGGATTTACTGCAAACTCAAAAACATCATTCAATAGTAATACAGAGGGGTGTACTGGTATATTCCAAGATACGAGTTTTGATAATTGATGGGTCACATCTTTCCAGAATGCCTTAACTGGTGGGCAGTCCCAATACATGTGCATAAATGTTCCTTCGTCTCCATTTGTACATTGGGAGCATTTTGAGTCTTGTTTGAGACCCATTCTGTTCAGTCTTATAGGAGTCAAGTATGTCCTGTGAATATAGTTAAGATTGATTTGTTGATGGTCCGGGTTCCTTGATGTAAGACGGACATTTGCCCATGCTCCTTGCCAATCAAAGTCACTTTCCAGGTGTGGTATATCCCTCCTCCAGACAGAGTCTAGTTGGAGGGTTTCATACGAGGACGTTAGTAATTGATAATAAAAACCTGATACAAAACCTCTCGATGTCTCTCTTTCATAGAAGAATTTGTGGTATCTGTGGTGTTCAACTGGTATGTCTAATGGAACACCGTGAGACTTCAAACATAGCTGTAACTGTATGTAAAAAAGCCATGTGGACTCGGTGAGATTAAATTTTGTGCATATTTCTCCATAACTACAAAAACCCTGGTTGTTAAAAACATCCCTTAGTGAGTGTATGCCTTGCTCTTCCCATATAGGGAATCTTATAGGACGTTTTTCAATTAAGAGTGCATTGTTATTGAATAAGGGAGTGTGATTGTGCCATTTTTGTGTGTTAGGATATTTTTTTTGTGTTTCACGCCATATCCGGATCGCATGGGTAATTATGGGGCCAAATTTCCACTCACAGTGCTTGATTGGTAGTTTAGTGTGTGCTATGTCCTTCAGTCTATGTGGGGCTACTATGTTTTCTTCCAATTTTCTCCAGGATACTAATGCTTGGGGATCAAACCATATTGTCAATGGTCTTAATGTATACGCCTTAAAATATTGGAAAAAATCTGGAACTGCCATGCCACCGTCTGCTTTATTTCTCTGTGCGGTGGATCTTTTTATACGTGGTGGTTTGTTATTCCAAATAAATTTGTATGTGGAGGAGTGTAATCTTTTCCAGTAACCCTCTGGAGGGGGTAACGGTAGCATTGAACTGATGAAGTTGATTCTAGGTAGTACATCCATCTTAACTATTGATACCCTTGCCTGTACTGAGTTTTTAAGTTTTGCCCACCTGTCCAGGTCGTCTTTGATTTTGTTCTGTATTTTTGTGTAATTGTGCTTCACCGTTTGTCTTATGGTGGGAAATATTTCCACACCCAAGCATCTAAAATGTTTTACCATAGGTATCTCACCTGGGAGGGTTGTATCTTTTTTTGCATGGGTGTTAAGTGGAAGGAAAGCCGACTTCGGCCAATTTATTTTAAATCCCGATAGATCACCAAAGTTCTCAATCAACTTGAGTAGATGAGGCAATGTGGTGTTGGGGCTTTGCATGAACAATATTACGTCGTCCGCATATAAACTAATTTTATGTTGTGTGCCCTTGATTACGATTGGTTCTATGGATTGGGATTGTCTTATATATTGTGCTAAAGGCTCTAATGATAGATCGAATAGTCCGGGACTAAGAGGGCAACCCTGTCTGGCTGAGCGTGATACCGGAAAGATTTCGGAGATGAATGTACCTGTTGTAATCATGGCCGATGGGTCTTTGTATAATACTTTAATCATATCAATGAATCCTTTTCCTAACCCCATCCTTTCTAATACTGCGCATAGATACGACCATTCCAGCCTGTCAAAGGCTTTCATAGCATCCAGGGACAGCATCGCCTTAGGTATGGTGTCGTCCTTGTCTGCATCTAGTACGTGCAGTATTCGTCTTATGTTATCAGTGATCAGGCGACCTCTTATGAAGCCAGTTTGGTCCGGATGAACTAAAGACGTCATATGCTTTTGTAATCTGATGGCTAATACCTTAGAGTACAGTTTGTACGGTTGCGAGGAGGCTTAAGGGTCTGTAACTACCGCACTCGGTGGGGTCTTTGTCTTTTTTGAGAAGGACTGAAATGAGTGCAATATTGTCGTTTTTATGGAAGCTATACATGGCAGCACAACACGCAGGATAGTGTATAATTGGCCTTTTAATCTCTGTTATGCATGGACACCATATAGTATAAACTTTAATGAACCGATGATTTGGGACAGAGAGACCTACGAGCTCAGAGTTATTGAATGTCATCGCCCACCCCGGGCCAGGGGAAATGCTGCATATACGTATTTAAAAACCGCTATTTATTAATTGGAAATATTTCCACTACTTCTCCAATTTATACTTTAGATGTTTAAGCATAGCAAAGCTCTTTTAAGATCTAAGTTAATGTTCTCTTCCTTTTACTTGTTTTTTTCTTGTTTTTTCTGATTTATTGAGGCTCTCTTTTCAGTTCAATACCTCCATATTATTCATGGGTTATTATAAATTACACAAGTTCATATAAAATTTAAGTGATTAGGGCATGATAATTGAAGCTTATTTTTGGTCTTTATTTTTAGTTTTATCTTATTTTAATTTTTATTTAACGGGAAAGTGGCCAAGCCACAGTTGACATTCTACTTATGGTAGAATTTAGAGTGTTAGATCCTATGGTATACATAGGAATGTTAAGGATAATTGGATCATTCTGGGATATCCGGTGGTTTAAGGGAGGGAGTCATACGCAAAGGTTGTGTTCATGGAACACAATCCTGTACGACTCTCGGTGGGAGGGAAGGGGATTTTTATTTGTATATATGTATGTTTTTAAGCTCGGCTCTCAACGGGACCTCACTAGTTGGATGTATATCTATTATTGCCTCGCACTCCAGAAGCATTACCAAAAACTACACTACAACATGTATAGATTATGGCTAGTTTGAATATAATGATCTGGAACACCGGGGGAATAAATAACCAACTCAAACGCAAAAGCGTGCTCACACTGATGAAAAAAGAACAGGTGGACATTGCTCTGCTAAGCGAAACGCACATTCTAGAGAAAGACATAGATAAGTTAGCGGACAACACATATCATAATATTAGTCACTCTTCTATTGGTACGAGAACTCGGGGTGTAGCCATAGTCGTTAAACGTAAGTTGAATATTGAATTAAAGGGAGTATGGTCTGATGTAGAAGGTCGGATAACTATAGCTAAGATTGTACACAAGAACAGGAAAATAGCGTTGGTAGCGGTATACGCCCCAAATTTGTACGAAGAGGATTTCTTCACTACACTAACCAATGCAATGTTAGACATTCCCGATTACTCATTTATAATAGGTGCGGATTTTAATGCCATTTGGAATCCAAGGATGGACAAATCTTACCTCGCCTTTTCCAGCGAACAAAAGAATTCATCTAATGCATTAAAGGATTGGTCGAAGATTGCAGGTGTAAATTACTTATGGCGATCACTTAATCCCACGACCCGAAAGTACTCTTGTCGATCTGCGAGACATAACACATTATCCAGAATAGATTATGTCTTGGCATCCCCGAGACTATTTGATAATTATGAAGTGGAAATGATACCCAACGCACTATCAGATCACTGTTATTTACTCCTAAAAGGAACATTTGGTATACTATCTTCCCGAGCCCCAAGATGGCGATTTAACTCGATGCTGCTTAATAACAAGGAATTCATTACACAACTCAAAGAAGCTCTTATAGTATTCCTACGGGAGAATGCAAACTCGGTGCAAGACCCCAGAATAATATGGATGTCGGTAAAGGGAATGATCAAAGATTTCACTGATAGCTTTTCCTTCAAAATGCGCAAGAAACAATGCACAAAACTGGCTGAGCTGGAAACGCTTTACTCAACGTTATTTAATTCTTTAAAATACAACAACTCAACTAGACTAGAAAATCAAGTTAACGTACTAAAAATAGAGATCAATGCCATATACAGACAACAATCGGAAATACAAATACGCAGCACAAGACAACAGCAGTACTCCCAAGGTTCTAAACCTAGTCACCTATTAGCCATGCGATTAAGAATTAATGCAAAATTTGCAGATATAACTACCATTAGAGCACAACAAGTACTTGAAACAGACCCTGCAAAAATAAACGATACATTCAAAGAATTCTACTCCGACTTATATAAATCAGAAACGACCTTCGATCAAAACAAAATGGACACATCTTAATCAAATTATTCTCCCTAAACTTTCAGAGGATGACGCTAAACAGTTAGAAACACCGATCACACTAGAGGAACTCAAGAAGGCCATATCCGAAATGCAAAGTGGTAAGGCTCCTGGTAGAGACGGTATCCCACCAGAAATGTACCTTTCTTGTTGGGACATAATTGGACCCTTATTACTAAATATGATCTTATACTCAGTCAAGGAGGGGAACTTCCATAAGAATGACAATATTGCACTCATAACAGTCCTCCTTAAAAAAGACAAAGACCCCAACGAGTGCGGTAGTTAGACCTTTAAGCCTCCTCGGAACCGATATCAAACTGTACTCTAAGGTATTAGCCATCAGATTACAAAAGCATATGACGTATTTAGTTCATCCGGACCAAACTGGCTTCATAAGAGGCCGCCTGATCACTGATAACATAAGACGAATACTGCACGTACTAGATGCCGACAAGGACGACACCATACCTAAGGCGATGCTGTCCCTGGATGCTATGAAAGCCTTTGACGGGCTGGAATGGTCGTATCTATGGGCAGTATTAGAAAGGATGGGGTTAGGAAAAGGATTCATTGATATGATTAAAGTATTATACAAAGACCCATCGGCCATGATTACAACAGGTACAATCATCTCCAAACTCTTTCCGGTATCACGCTCAGCCAGACAGGGTTGCCCTCTTAGTCCCGGACTATTCGATCTATCATTAGAGCCTTTAGCACAATATATAAGACAATCCCAATCCATAGAACCAATCGTAATCAAGGGCACACAACATAAAATTAGTTTATATGCGGACGACGAAATATTGTTCATGCAAAACCCCAACACCACATTGCCTCATCTGCTCAAGTTGATTGAGAACTTTGGTGATTTATCGGGATTTAAGATAAATTGGCCGAAGTCGGCTTTCCTTCCACTTAACACCCCTGCAAAAAAAAGATATAACCCTCCCAGGAGAGATACCTATGGTAAAACATTTTAGATGCTTGGGAGTGGAAATATTCCCCACCATAAGACAAACGGTGAAGCACAATTACACAAAAATCCAAAACAAAATCAAAGACGACCTTGATAGGTGGGCAAAACTTAAAAACTCAGTACAGGCATGGATATCAATAGTTAAGATGGATGTACTACCTAGAATCAACTTCTTCAGTTCAATGCTACAGTTACCCCCTCCAGAGGGTTACTGGAAAAGATTACACTCCTCCACATACAAATTTATTTGGAATAACAAACCACCACGTATAAAAAGATCCACCGCACAGAGAAATAAAGCAGACGGTGGCATGGCATTTCCAGATTTTTTCCACTATTTTAAGGCGTACACATTAAGACCATTGACAACATGGTTTGATCCACAAGCATTAGTATCCTGGAGAAAATTAGAAGAAAACATAGTAGCCCCACATAGACTGAAGGACATAGCATACACTAAACTACCAATCAAGCACTGTGAACGGAAATTTGGCCTCATGCGATCCGGATATGGCGTGAAACACAAAAAAAATATCCTAACCCACATAAATGGCACAATCATACTCCCTTATTCAATAACAAGGCACTCTTAATTGAAACGACCTATAAGATTCCCTATATGGGAAGAGCAAGGCATACACTCATTAGGGGATGTTTTTAACAAACAGGGTTTTTGTAGTTATGGAGTAATATGCAAAAAATTTAATCTCACCAAGTCCACATGGCTTTTTTTTACATACAGTTATGGCTATGTTTGAAGTCTCACGGTGTTCCATTAGACATACCAATTGAACACCACAGATACCACAAATTCTTCTATGAAAGAGAGTCATCGAGAGGTTTTGTTTCAGATTTTTATCATCAATTACTAACGTCCTCGTATGAAACCCTCCAACTAGACTCTGCCTGGAGGAGGGATATACCAGACCTGGAAAGTGACTTTGATTGGCAAGGAGCCTGGGCAAATGTCCGACTTACATCAAGGAACCCGGACCATCAACAAATCAATCTTAACTATATTCACAGGACATACTTGACTCCTATAAGACTGAACAGAATGGGTCTTAAACAAGACTCCAAATGCTCCCAATGTACAAATGGGGAAGAAGGGACATTTATGCACATGTATTGGGACTGCCCACCAGTTAAGACATTCTGGAAAGATGTGACCCAACAATTATCAAAACTCGTATCTTGGAATATACCTGTACACCCCTCTGTATTACTATTGAATGATGTTTTTGAGTTTGCAGTAAATCCACAGCTAAAGAGATTGGTTTTATCGGGTATCACAGTAGCCAAAAAGCTGATCGCATCACGCTGGTTTCAACCGGAAAAAATGTGCCGGAAAGTTTGGTTTCTTACATATCTCGATGTGATTTATCAAGAAATATCTACAGCAAGAATTCTGGGTCTCAATGAATCCAAAATGTCAATGTGGTTAGAAGTGGTGGAGAGAATAAAAGCTAGCTTATAATGGTAGTGTCTGGTTAGGAGCGAGGGATAGTGGAGGTACTATCCAAGGAGGGGTCCGGGAGGGGGGGGTTCGAGCTGGAGCATATGTGTGTAGGTTTTTAGACAGGTATTAGGGGTATATCCTATATAAGACAATTAACTAAAATGTGATTTCATTGGATGTGCACTGACAACTAATGCTTGTATATCTTATCGTGTGTTGTCATGTTTGTTTATGCGTTTGTTTAAAAAATAATACAAAAATACAAAAAAAAAAAAAAATTCATATAACTCGATATCGATAATTATCGTCGATATAATGTCTGTCAAGTTTAATTAACTTCTTATGCCTGGCGCCGATGGACGGGCTATTAATAGACTTGTTTTGCTGCTGCGAATGTCTCGAGTTGATGTCGTCATCAGTCCGCGCACGTTAGCAGTTAGCCAGAGCAAGCGGTGTATTCCATGTAGGGCTGACCTTCGAATTTTTTTTGGCAATCAAAGCTTCGGGGCCGAGCTTCGATTTTAATTCGAAGCTTCGAATAAAAAATTATTGCTTTTTTTATCATTTCTTTTTTTTTTTATCTTATGTTGTGGGACTTGTACAGCACTTTGTTGTTTTTAAATGTGCTCTATAAATAAAGTGGATTGTATTAATGAATTAAGTAGCCCCTATCGTGACTGTGACACAGCCAACACGGCTGTGTGATTTAATTCAAGGTGGATCGCTGTTGTCGTTTGAACAACTTCAGATTTCATGGGAACTACCAATCCCCCAAATCAAGAATGTTTAAGATGAATGAAGTAAGATTTTGATTATTTGAAATATGGCCTGTGTAGACTAAACTATGCACAGAATTATGTCAGTCTACAAGGTCCAGCAATGTAGACCTTGTAGACTCCACTACAGACCAATTATCAGTGAATGTTCATGCATTTTTAAGAAGGGCTACTTCCACAAAAAAACAAAGAACTCACCAAAACATCTCAGTAGCACCTTATCTAAATGTTCTATTTCATATATGGAGATTCATATTTATTTATGTATTGCATGCATTTCTACATTTTATTTCCTATTTTGTTTATTCATCCCAGTATCTTTCTTTCTTATGTGTGGAATTCTACAAGGAATTTACATTCACATTTACATTTAGCTGACGCTTTTATCCAAAGCGACTTACAAGTTCTGTACGACAGGTCATCAGGAAGGATACAACTCTATCAGCTGAGTAACAATATTCATCAAAGTGTTGCGTGTTACAGTGTAGGTTAGTTTATTAGGACAAGTGCATGACAGTAAGGTTAATTAGGGTTAGATTTTTTTTATTTTATTTTTTTTATTTTATTTCAGATAATGGTTGAAGAAGTGCGTCTTTAGTCGACGGCGAAAGATTGGATGGGATTCGGCTGTCCTAACTGGGGTGGGTAGTTCATTCCACCATTCCACCTCAGGAAAGACCATCGGCGGCGGGGTCTGCCTCATCACGAACAATTCCTGGGTTAATCCCGAGGGGGTGCATGTTCTCTCAAACTCGTGTTCCCCGGACATGGAACATCTTTCCATTCTGTGCCGTCCGTTTCATCTCCCGAGGGAGTTCTCCGCGGTCGTCATGACCGCCGTATATATTCCCCCACACGCGAATACGGGCAAAGCGCTGGGAGAACTACACGATCATCTCAACAAACACCAGATCAAACATCCAGATGCAGCGATGGTAGTAGCCGGCGATTTCAACCAGGCCAACCTGAAGAAGGTGATGCCGTCCTTTTTTCAGCACATCGCTTGCTCCACCAGAGGGAAAAACACACTCGACCACTGTTATTCCCCGTTCAGAGCCGGATACAAGGCAGTAGCCGCTCCGCCATTAACGGGGTCCACAAGCTCGAGCGACCACGACTCCATCTTGCTATTTCCGGCATATCAACAGAGATCGCGTGACGCCGTCGTGTCACGTGAGACAAAGAAGTGGACCGACGAATCAGAGGCCACGCTCCAGGACGTGCTTGCAGACACGGATTGGGATGTGTTCAAAGGAAGCGCCAGTGACGTCAGCGAGCTCGCAGACACAGTGGTGTGCTACATTACAACAATAGCCGATGGTATTGTCCCCAGAAAAACGGTGCAGATTTTCCCAAACCAGAAACCGTGGGTGGATAGCACTATTAGAGCAGCTCTGAACTCTCGTACCACCGCCTACAACCTGGGTAGAGAGTCAGGAAACATGGAGGAGTATAAGGCTTCAGTCTATACTCTACGCAAGGCTGTCAAACTTGCTAAGAGGACATATGCTGATAAACTGGAGACACAAATGGCACAAAACGACACAAGAGGATTATGGCAGGGACTGAAGACAATAACTGACTATAAAGTCAGCGCCCCCTCAATGGGGAGCGACGACGCCTCCCTCGCGGACAAGCTCAACATCTTCTACGCTCGGTTTGGTGTAGACAGTGGCGCTGCTGGCTCTCCGGCTAGTGACGTCACTGGCGCGCCGGCTGTTGTGGAGGGGGGGGGGGCAACCGCGGGGGGGCGGGGACGCTCTCTCGTTGTCGGAACACAGTGTGAGAAGAGCATTTATGCAGGTGAACACCAGGAAGGCTGCTGGCCCAGATGGCATAACAGGACGCATACTCAAGACCTGTGCCAACCAGCTGGCCCCTGTGTTCACCGCCATATTTAATCAATCACTGGCGGAGTCAGTGGTCCCTGCCTGCTTCAAGATGTCTACCATCATCCCTGTGCCGAAGAAACCCTCCCCAACATGTCCAAATGACTACAGACCGGTGGCACTCACCTCTGTGGTCATGAAATGTTTCGAGAGGCTGGTCAAGGACCACATTTGTGCCTCCCTCCCCAGTGATATGGACCCTATGCAATTTGCATACAGGACAAACAGGTCCACCGACGACGCGGTCTCCCAGGTACTGCACAGCACCCTCTCGCACCTTGACCGTCAGAAGGGGGGCTATGTGAGACTGTTGTTCATTGACTACAGCTCAGCGTTCAACACCATAGTCCCCACCAGACTGGTGGACAAGCTGATCGAGCTAGGTCTGAGCTCCGCCCTGAGCGCCTGGGTACTGGACTTTGAGCGAAAGACCCCAGGCGGTCAGGGTGGGGGGTCAGACCTCCAACACCATCACCCTGAGCATCGGGTCCCCCCAGGGCTGTGTTCTGAGCCCCCTGCTGTACTCACTCTACACACACGACTGTGTGGCCAAGTTCAGCTCCAACTCCATAGTGAAGTTCGCAGATGACACGGTGGTGGTGGGGCTGATCTCGGACAACGACGAGAAGGCCTACCGGGAGGAGGTTGAGGTACTGGAACGCTGGTGCCAGGACAACAGCCTGCTCCTGAACATTGGTAAAACCAAGGAGCTGATCGTGGATTATAGGAGAGGACAGCAGGAGACGCACACACCACTGATGATTAACGGGGCTACCGTGGACAGGGTGAGCAGCTTCAAGTACCTGGGGGTCCACATCTCAGAGGACCTGACATGGTCAACACACAGACACAGTAGTAAAGAAGGCGAAACAGCGTCTCTACCACCTGAGACAGTTAAGGAAGTTCAGAGTATCGGGAAAGATACTCCAGTCCTTCTACTCAGGAGCTGTAGAGAGCATCCTGACCGGAAACATCACTGCCTGGTATGGAAACAGCACGGCACAGGACAAGAAGGCCCTACAGAGAGTGGTGCGCTCAGCCGAGCGTACCACGGGTATTGCACTAGCCCCCCTGCAGGTTCTATACAACAAGAGGTGCAAATCCAGAGCCTGCAGGATAATGAAAGACCCTCACCACCCCAATAACAGCCTGTTTCAGCTGCTGAGGTCAGGCAGACGCCTGCGAACCCCAGCTACTAGGACAGAGCGGCTTAGGCTCAGCTTCTTCCCCCAGGCCATCAGAGCCATGAACAATGAACATTGAGTGCTCAGAACATTGAACTGTCCACACACAAGCACACATGAACACACACACGACACGCACACTGTGCACGCTCACACACGAGCAGCCACTTAACACTTTAACATGAGCGGGCACACACTCATGTCGCACACACGCACACTTATGGCCAAAGGAAAGGACACTTTAAATTAGAATAACAGGAACAGTGTATTGCACTACCAAAGCTAACTAGCATGTCCCATATGCTCTGTAAATAACTATGTACAGATACCGAGATGTCACTCCATGTTACCTGTTACCTGTCACTGCACAATGTTGTTTTCTTCTTTTGATTCTATTATATGTACCACTGTATTGCACATCGTTGCGGGCAAGACCACCCGCATTTCATTGTATACCTGTATGCCGTGACAATTAAAACTCTTGACTTGACTTGTGGGGCAAGGACTGAGAATAGGCGTGTAGGTGGTGTATATGTGTTTGAGGATGATATCCTTCAAACAGGCAATAGTGATGATATAATTTGGGCAGTGCTGAGCTGGGTTACTTTCCTCCAGTGTATTTGTCCCGCGGCCCCACCCAATGGCCCTATGCACAGTTGCACACACACACCGAAGTAAAAATAAAATTTTGATTTTTTTTTTTTTAACTTCGATTTTCTTTTTTAATGTTCGAAGCTTGTGCCATCGAACGAAGCTTCGAAGCTTCGAAGTATTTAAGACAGCCCTAATTCCATGACAATGTACTAAATATGACCCTAAAATACTCCGTTCCGCCCCAATACATTGCAACGACGTCCATCGTATACCCCACACTACTCTAACCGTTACCCTCAGAATTCACGCCACACACCCACTCGGCACGTAAATTATAAAATAGCGCCGTGCAAGCTAATTATCCTAGCCAGCCTGTTGTTTCCAAGTGGTGTATTCCATGACAATGTACTAAATATGACCCTAAAATACCCCGTTCCGCCCCAATACATTGCAACGACGTCCACTGTATACCCCACACTACTATAAACGTGGCATCAGAATTCACGCCACACACCCACTCGGCACGTAAATTATAAAATAGCGCCGTGCAAGCTAATTATCCTAGCCAGCCTTGTTGACTACTGGAGTCCTACCGCCGGGTCTCCTTCCGGGTCTCCTTCCGCTGTCGGCCATCTCCTTCACTGATTGGTTGTTAGTGCGTGTGCTCATATCCAAGCTTGGAAAATCGATATATCGAAACTTTGCGACTACGTTTCGTGTTTATTTCGAGGAAATAATTTATCGCGATAGTTATCGTTATCGTTTTATCGCCCAGCCCCAAGTCAAACCATCAGCTGATCACCGGCACAGGTACTCATCCATGTTGGGAGCACTGCATGATGAATTTTCAAGGCGTTTAAGATTTCAAAAAGGTTGAGGATGAAATGCAGCTGGTTTCCTCTCCCTTTACCTGCAGTGTTGATAGTTGTTCAGCTTGAACTCATTGACCTGCAGTCTGATTCACTACTGAAAGAGCACTTTAGTCAGCATCACTGCTAGAGTTCTACTCTGCTCTCAAGGAGGAGAACTTTCCAAACATGAGGAGACATGCTCAGAAGATGTTGGTTCTCTTTGGATCCACCTACATATGTGAACAGACACTCAGTCATGACGTTTACCAAATCCAGGTACAGATCCTCTCTCACTGATGAACATCTGTCAGCTGTGCTTCGCATCTCCACCTCAGACATTCAACCTGACTTTGATGGACTTGTTAAAGCTCAAAAGAGACTGGATTTCTCACACTGAATGAAAAAAAAAGAACTGAAGAACACTAAAATGTGGAAATATAACAAGTGAAATGGGACACATGATATATATATATTTTTTGCACAGTTCTGAAAACATTAAATGTTTAATATAGGCATGTAAAGTCAAAAAGGCTACAAAACTGGGAGACTTTTCTTTACACAGTTCAGTCACATGTCTTGTTTATTTTGGCTACAAAGATGTGATGTCTTTAGAAAGTTAAGAAAATCCTTGTTTCAATAGTATATTAAACTCAAAATGCCCTTCGTTATTAATGTGACTGAAAATTAGTTAAATGTTTCACATTTTGTTTATCATTTTGGAAATTCTATTTGAATAAATGATATTTTTCAAAGCTAACCTCACCTTTTAATTGCCAAATAATAAACATACTGTACACTCTTACCAGCGGTCAAAACAATGCCATTTACTGCTTTTTATATAGAAATAAAATGTATATTATGCATAATTGAGTTCGGAATTTTGGCCCGGCCCTCCAAAATATTTTCAGTTGCTCATTTGGCCCCCTGGGAAAAATAATTGCCCACCCCTGCTCTAGAGGAGCGCCGGCACCACCAGCAGGACTGTCTTTCAGAGGCTGTAGTGTAGTGGGCTCAGTTTTGATGATGTTAGTCCCCATAATAGCCAATGAGCCTAACTGTATTCATGTGTGATGTTAGTCCCCATAGTAGCCAACAGTGTTTTGTCAGCAATTTTTTATTTTAGTTTTAGTCTTAGTCATGTGTCAAATGCTCTTTTTAGTTTATCATATTTAGTCACCTTTATCTATTTTTCATTTAGTCAAGTTTTAGTCAACTACAGGTCTGAGCATTTTAGTCTTAGTCTTTTTTGTTTAGTCTCGCCACTCAGTTACAGCCTCATAAGTTGGCGTGAGATTTTTCTAAACAAAAACAAGCTAAGGTTAGTGCTAGCTGGTTAGATAAGTCTTATGCAAGCTATTTAATGTGTTCTATGTTATTATTGATGCTGACGTTATTAGGTGGAGTTGCGCGCCCTCTTGGGGTTTTGACAGGTCCATTGTTGTGGAGTGGAAAGAGCCCAGCGCTTCACATTTGCTTTCAGTTTAGCTGGTCGTCCGTACTAATACACATTGGCCGTATTAGGGGGTGGGAAACTGATGGGTGGGGATCGGGCGTTGTGGACAGCGACTCCTACACGTCGGTTGGTGCGCCTGCGCAGTAGAATCAGGAAGTGTCGGGGGCAGCGTGAGCCTCCCACGCGTTACTCCTCGCCACTGAGAGATCGAGCTGCGCAGGTGAAAAGATGCGACTGCTGTTACCTCAAGTACCGGAGGGGACTTGTGCTATGTATGACTTAGTCCACATTGCAGCCGGCTTGTGGGAGGCAAGAAACAGCGTCCGTGACAGGGGAGGGTTGAATTGGATGATACGAAATTGGGATGGGAGAAAATATAGAAAATGGGAGAAAAAGTGGATAAAAAAAAAATAACAAATGGTATGGGACACGTCTACGCACGTGTGATAAATCCCGATGTTTCTGTACGTACAATAATTTTTTTTTTTCAATAAAGTTTCATAAAAATCTTGGTCAAACCTTTAGTATTATGGATATTAAACATGGTGGCAGAGTACATGCACCCATGTTACTGTGAACATTTTAATTAAATAAAGAAATTCCCTATCCATAGTCGCCATTAGAGTTGTTCCGATACCGATACCAGTATCGGAAATGCCGCCGATACTGCCTAAAATGCTGGTATCGGTATCGGCGAGTACGCCGAAAGGCTAGCCTCTGATACCATATGACGTCATTTATCAACAACACTGCGGTCTGCTGAGTGAGCATTATAAAACAAACGTGTTTTTAATCGACCGGGAATTAAAGTGTCAATGCTGTTTGTCATTTTAACAGCAGATACTTTCTTAAGTGCTATCGTCCCGAGAGAGGGGTGTTGACGGGGCGCTCTGATGGGTTCGCTTGCTGGTGTTATTTAGCATTAGCTGAAGCGCTAACCGAAAGCTAGTTTTAGCTTTAACGTTACCTTGGCTAAAGTTGGGGCTATTCATAATCCAGCAATAATGGCTGCAGACCTGCAAGCAAAGTACAGCAAGTTGGCACAGGAGTATTCCAAGGTAAATCACTTTTTCATCAGTAACGTTACATTGTTTGCTAACGCTAACCTAGCTCACGCTAATGTGGCTAACTGATCGACCTCTCGCACACAATTAATGACATGTTGCGGACAGCCATATCGGTGACAATGTTTAGCTTTTAGTGCCAAATGATAAGAGTCTGAGGCGGAGTCTCAAAAGAGAATGTTGAATATTTATTGTGCATTAAAAATCACAACAGATCCTCTGCTAGGAGCTAACTGGAAGTGCGCAACGACGTATAACGTCCGTGCGGAATCAATGTCCCAACAACCATTCCGTGGGTGAACTCATTGAGATAGTTGTCAATTAATGATACTAATACTAATCTATACAATCACCGGTTGTTGAATAAATACCATTACTTTATAGTTATTACTAAAAAACAGTATATATAAAACAGTAGCTGTATAAATTTTTTTTTTAAGGTTTTATAATTTTATATAATATATTTTTAATTTTTTTATTTTTGTATGTATGCACTGGTATCGGATCAGTAATCGGTATATACCCAAAGCTTAGGTATCGGAATCGGATCGGGAAGGGAAAAAAATGGTATCGGAACATCTCTAGTCGCCATGGGAAAGGATAAAATAAAAAATTTATTTTAATAAATTCCCTACCTACCCATGGCCTTAACTGACAACCAACAGGAAACAAACAATATATTTTTGTATGCCCTAGGCTGGATGACTCATGCGTTTGCATGAAAAGTCAAGACGTGAGATGGAATCAGAAATAATAATCAATGTCATCAGGTATAAAGTGCTGCAACGTTGACAATGAATCAAGAGACAGACCGGCAACATCACCTCCTGGTTTGGGAATAGCACTGCACAAGACCGAAGCAGACTACAAAGAGTGACACGTTCAGCCGAACGCACAATTGGAGGGGGGCTCCCCACCCTCCAGAACATTTACAACAAGCGTTGCAAGGGCAAGGCTAAGAGAATCATTAAAGACTCCAGTCACCCGAACAACTGCCTCTTTGAACTGCTGCGGTCAGGCAAGCGATACCGGAGTCTCAAGGCGAGCACAGAAAGACTCAGAAGAAGCTTCTATCCCCAGGCCATCAGGCTGCTAAACGAACAATGAACACTACACAACAACAACCACCAAACGCACATAGCACACACATCCACACGCACACACTCACTTTAAACAAACACACTGTAGCACCCACTCCACACACTTTATAGCACACACCCACTTTAAACAAACACACTGTAGCACCCACTCCCCACACTTTATATTTATTGATGAAGGATTGCACTACAACTCGTACACCTTACTGTAAATTGTACCTAAATTGTACCTCATCCCATTTCTGCTTTGCACTATATAGTACTGTACATTAGTACACTGCATAGTATTGTATATTATATGGTAACTCAGAACATTGTACATATGTCTATACCGAACACTGTGACCTCATTTTCTTCTTCTAAATTACATGCTATACTATGTTATTTGATACTATCTTGTCTAGCACAGTCTCTGGAGCGTAACAGTAAGAAGCATTTTGTATGAAAGTATTCTGTACTTCTGTATGACAACTATTAAAGAAATTTGAAACTTGAAACTTGGTAGTTAGCTAGGACACCAGGGAAGAGAGACCCCCCACGATGTGACATCTTTGGGGACATGTGGAAAGGTGGAGAAGGGGGGTAGGAAGGGATGGGGGAGGGATGGGGGTAGGAAGGAAAGATGGGTAGAGGGAGATCATCAAAGGGAGGGGGGAAGGGGCAGGGGGTCTTATCTCCCACACTAGACTGTCACACATAGTTTGAAGACATTTCAACATCTCCGGGGAGATGACAGTGGCTAGGAGCATCAGATGACCTAGAGTCTCCTGAATAAAATAGAGCGTGATTGCTTGACAATTCCTTCCACGTAACTTACACTTACAACATTTGGACGAAGAAAAAAATTATTAAAAAAAATAGTAGGATCAGAGGGAGATGAATGATTGCTAAGCTATGTTCAGTTTATGCCAATTGATAATGTTGTTTCATTCACGAATTAAAACATTTGAAATGGTTTCACATCATACCATTAGTGTCGCAGGCCTATTGGACATTATCTCCACATGCAGGTTTACGCAGGAAACCATCTTCTGTTGAGATGCCCCAACAGCAACATCACCTACTACGTCCATCACCGTGATGGGAGTCTCCTCCCCCCCCCCCCCCCCCCTGGTCGGATTGCTGTGGCAAGACGTTTTTTCACATGGAAGCATTTATTCTTTATTTCAGTGACAGGACGACCCTCGGGTGACACAGTATTAACAGTGCTCCATTCCTCGGCTTAAAGCAGGTCCCTTAATTCCACTGCTGACGCCGTTAGAAATTATATGCTTTCCTTTTGATCCTCCGAAAGCCGGACTTCAAGCTCTTTTTATGCCATTTTCGTGAATGAGCACTTCTTAACATAGGGGGGCAGGACGCGTAGCCTTATATGGTATTATTGGGGCGTTAATTATAAGGATGGGCATTATATTAGTGGTCGATATTGGCTATTTGGCTTGTAAGCGAGTCGGTCAACAAGCATACAAAAAATATGCTTTGGGACAGTTTTGGGAAAGTGGTGAAACAAATAGTTTGGAGCCCCCAGCCCTGTACTTCTCTCATGCACCCTGCTATAGAACATTTGTCTAAAGTTGCTACTCACCTTTAGTCTTTTCTAAATGTTGACACGTTACTCCCATTCTAAATGACAGCAGATCTAATCAAATAGTTACTGGTTAGCGTTAAATATATATTGTGTTATAATGCAGTTGAATGAGTCTCTGTCATACTGTACCCTGCTCTCCCTTAAAATACTAGTCACGTTCTGAAATCTACCTCGTGACCCAATGTATTTTTCCATTTCATTAGAATTCATTCAAATTCATATAAAAATATCTGCATTATATATCGGCCATTGGGCCCTGCTCTCCAAGTATTGGCATCAGTCCATATCGGTCTACCACTAAGAAATAATGCCACTCAGTGCTGTGCTAACTCACTCTGGATAGATATTTGTCCAACAGAATAGTTTTACATTCATAAATTAAATCACAGCCGTAAAGGCTCAGCTGCCGGGTGACGTGGTGGATACGGAGTATACATGTTTGATAAATAAAAACACAGGCAGGTGCAGATAACGCTCTGTGCGTTTGCATGAAAAGTCAAGACGTGAGATGGAATCAGAAATAATAATCAATGTCATCAGGTATAAAGTGCTGCAACGTTGACAATGAATCAAGAGACAGATTTAGCAGACATGCAGAATATTAAGAGTTTTTATATTCAAATAAGCGTTACTCTACACACTGTTCTTAGTTCTGAAACAGAAAATGTACCTCAGAATATTCATCTGCTCTCTGTCATCCACCCAACCTCTTCCCAATTCACTGTCTATGAAGCAGCTTCAGTACTTTTTACTTAACTGAAATCATTCCTCATTGACAGTAATCAGTCATTGACACTAACGGTTGGGAGAGAGAGTGCATCAGGGGTTGACACCAAGGTTTCAAAAGCCCTTGCCCATCGGGTTCTGTACAGGTCATGTTCTACTTGCACAAAGGTCCTGTTCACTTGCCTGAAAAATGTCATTGTCCCAAAATTGTCTGTTATAAACAATAACGTGTACAATTTGAATGACCTTTCATTTTAACATTACTTGATGTATGTTGCATCCCTCTGCCTCAAGAGGTCTCTCTCTCTCCCTCTCGGCGAGATACACCCAGGCTAGGGCTGGGCGATATGGCCGAAAAATAAAATCTCAGATTTTTCTTTTTATCAGATTTACGATTTTAATCAATTTTTTTATCAAACCAAGATGAATTACCCTATTGGGATTGAAGTGCAAACCTAACTTTCACCAATCTTCACTTAAATTTCTTTTATATATATATATATATATATAAAAGGTTACTCTTGATCAAACAAAGATGAATGTCCCTATTGGGATTAATAGTGCAATAACTAGCTTTTTCACCAAACTTCACTTAAAACAAATAAAGGTCATCAAACAGGAATGAATTTCCCTATTGGGATTAATAAAGTGCAAATCTAACTTTCACCAAACATCACCTTTTGTAAAATAAAAGGTGACTTAAAAAAAGAAATCTTAATTTTTTATTTTTTTTATCTATTTTATTTTTTCAAAATCGTCCTAAATCATTCATTCGAATTAATCGATAAAATCGATTAATCGCCCAGCCCTAACCCAGGCCATATGATGGAGGTTGGTAGAGCCTGGACGTGCTCATAAGATATATCACTAACTAGCTTATGCTAGCTAGCAGATCTTGGGTGATCAACAAATTATGTTTTTTTTTGTTTTTTTCTCTCCTCTTTTTCCATTTTTTTTCTCCCATCCCACGTTAGTCATTATGCCAATTCCCAACTCCCTTCCTGGTTGTTGCGCACCCCCCCTACTGTTGGTCCGAGAGGCCGGAGACTATCACATGCTATCCTCCGACACATGCGCAGCCAGCCGGCAGCCAGCCTGGCAGCTCAGATTCTCACTGGGAGAGTGTAACGTGTGGAAGGTCACACTACCTCCCTCCAGATCCTTCCTTCGCTGAGCAGGCGCCCCGACCGAACTGTAGGAGTATTTTTCTGTTTACAACGCCCAGGACCCACCCATCAGCTTTCCCACCCTCTAATACTGCCAATTGTATTAGTATGGTCGACCAGCCAAACTGAAAACAATGTGGAGAGCTGGATTCGAACACGCGAACCCAGCGTCTCCAGCATTGGTGGTGAGTGCCTTGCCCACTGCACCACCTAGCCGCCCAACAAATTATTATCATTTGGTCTACGATCAACCACAGCAATTGCCAAACAATATTAATGTTAAACGATACAAATGATCAGAATTGTGACAGGTGGCCATCAGTTAGGGCTGGACGGTATGGTCTAAAATTTATATCACGGTATAATTTGAAGCGTAGACGGTAACGGTATATATCACGGTATATTCATTTATCTTAAAATATCTATATAAATGCGTCTGAAGGGGTAAAACACTGGTATGGCAGCTATTACTAGGGATGCCCCGATCGGTATCGGCCGATATTCAGTATAAATATGAGATCTGTGAATTCCGATAATGCTTTATTTTCGCCGATCGATGACACGCGCGAAAAACATGATCAAATTATCAGCAGAGTTCTAGCTTGCTGTCTTCTCTGAGGCACACACAGCTGCTGCTGCACGCCTTGCCCCTCCCTCTCCCCCTCACAGACCCATGTCAACAAATGCTCCGGCAAGAGTCGAGTCGAGTGCAGCTCCTCTTTCAACATAACAAGCATTAAACAAAATGGCCCAGTCGACTATTCACTTTAGTTTAATGCATGAGGCGTTGTCCAATGTTATCCAGCTACTGATAGCTCCTGATATCAATGTTTGATATCATCAGTTTGGCATTAGTGTTCGCAGTTGTTGGCTATCGTTGGCTAACTAGCTATCGTTGTTCCGTGAGCTAATACGTTACTGTTTAAAATAACCCAGTCAACTATTCACTTTAGTTTAATACATGAGACATTGTCTAACGTTATCTAGCTGGCTAGCTACTGATAGTTAGCAAGTGGAGAAAAACTTGCTACTGCTGTGACTAGCTGCTCTAGTCTACCGGTCACAAGGTATAGTGAAAAACCATACCGTACAGGGCTGTACACTGCGACGAGATTATCGCAAATTGCCCCTTAATTTGGCCCGTGCGAGTGGTAAATAATATTTGGGGGCAACCTTGCAAGTAGTGATTTCAACCCTTCATTCGCATTTCACTCCTAAATTAATCCATACAAATTGGATAATTTTTTTTTAAACATTAGCCTACAACCAGGGCTGTACAGTGCGACATAATAATAATAATAATAATAATAATAATAATAACTTTATTTGTATAGCACTTTTCATACAGAGGTTGCAGTTCAAAGTGCTTCACAACAGTAAAAAATACAGGCATAAGCGAGCATAAAAAGATAGACAGGTAGAATCACAGTGTTTCACATTAGGATCTAGCATCCCAATAGGCTCTCCGCTTACAGTTTTCAGTAACACAAATAGTAAAAATTGTTTAAAATGATTCAGTTTAAAAATAGTCAAAAAATTATAAAATAGAACGGACATAAAAAATACAGGCATGAGCGAGCATAGCAAGATATGGCAAATCACAGTGTTTCACATTAGGATCTAGCATCCTAATGTTGCGGTGCTATGAAAAAATCTGTCGGCAATGAATGAATTTACTGTGATAACCTGTGTGGAAAAAAAGATTTGCGTGTTAAGTGAATCTGGGCCACGCTATATACTTGGTAGTTGTAGTCTATTGTGCGATTAAATACCATGTCCCGTCTGGTAGAGTCCATACATCCAACACCAAATCCCATAATTCCTAGCGAACCATCTAATGGAAACTGAATGTTGCATCGCCAAAGAAGAACTTCCTTTCAATACGTTTAAGCCGCTAATTTTGCTCTGCAAGAAGAACGGAGCGGATATCAGTCCATCTTATGACAACCACGTCCGATGTGGAGAGATGATAGAGACCATAGCCGATTAAATTAAGTCGGATCTGGCAGTGATGATTGACGGGGACACACTTCTAACGTTGAGCCATGCATTAGGCGAGTAGCCCACTATTAGGACGTTTTTCAATACTTAAATAATGTCTACTTAAATTTCCCTCCAGGGATCAATAAAGTATCAACCTATCTATCTATCTATCTATCTATCTATCTAATAATGAGACAATATGCAAATAAGATAATACTAATAATTGTCACGGTTCCCCGTATGAAAGTGGCTTGCAACTTACAGATGCAGCGCTCAAAAATCAAACCAATTCTGCTGCTTGTCTGCTGCTTGTCTGCTGCTTGTTGCTGCTTGTGTGCCACTTAAGTCTAGCACTCAGGTGCAGCGTTTCCGTTAGCCGGTAATTACCGGTATTTGACCGGCAAAATCTGTTGAAGTCCGACATATTTCATCTCTCCGGTCTTAATGTCCGGTGAAAATAATTCCCTGAGTCTAAGCACAATTTGATTATTTGAATTGTATTAAAATAGGCTAAAATTAAATAGCCTATGCGATGAACGAAACGATCATTACATTTGTTTCCTCGTTGCTTCTAATAATGACAACGACGTTGTCAGCGAGAGCTTAGTGCTGGGTGTGCGAACTTTTGTGAAGCTGCAGAGCCAGAGCAACAGCGGCACAATGCAGTATTCCAGCAGTACTCCAATTCAGCCATTTTCAGCCAATGTTGGGTGGGGGGCGCTGCTGTGCGGTTCCCAGAAAAGAGCCAATGACAGCTAAATCAGCGCCATACTCTTTGCAAATAAGTCGTTGCGAGGTGGAGAGAGTCGTCACGCAAACCACAATAATGTTGCCGTCTCTCTGCTTTCTCAGTTCTTCGCTTGATATAATTAATACAAATGTCCAATATAACGGAATTCGTTAGCTCATAAAAATGTGATTATAACAGACTGCTGTTTAGTGTCGGACCGACTGCCCACATACGCGGTCTATTTTATTTCAAGTCAGCAGCAGCACGGAGTATCGAGGGACTTATTTTATTTGGAATATATTAATGACTGTATACGCAAAAGTAGCCTAGTTTTAAGTAATAATATTATAAATCTACATGCCTTGAGGATGACATTCTTTATATAGCCTGCCTATCAATTGTTTTAAAGCTCAATAAACTATGACCGGAATTAATCTCATTTGTCCGGTAGATTGAAATCTTGCAGGTCACGGAGACCGGCAACAATTTTTTCTAACGGAAACCCTGCTCAGGTGTTCATTTTCGGGGGGCTGGTGGCTGGGCCAAAACTGTGAACAAAGGGGGGGTACTTAACTTAAGTGCTTCCCCAGGGAAGGGGTCGGGGGCTACTGCCCTCAGACCACCAAGATTATTTTTATATGGGCAGTCTGACTTGGGGTACTGACCATATATTAGTGTTGCAATGCATGGTAAGTAAACAGTAAAAAAAGCTAAGAAATCTGATGGAGCTGGGACATTTGGGACAAATAAAAATGTAAGATGAAAATCTCCCCAGCCTGTGGGGAGGCAGTGGAGGTGTGAAATCTGGCCCGGTCTAGAACAATAGGAGTCACAAAATCAGTTTGGAGTGGAGTGGTGGAGGAGTGGTAGAGGCGCAGTAGAGGTTTGATTTCTCAGCGCTGTATCTGTACTGCTGGTAAAATCACTGTTTATTTCTCGTTTTGCATAGTATTATATTCCTCTTCTATAAACAATCAAAGTCCTACCGTAAGAGCCTCATACGGGTCAATTAAACCTTTTTGATTAGAGTCTTTCCTTCGAGCTAAGTTGAACTGAACATTTCACTGTCAAAAGCGCAAACTTAAAGGTTGCGTCGCAACACGGTTTTCAAAATAAAGGTCACATATACATATACCGTAGTAGGCCTCTACATTTTTATAAAAAATCCCGGATATACATAAACATTAATTGGCATAGATCTCTATAAACAGCCCAACACATTGATCACTTTAGGCACACACTGAAACCAGTAACATCACAAATATGAAGCAGGTAATTACCCATAAAAATAATAAACCTTTCATGGGGTTATTTACAATAATAATCATTCATTTTATTTATAAAGCACTTTTCATTGTGAAACAAAGGTATGCAGAGTTTCTTGTCCTCCTGATGCAATGGTGTGTGTGTGTTGTGATGATCTCATTCAAGGAGCACTACAAGCGCGCACACACACAGTTTGTTATTTTTGTTCTATTAGTGATTTACACACTTTCTCAGTTGGTTCATTATAAAAGATACAAACCTGAAAACAAACGCACTTAAATGTTAAATAAAAGGACCACAGTAATGAGGCACATCTTTTTTTACACTATAATGGTAAAATGGTTATTAAAAGATTTGACCCTAAAAAATATTCTGTGGCCCTAAATTTCTCATTTAGGGGCAACTGTGCCCCTAGTGAAAAAGCTTAGCGTACAGCCCTGCAGCCTCCCAGGAATTACCCTAGACCGCTCTAAAACCATACTTATATTCACCACGGTATAAAATGGGAACGTATGGATGGAAAAATTATCTCTTTTTTGCATCTTGACCGGAGAAACTCAGTGTCAAATGACCATAGTATTGGATCCATAGCTATAATATAGAATATAGTTATAGCTCTACAAACAAGGTGAAGGACTCCATTAGTTTAATGCTGGCACTGAATAGATGGGCCCCAGAAACAACGTGGCAGCCAATATGTTAAGTTAAAACTACTCTAGGTGAAAGTGAAAACTAAAAATAGCTGCTGTCCGCACAGACGTGTTCCGTTTATAATGTCGGTTATGGGCTCTGACCTGCAAAAATTTACTAAATTAGTTGTATTTCTATAGAAAGAAAAAACATACACCGATGTACTTGGCGGATGAACAGAAATGAACAGACACCAACACACGTGCACAAAAGAAGCTATGAAACTCACATGAAGCTGCTCATCATCTGTTTGGTGTCCTCAGAGCTTCGGGAGTTGGCGAAGCTGATGAAGGAACAGTAGACTGCAATCCACGCGCACCACTTCAACTGGAAGAAGACGAAAGGATCATGGTCACTGGTGAACTCTGGGCAATGTTAGGAGAAGGTAATGATACGCTTCAATATAAAACTAAATACTCTGTATGATAGCATGTAGAATAATGCTGTATATACCGTATACATATATTTTAGGGGTGTAACGGTACACAGAAGCCACGGTTCGGTACGTACCTCGTTTTGGGGTCACGGTTCTGTACGATTTCGGTACACAGGAAAACAATATTTATGATTATTATATATTTATAATAATTATTATAATTATTATTATATATAATTATTTTGTATTAAGTTATACTTAGTTCCACCTAGGCTTGCTGCGGTAGTCAGTCAGTGATAACGGTGTCATTCTGTGTTCAGGAATCCACTTGAGTAAATTAATTGCCTACTGCCCCCACCGTTGTATAGTTTCACTTTCACTTCTAGAGTAGATTTTACTTCACGTGACACAGAGAAAGACTAGAGAAGAGATGCCATGTTACACAACAATGAGGATTTATCAATTTTGGATTTAAACACCGTAGCATCAGCAACAGTATGTTTGCGTGTTTTTTTTTCTCGGATCAGCTGGAAAGTAGCGTGGAAGAAAGTTGGTGTGTATGTGCATGTGTGCGTGTGTGTCTTAGTTTCCATTGGTTAACATTATTAGGCGAACAAGACGTAGAGCAGTGGTATTATGTAGAGCAGTAGTATGGTGTAGAGCAGTGGTACTATGTAGAGCAGTAGTATTATATAGAGCAGTGTTATTATGTAGAGCAGTGGTATTATGTAGAACAGTGGTATTATGTAGAGCAGTAGTATTATATAGAGCAGTGGTATTATGTAGAACAGTGGTATTGTGTAGAGCGGTGGTATTATATAGAGCAGTGGTATTATGTAGAACAGTGGTATTGTGTAGAACAGTGGTATTATGTAGAGCAGTAGTAGTATATAGAGCAGTAGTATTTAGAACAGTGGTATTATGTAGACCAGTGGTATTATGTAGAGCAGTAGTATTGTGTAGAACAGTGGTATTATGTAGAGCAGTAGTATTATATAGAGCAGTGGTATTATGTAAAACAGTGGTATTATGTAAAACAGTGGTATTATGTAAAACAGTGGTATTATATAGAGCAGTGGTATTATGTAGAGCAGTGGTATTATATAGAGCAGTGGTATTATGTATAACAGTGGTATTATGTAGAACAGTGGTATTATGTAGAGCAGTCGTATTGTGTAGAACAGTGGTATTATGTAGACTGAGCAGTGGTATTATGTAGAACAGTGGTATTATGTATATGTAGAGCAGTGGTATTATGTAGAGCAGTAGTATTGTGTAGAGCAGTGGTATTATATAGAGCAGTGGTATTGTGTGTAGAGCAGTGGTATTATGTAGAGCAGTGGTATTGTGTAGAGCGGTGGTATTGTGCAGAACAGTGGGGTGGATTTTCTTTATATTGTCTCCTTCCAACGTACCTGCACCAGAGTTTCCCTGTTATTAACACTTTGAGTGCCAGCGACGATATTACTCGTTAGTTCTTGCCGACCGTTGAGTGCCAGCGACGAGATATCTCGAATTTTTTTTCTTAGAGATTTGAATTCATATCTCATCAATCTAGTGTCAGTCACGTTAGTGCTGCAAACTCTCTCTGAGCTCCATTGGGAAAATACCGCCCCCTATCGTCTCTCCCTGTGGTACTGCACCCCTTTGGAATGGATTGAATGAAACACATGGGGGGGGGGGGGGGAATCCTGCTTCCTCATTTTACTTCTCGGGCAAGTGGCCCGAGAGGATCGGATTCATTGCCAAGCCCCAAAACAGCGTGGAATACATATTCAGTACCCAGCGTTGGATCAATAAACTATCAATAAAATATTTGGAATGGCGATCAGGAATTGGAATAATCTTTTTGGAGAACATCTGATCTGAGGTAAGGAATCTATTTTACCAGTCTTAGGATAATCAGAGCTTTTTTCACAGAGATATCAACGTGTGCCCTATGTGTCTGCGTGTGTGTGCTGATCAGGAAATGAGAGAATCGATTTTTCAGCTCGCTTCTATAGCGTGCATAAGTACACATATACTATCGATAATCTAGCCTTTATTTGAAAACTATTCATAAATAGGCCGAAAAATGTCAACGTTTTTTGTGTATTCCAGAATATTCGAGTAAAGGGCGATTATCACAGAATCTTTATATTTTCCTGAAACTTAAAAAAAGAGCGTTTTTCAAAATGGTATAAAACGGAAATGAACCGATTAAAAAACAATCCGTTTCGACAATGTTGACTTCAAACAAGTCATTGATAAGCGACGGCCAGATTAGACACAGCCATAATTTAAGATGTAGTTTATGGGTTCACAAATATGAGAGCGCTATCATTGAAGTGGGTGGTGGCACTCAAGGGGGTAAATAGGAAAACACGGCTGGCACTCAACCTGTTAAAGACAAATTAATTAATTTACAATAGCCTACATTTGAAACCTACTACAAGAAGACTTTTCTGCAAAATATATCATTGTCAAATTGGTTGCGTTACCATGGTATCACAGACCTTTTCCGAAACAATTGGTAGCCTAAATCTCATGATAAACCTTCTGGGCTTTTCTGCCTCTTCCTGCTGTATATCTTTTGTACTTTACAGTTGTCGTTATTGTGTTGTTGTTGTTCTTTATCTCGTTTTTATACTGTGAGAAAAAATGTACTAAACTAAAATAAGACCACATCCTAATGGAACTATCCTAAAAGGAACTATTCTATAAATCTCTTCTCCAAACCATCCTATCCTTCAGCCTTATACTCGCTAGACATCTTCAAAAGACAGCTTAAAACCTATCTCTTTGCTCAGGCATTTCAATGAAACAACAGGGATATCCTGACACAAATTGTACTTACCTGCACTTTTTTTTTTTTTTTTTTTAACAACATACATAGACAACATTCATAGACAATACACAGTACATAAATTAAAACAAATAGACAAAAAATGAGTAAAGAAAAAGTGTGACATGGGTCCTTCGGTCCATTTGTATGTTAAATACCCTGTTGTATGTCCGTTCTATTTTATAATTTTTAGACTATTTTTAAACAGTGAAACACTGTGATTTACCATACCTTGCTACCCGTCTTTTTTATGCTCGCTTATGCCTGTATTTTTTACTGTTGTGAAGCACTTTGAACTACAACCTCTGTATGAAAAGTGCTATACAAATAAAGTTATTATTATTATTATTATTATTATTATTATTATTATTATTATTATTATTATTATTATTATTATTATTATTATACAGTATGTGTGATTGGAAACATGACCAGACCAGACAGGAACGAGCAATGAGACAGAGTCAGGTCATAGGCATAGACCAGTCACCAGATCACAGTGGGGAAGCTCTATACCAAACTCATGGGTAACAAGGTTGCACAAATCTTTGGTGACTCGAGACATCCACTGCATGGTCAGCTGAGGAGGCCACTAGAACCTTTCCCTTCGATGTTTCTGTGTACTAAACGCTCAAAGGCCACAGCTGCTTTTAAGTTTAGCTTCTAAAAAAAAGGGAGTTTACCTTTAATCTTCCTAATGGCGAAGGTGGACTGGGTTCACTGCCCTTTGGAGTGGCAACCATAGACCTATACAAGACCGGTGGCAACACACACACACACACAATGGAGGAGGGGGGAGAGAGATTGGGGGGGAGAGGGTCACCTTGAGCATCAGGCCACACATGCTGAAGATCATCCCAAGCAGGTTCATATAGTCAGGCGTGGGGTCTTCCAGAGTGGGGTTGCTCTCTGTGCTGGGAGCCTTGTACCTACATGACATGTATGAAAGGTGCTTTATAAATACTTACTTACTTACTTACTTACAATGACACACCAAGTATATAGAGTAGTTAATAACACGTTCAATTGTAGTACGTCGGCCACGCGATTCACATTCCTGATGAATTGAAAATGGGGGACCCTGATGTAAACAAGACGAAAGTCTTTCTCTGGTCTGCATCCCCTTAACAATTGTGTGTATTGAGCTGTACTGTATTGTACCCATTCTGCAATCTGTTAATAAAGTTTTCAATCAATCAATCAAACATAGCAGAAAACATTCATGTTAAAATGTACTGTAGCAAAGCAGCCAGTCATTCAGACAGGATGGCTACAATACTTATGGGAAAGAGGCAACGGCGTCGGGTTGGATGTCTTCTGACTGAATCAGTATAAATTAGCTAGGCTATCTGTCAATATGCTATTGACTAGTATTGGCTTTTCTGTAGCAAAGTTAACGTTAGCTAGCTCGGTAATCCCATTAACGTTACACCACACGTTAGCGCTAGTTGTGTCGCTAGTAAAAATCGACCAACAAAAGACATTTTCGCTATAACATACTCACCGCAAAATCTTATTTTGTCTTTTTGGGTCCATCATACTGTTAGACGACATATTAAATCGCAATGTCCTATTGGAATACTCGTTTTAAAAGATAAATCCAGTGACAGTCAAATAGCTGACAGGAGTTAACGCATTGAATGGACGGGACGGGACTGGGTGGCGTCACTTCCGTTTGGGACGATCTGCATTTCAAAATAAAAGCGAAAGGGCCGTTTTGCGTTTGCAACGTGAATAGTAAGAAATTATTCAACTTTTATTTTGAAATTAATATTTGACCCCAGTATGCATCGCGTAATAACGGAAGTGCATCAAACAAAACACGCCGGAGTAGAAGCAATAGAAGTTATTATGAATGAAACTGGTGGAACTGGATAGCTAGCTTGATCAAAACACAAACACGACTGAAAATGATCATGACGACAGACCATTGAAACAAAATTAGCTAAACGTTTCAGGTAACGTTAACGTTCGCAACTACGAGTTAGGAAAGTACTAACGTTAGTATTACTCACATCACATGTGTTAGCTAGCTAACGTTAGCGAGTTGCCAGTTAAACTGAATATCTGAACTGTTAGGAGGAGGTGGGATCGAAATCGAATCCCACCATAACCTTCTTTCTCGTGTCTCCCCTACTATACTCCCATTCTCAGTCTATACTGCCCTATCAGCCCTAATATAATCAAATCTTAACGTCTGAAGCAAAAACACTTAAATAAGTGGACTGCCAAGTGCCATGCACTTTAAAACAAATCATACTCTGACGTGCTGCGACTGTCCTGCATCTATCTACAGGTCGAAGGACTGTTGCAATGTCGTTTCCCCAGCCCAAACCCCAGGTTCCCCAGCTGCCACAGTACCTGCTCAGAACCATAGACTGTCAGCAGGGGGCTGTCAGAGCTGTACGTTTCAATGGTAAGAGCCACAACACTACACTCGTCACGTGCATTGCAACTAATCAAATTGATTGATTGAAAATTGTATTAACAGATTGCAGAATGGGTACATTATGGGGTTGGGGTAGAACACATAGTAGCTTACTACAAAAACCTAGGGGTCCGCAAAGACGACTTCAAACTGGAAATGGTAACAACAGATGAGATACTCAAAAAACTGAGCGCCCTCCAACCTAACAAGGCCACTGGCCATGACAACATCCCCTCCAAATTCCTCAGAGACTCAGCAGCCGCCATCACCCCAGTCATCACACACATAATAAACCTCTCCATAAAACAGGAACACGTCCCCAAGGACTTCAAAATTGCGAGAGTGACCCCTCTGCACAAAAAGGGCAGTAAATTAGACCTAGGCAACTACCGCCCTGTTTCTATCCTTACCTCCATCTCGAAAGTCACGGAAAAAAATAGTATACGAACAGGTCGAAAAGTACCTTGCGGAAAAAAATCCACCTCCAATGTACAGCCCCCCACCCACCCAACCCCACCCCACCTACCCAACCTCCTCCAATGTACAGTTTCTACGTCAAATGTATATACTCTCTTTTCTGGACTCTTTTTGTATCACAAACAGTACTGTATTTGCAAATCTGGTATGTCATAAATGTATAGATGTAGCAGTACTGTCTATCTGTATGTCGTGTGTGTCATATATGTTATGATGAATTGAAAATGGGGGACCCTGATGTAAACAAGACGAAAGTCTTTCTCTGGTCTGCATCCCCTTAACAATTGTATGTATTGAGCTGTACTGTACCCATTCTGCAATATGTTAATAAAGTTTTCAATCAATCAATCACTAGACAATCAAGATGTATCCATCAGTGGACCAATTGCATGCTTTTGCAGAGGACAAGAAGCCTTCAGTCGACTCCTTCAGACATTAAGCACCCCCACAGCCCAAATGGAATGATACTAAAAATAAAAATAATAATATTATATATATATATTTTTTTTTTAGTCGACTAATAGTCGACTAACGGTACATTTTGGCCAATCATAGTCGACTATCCAAATCCTTACTCGGGGACAGCCCTAGTTAACAGTCAACACTAATTGCATATGAACTTGTTTATCTTTAACTTTAGACAATTTAACAACTTGATCAGAACAATGGTCTAAAGAATGGGCCTGTCAGCTTGGTTGATACGAGCATAATCTCTTATTTATATGACACATGGGCAGTCTCAAAGCGCTGGTGCCTTTATTTGATACAACAAGTATAGTTTGCAGTTTAAGTAGTTAACTACACATCAAAGTAGAAGGAACGTAAGTAATTAAGTTAGCAAATTTGAAATTAGTTGAACCACCAGCAACCTACTGCTAAATGTACTGAAGCTACTCCCCAACACTGTTTATTAATACTATGTACATTATATTAGTAGTGCTGTACTCTATTAAAGAAATTCATAGTTAACTAATAATCATAGTTGTAAAGCCTTAAAGGGGAATGTCACCCATTTTAAGAATTAACTTCTTCCTGTGCCCCAGGACAGTTTATTGAGTATTTGTGACCACTCTCTCCTAAAGCTCCAATTGGTGATGTCATTGAGATGTAAAATCTGGGGTTGCTCCACAGACAATGAATTGCATAGGTAGCAAGGACACTATAATGCAATTGCATGAATGTGCAAACAGAACTTGGGTAATAATATATGAAACCATTACACATGTGAGCACAACCTAAACTTAAAAATGAATCCTTAATCAGGCGCACAGTCTTCACGTGTGAAGAAGCAGAAAAGGGAGTTCAGAATCGGAATCAGAAAGGTCTTTATTGCCAAGTAGTTTTCACATACAAGGAATTTGCTTTGGTCGTTTTTGGTGCGACATTAACGGACAGACAGATAATAAAATAAAGAGGTGGAGTAAAATAAAATGAAATATGAACTAAGCTAAGCACAATAGAATAGAATTATGAAATAAAATATAGGCCAGGGCTGTACAACTGTAAATAAAAAGGTGGAATGAAATAAAATGGGATATAAACTAAATTAAATATAGCACAATAGAATATAGTACAATTATAAGTAAAAATAAGAATAGGCCAGGGCTGTACAACTGGGCAAGATGTGGTCAAGTATACGAATTAGAATAAAAATAACAATACAGTGGGATGGGATCATTAGCAGGGCTGTGCAAAAAGTATGAACAGTGAAGTAGAACAAGTATGTTTTGATTGTATATACGAGTATATAGTCTGTTAGGGGTGTGTTAACCCTTTGTCGTGTGGCAGTGAAAGGGTTAACCTTGCAGGTTCTATACAACAAGAGGTGCAAATCCAGAGCCTGCAGGATAATGAAAGACCCTCACCACCCCAATAACAGCCTGTTCCAGCTGCTGAGGTCAGGCAGACGCCTGCGAACCCCAGCTACTAGGACAGAGAGGCTTAGGCTCAGCTTCTTCCCCCAGGCCATCAGAGTCCTGAACAATGAACATTGAGTAACACTGTAACACTTTAGCATGAGCGGGCACACACACAGGCCGCACGCACCCCACTTATTGCCAAAAGGAAAGGCCACTTTAAATTAGTATTAGCAACAGTAACAGTGTATTGCACTACTATTACTACTACTGTTAACTGTTAACTGTTACCCGTTATTGCACAAATGTATTGTTACCTGCTACCTGTTATTGCACAATTTTATTGCACACATTTTTGTATTGGATTCTATTATATGTTGTACCATTGCACATCGTTGCGGGCAAGACCACCCGCATTTCATTGTATATCCGTATGCCGTGACAAATAAAACTCTTGTCTCTTGTCTTGTCTTCTGTAGTGTGGTTGTGAAAGGGTTAACCCTTTGGTAGTGTAGGTAGTGAAATGGTTAACCTTCTGTAGTGTGGTTGTGAAATGGTTAAGTGAAGTGTCTCTGGCCAATGAGACGTGTGCTATGTCTGTCCCAGCGGACGGAAACTACCTGCTGTCCTGCGGCAGCGACAAGTCCTTGAAGCTGTGGAGTGTGAGCAGAGGGACCCTGCTGAAGACATACAGTGGCCATGGATACGAGGTCCTGGATGCCGATAGGTCAGACCCTTTTTTTGCTTTGTATTCTCTACAACTTATTGTGAAGACTAAGCTACTGTCGTGCCTTAACTCATTGACCGCCAGGGATTAGCCTTATCCTGTGGTACTGGTAGTATTGCCAAGCTGTAAACGATGAGAGTTAGTCACCTTGTTTGTACAGCTAAATCTATATTATAGCCATGGATACAATACTATAGTCATTTGACATTGAGTTTCTTCCAGTCAAGATGCAAGAAATAGATAATTTTTCCATCCATATGTTCGCGTGTTATACCGTGGTGAATATAAGTATGGTTTTAGAGTGGTCTAGGGTAATTCATGAAATGCTTAGTTATGGCAGTATACGTCGATTCCATTGTAGACGTTGCCATTTCCTTCCTGAACCCGCTATTGTTCCAGAATCAAATCCACATAGGTATTATGTTCATTGTTCCATCATGAATGCATGAAGGTGGGGGGGGGGGGGGGGGGGTGTAGTGTCTGATTATTTGATTGTCAGTAACGGCATTTGCATTGATTGAACACGAAAAACGGTTATCAGCCCGATCAGTATGAAAGCATTGCAGGATCAAGCTAAAATTTACGTCAAATTGCCCTTACCTGTGGCCGGGAGTAATCCAAAAAGAATATTCCAATTGTTTGATCGCCATCCGGTATATCCAATGTCCATTTGCTGGACGCCATAATTCACCACAACATATGGATTGGAGATATCTGATGCGCTTCAATGTAACCGGCAGAACTGTTCGTATTGCCCGACAAGGAAAAATGTAACACGAGACCTGGGGCCGTCCCACAGAGAAAGATATATGGGTAGAAAGTAGGGGTGGAATGGTACGCATTCGAACCATACACCGTTCGGTACGACCCCCACGGTTCGGGGCATGTGTGTATTGTTTGGTTAGGCTAGGCTAACGTTACGTTAGCCACGAGCTAACTAACTTTAGCCGCGAGCTAACTAACGTTAGCTGCAAGCTAACCGTAGAAACGCTCACAGCGAACTGAGCGAAGTGACTCCACGACACCAGAGTGGGGAAGGGGGGTATATTGACGAGGCTTGACAACAGAGGTTCAACGATAACTGTTTGTGTTCAATGATGAGCCAGGAGACTAGAGCGTGTGTGTCAACTGTGCGTCTATTTACATCCTGGTCCCTGCTGGGACGTACCAACTCCACACACCACTGTTGGGGGGTTTATATAACATTCCCCATTCCCTTGTAACATCTCCTTTTTTTTTTTTAGATAACAGTTACTTACAACATTCCTTAGTGCAAATCATTATTAATACAAGAAACCCCATAAACGTCCTTATTTAAAACCCTAATCATATTTTCTGTGACTTTTCCTTTTTGATAAGAAAGTCTAGTGCTGGTTGAGCATATGCATACTTTATGTTGATGGCCTTTGTCTATAATGTGGCCACAAAAATGGAAAGGTTTAATTATTTTGTTTGTTTGCACCAAGTTAATACTTTGACAAATGTTGCCTACATTTTTCAGTCAGTTCGGTCTTTGTGTGCCAAACATTATTTAAGGCAAACCGTGTAAACCTTTTTTTTTACCAAATAAATGAGAAGCATGTTTAAATCTGCAATGCCTCCCCTCTTGCTGTACCAAAATCTCTCCTAGCTCTAACCCGGTCACTGTCAAAATAATGTGCCTGATGTCAAACTGCCTCATTCTTTCAGTTTTTGCATGACTATGTCCTTGAGAATAACTGAAAAGTTAATTTTTAGGCTATATATCCTATGCTGATGTATGGTATTTTTGGAGTGTTAAATTCTTTTAAATAAAAAACGGATATCGAACTGAACCGAAAACCGTGACGCCAAGACCGTGATACGAACCGAACCGTAGATTTTGTGAACCGTTCCACCCCTAGTAGAAAGGGTGCTTGATACCGCCGTCTAGCGTGATGCGGCCGGTATTGCACCTAGGCATTCTCAATGCGATTCTCAATGTTAACCTTGAGTCAGTGGGCCTGTAATGAATATAACGGTCGGATTGAGAAGCGTGAATTGCTCCCGGTGCATGATGTGGCGGATTATGTTGGCGACACGATCGACACCAATACTGGGACTCGCGATCAGATAATTGGAATATTCTTTTTGGGGTACATCCTAGTGAAGGTAAGGCCTATATGGTATCAATCCTGCTGTAGGCGGGTGGGGTGGGGGGGGGGGGATAACTGTACATTGGATTATCGACAAAACCTTACTTGGTCCCAAGAAGAGGGTCTCGTGTATTATTGGGTTAGGACATTTACTGTACATTGGAGGGGGTTGGGTTAGGACATTTACAGGGGCCAGTTTCGAATTGCAGTCTCCTGTAGGTGCTCTTTGAGAGTGGTTTTGAAAGTGGGTAGTGATTCACATTCCTTTACAGCTGTGGGTAGGGCGTTCCACATTGATGTGGCATAATTGCAAAATGTGTTTAGTCCCTTGTTTGAGCCGAATCTGGGTTTAACATAATTTGTGGAGCTCCCTCTGGTGTTGTGGTCGTGGTATTCACTGACCTTTGGGAAGTATTTTGACATGTACTTGGGTACCTTAGTCGTGTAGTGTATCTTGTAGACCAGGCCCATTGCAAGTTGCTGTGTGCCGTTGGTGACAATCAAAGCATCAAAAAACGACCCCCCCCCCCCCACACACACTTTCATGCATTCATGATGAAACATAATACCGATAATATAGATGTGATTTCAAAATAGTAGCGTGTACAGACGAGAAATGGCAATTCTTTTTGAATTGCACGTATTGCTGCATAGCGTCGTTTTCTGGGATTAGACAGGATTACTCTAAAACTATAGTCATATTCACCACGGTATAAAACGGGAATGTATGGATGAAATTTTTATTTCTTTAACACATATTGAACGATAGATAGTCGATGTCAAATGGGCCATAGTATTGTATCCATAGCTATAATATAGAATATAGTTATAGCCCTGCAAACACTGCCATGTATTCCTATATTTTAGAGCTTCAGCCGTTTAACAACACATCACGCATATCGCTGTGGCGTCCAAAGTGTTAAGCTATTCAAATAATAAATGCATAAAAAAAATATACAAAAGTAAAAAAAATTTAAATCATTACATATATATATATATATATATATATATTTGTATATAAATATATGTACCTATATACTAAGTGCCTGGCGCGGGTGTTGAGTGGTTTCGCTGCCCAGGGGAAGACGGAAGGTAATGATGCTTGTTTTGTCCTCGATGTCTTCCATAGTTCCTTCGACAACAGCCTGCTGTGCTCCTGCAGCGCGGACAAGACGGTCATCCTGTGGGACGTGGCCACGGGACAGGTCACGCGCAAACTCAGAGGTCACGCCGGGGTGAGAAGAACAACAAAACTCAATTTCCTTTATTTACCAAGATTCCGTCCTAAATGCAAAACGAGGCTAGGGCGGGAAGCAAGCTTGATATATAACGAAGGTTTGGTCACCAATGCAGAGATAAAATGATGACTGGAGCTTTCTGACTGAGACCAGTATTCTGAAATATGTTGCTTGGTCAATAGAGTCCTGGTCCCAGCGTTGTCCCGTCTGAATAGAGTCCTGGTTCCAGTGTTGTCCTGTAGGCGCTGAATAGAGTCCTGGTCCCAGCGTTGTCCTGTAGGCACTGAATGGAGTCCTGGTCCCAGCCTTGGCCATGTTGAGCGCTGAATAGAGTCCTGGGCCCTCATTCATCAACGTGTTCTACGCACAGATCTGTGCTTACCCTGTGCGTACGATCATTTCTAAGCAAAGAGTGGGATTCATCAATTTCGATTTGAACTTGACTCCGTGCTTACATCTACGCACAGGTCAGACCAGGCGTACCTCGCGCCCAGTGGTAGAATATCGTTACTACGCATAAGCACTCCTCAGTCCTGCATTAGTTTCAAGGCGGAAATAAGCTTCCGTGCATTAGTGTTCAACTTCTGTATGACCCGTAATTCATTATAGTTCATTGTAAAATAGCGACAGTAGTGTAATTATAACGGGCTCACACGCGAACAAGAGGTTGGCCTGCTTGTTTGGCACGGGGGGGCAGACGCAAAACACCAACCTCCAAACGCGATTAGATATTGTTTCAAATAAAAAGCAAATTATTTTGTGTGTCATGATTCCAAATAAGATTGGTCACGAAATGCTTTCTACTTCAATTTGTTGGTTAGAATAGATGACCTCTGTTGAAACTTCACTGAGACTAACAGTCTATTTGTGAGCTCCCGCACAGATGTGATGATAATAATAATAATAATAATAATAGCTTCATTTTATATAGCGCCTTTCAAGAGACCCAAGGTCGCTTTACATAGATAGGGGGGGGGGGGAATAACAAAGTAACAAACATAGTGGACAGACACACAACATATATATATGATGATGGAATTCATTCAAGATCCTCTCCACCCTCGGGTCTTTGCCACCGCGGCACGGTCCATCGTGATATTGGAGATGGATCGACCAATAGACTGTTACTGTAGCTGTCAAAGCTCCATCACAAATGCAGTTATGTGAATAGAAAGGGATTCCACTCAGTCAATGTTGCGATGCGCATTTGCCTGATACATGTTATTGCTGGATGCCGGGAGGAAGGCGATGCTGAATGTTTTCAATTCATTAAATAAAACGGATACTTTTTGCAAGGGTTTACTGACTGTCATACAAATGATCAACCAACTACATACTGTAACTTTTCAGTGCACGTTCTTATTTACATTGTGACAACAGCCTTGTGAGTTCCTGCAGTGACCCGCACACAGACATGATGGAATTCAAGTTCATGTTTGTATTGATCACATATAGGCAGGCTACACATGGCGTATCTGCTACATCATACATGGCAGTAAGATTCATTGTTCTTGTATAGCTCTCGTATTATTGTTTATGTAGGCTACCCAATACTGACATCAAAATGGATTGTAGTATGCCTCTAGAAATCATATGCAGCAGGTAGAAAATTGACGGGAGATCCATCGCGATTTGGAATCAAATTGAGGAGAACTTTAATCCCTGGGTATTAATCAAACAACACGGGAAAAGGCAGTCATATTCCAGCGCGGTCTTTATTAGCCGACAACAAAATAGATGCCTCTAAAAATCATATAGCCAATCGAACACAACTAATAAAGGCATTCATATTACAGCACGGTTATAATGACACACAACCAACGCCAAACAGTGGTCAACGAACGGTCTTTATTAGTATTTTGAGCTGTCCAGGCAGAATTGCAGCAATGGTCTTAGGGAGCCGTTGATATCTGACATCACCGTTTACAAATCCGCCTTTTATTTATCCCATAATACGCGATAGTGTCTTCTTGGTTCGACAGCAGTGAATTCTCTGTGGAGTTTCTCAGAGTACCGCTCGGGTCAGTCCATTATTTCACATCACATGGGGGGTGTTTCCTCACTTTCATGACCATATATGGATAATCATGCACGAGCATTGACGGTAGAACAAAGTTCTACGGAGGAGCGTAGAGCCTGCGTACGCACCGTGTGATGAATCCCGACTTCCCTGTGCGTACACTAGTTCTACATTCCGTGCTTACGTGTGGAAATAGAACATATTCTACGTCCACGTTGATGAATGAGGGCCCTGGTCCTGGTTGAAAAAACCCTCAGCTCGGAACTAGGCAAAATCTGCACCTGGCTCACTGACAACAAACTATCATTACACCTGGGTAAAACAGAGTCCATTCTCTTCTGTTCAAATAACAAACTCAGCAAGGCCGACGGCTTCTCAGTTCCAGTGGGTGACAATATTGTCACAAGGAAAGATGAAAATACATACCTAGGTTCCATCCTAGAGGCTAATCTTTCCTGTGATAAAATGGCATCCAATGTAATAAAAAAAAAAAAAGTCAACCAACGAACTAGATTATTGTACCGGATCTCCTCTCTGGTAAACAAGAATACCCTGAAGACTCTGGCAGGAGCACACTCATTCAAGGGTACTACGACTATGCTTGCACCTCATTGTACCAAAGCACCTCAAAACAAAACAAACTGGTCAGACTACTGCTTGACCTTACTCCTAGAACCCACCTCACCCCTGCTCACTTTGACAACCTAGGATGGCTTAGAGTAGACGACAGAGTACAGCAACTTGCAATGGGCCTGGTCTACAAGATACACTACACGACCAAGGTACCCATGTACATGTCAAAATACTTCCCAAAGGTCAGTGAATACCACGACCACAACACCAGAGGGAGCTCCACAAATCATGTTAAACCCAGATTCGGCTCAAACAAGGGACTAAACACGTTTCACAATTATGCCACATCAATGTGGAACGCCCTACCCACAGCTGTAAAGGAATGTGAATCACTACCCACTTTTAAAACCACTCTCAAGGAGCACCTACGGGAGACTGCAATTCGAAACTGGCCCCTGTAAATGTCCTAACCCAACCCCCTCCAATGTACAGTAAATGTCCTAACCCAATAATACACGAGACCCTCTTCTTGAAACCAAGTAAGGTTTCGTCGATAATCCAATGTACAGTTACCCCCCCACCCCGCCTACCCTAGAGTAGGGGAAAAGCAGGAAGTGCTTCAGGCAAGTGCATCGACTATGTTACAACTTTTTTTTTTTTTTTTTTTTTTTTATAAATAATAATATACTTTATTTCTTTTTTTTTTGATCAAATTTTTTTTATTGTTATTCACACGAAACAAGACAACACATTAACCACAATCACAATACATAGAACTTCACAAGAAAATAACAAAAACAATAATAATAATAATACAGACTAACAATTATACAGACAAGAGAAAAGAAAACAGAGTTCAACCTTCTAAATTAATTCCAAGGGGTACTATCTAATAAATGGTCTTTCCCAGTGTTCAGCCCCGATTCCCGGCCGTGTGACCCTATATTAATAAAACGTACATCTCCAATCCACCACAAGGACAATTTTTGGGAACACGACCTGAAAACAGAGCAATGAACCTTCATGAAAAAACAAAAACCTGTAGAGGTGTTCCATAGACTCACAGAGACCGTGTAAAAGTGGCCAAACAGTGAAGAAATAGTTAAATAGCTGCCCCCCCATAATATCCCCAGCTAAACTCAAGATGACAAGACAAAGGACAAGACAGACAAAAACATTTCCTCCTCCCCCTCCCAAGAGACCGCCGGACTCACCCGAACACGCACCCCAACCCCGCTCAGCCGCACACTGCGGTCTTTACCTTCTCAGCTGCTGCGAACCACAGGTCAATTCCAGCCTGCCCCACCCCAATCACCCGGGCTGTGGATATCTCAAGATAAATCACATCCAATAGAGTTAGGGACCAGTTAATCATTGTAAGCTTCTCAGGCTCCTTCCATCTCATTGCTATTAGCTTCTTCGCTGCTGTGACGCCCGCTAGGACAACCCTTTTCAGTTGTACGGACGCGGGTAGTGTCGTTATATCGTTCAGGAGTAGCGTAACAGCTGAGAATGGGATAGTTAAGCCACACAGATCTGAAAGTTTGTCCGTTATTGACCTCCAGAAGCGGGCCACTGGTGGGCAATCCCAATACATATGCATATAAGTGCCGGTGGCCTTTTGAGAGCACAAAGTGCACCGAGAGTCGGTTATCAGTCCCATAGCATATAGCTTCCTAGGTGTAAGATAGGTCCTATGAATATAATTAAAATTAATTTGCTGGTGATTGGGGTTGCGGGAAGATAATGCCACATTTGCCCAAACATCATCCCAGTCAAACTCGGGGTCCAACTCCGGGATATCCACACGCCAGATTGTATCCAATGATAAATTTTTATACGTGGATTGAATTAAGAGCGTATAAAAGTCGGAGACAAACCCTCTGGATGTCGTCCTGTCCACTATGAGCCTGAGGAAGGGGTGTGGGTGCAAGGCTTGAGCCCACGGTACGCCATGCGCCCTCAGTGCTGACCTTAGTTGAAGGTAAAGAAAGAAGGACTCGCCGGGAAGATCATAAAATTCTCTTAAGTCCTGAAACGCACGGAGGCCGTTCTTATCATAAATATCCTCCAGAGTATGCACTCCCCTCCTTTGCCATTGAGGAATATTAACCGGCTTGTGTCCAACAAGTAATTGCTGGTTATTAAAAATTGGAGAGTCCAGGTGCCAAGGGCATTTAACCCCACACGACCTCTGTACATTACGCCACGTTTGGATCACGTGAGTTATGATCGGTCCATACCTCAGCCGGCATTTCGAAATAGAGACAGTGGAGTACACTACATCCTGCAATCTTAGCGGAGATACCGCCGCCGCTTCTAAGGAGCGCCACGATACAGCCTCTACAGGGTCCAGCCAGCACATCAGAGGTCTCAGTGAAAAGGACCAGAAATAAAGTTTAAAATCAGGGATTGCGAGGCCCCCATCTTGTTTTCTACGTTGAGTAGTAGCCCTTTTGATTCTCGGGCGTTTGTTATTCCAGACAAACTTAGATACCATCGATTGTACCTTGCGCCAGTGGTCTATTGGAGGGGGCAGGGGGAGCATTGAGCTAATAAAATTTATCCTAGGCAGGATGTTCATTTTGATTATGGAAGCCCGGGCTTGTAAGGAGTTAGGAAGGGACGACCACCTGTCTAGATCCTGGCGTATTTTATCATAAGTACCCGTGAAGTTGTACTTAGTAGTTTGGTTCAGCGTGGGGAATATCTCTATGCCCAAGTATTTAAAATGTTCTACTATGGGGATATCAGCTGGTAGTCGTACCGCCTTGGCCAGTTCATTAAGAGGTAGGCAGGCTGATTTGTTCCAGTTAATCTTAAAACCTGACAATTTACCAAAGTTGTCGATTATCCTCAATAATTTTGTGGCCGACCGGGAGGGGTCGTCCATGAAAATCAGCAGGTCATCCGCATAGAGAGCAATTTTGTGTGGAGTATTGTTGACCATTATGGGGACGATGTCCTCCGATTGCCTAATAAATTGGGCCAAAGGTTCGAGGGAAAGCGCGAACAGTCCCGGGCTCAGAGGGCAACCCTGTCTAGAAGATCTGGAGACTGGAAAGAGTGTGGAACAGTTTTTGCCTGTCAGTATCATCGCAGACGGCGAGGCATACAGGACTTTAATCATATGAATAAAACTCTTTCCAAGACCCATGACCTCAAGTACCTTCCACAGGTATGACCACTCAAGTCTGTCAAACGCCTTCATGGCATCCAAAGACAGAACTGTGGATGGAGTTGTATTGTCTTTACTGTTATCGATTACATGCAACAGCCTCCTAAGATTATCTGCAGCCAGACGCCCCGGGATAAAACCAGTTTGATCGCAGTGTACCAATACAGACATAAATCTCTGCAGGCGACGGGCCAGCACCTTGGCAAACACCTTTAAATCGGCCCCGAGAAGACTCAAGGGTCTATAGCTACCACAATCATTGGGATCTTTGTCCTTCTTGAGAAGTAAAGAAATCAACGCCATATTGACATCTCTTGAGAACTCCCCTTGTTCGATAGCGTAATTGATCATATCGAGCATCAATGGACCCAGTTGGTCCCAGAAAGCTAAATACACTTCGGGTGGAATACCATCCCAGCCTGGTGCCTTACCCCTCTGCATTTCAACAATAGTCTCCCTCAATTCTACGAGAGTAATCGGTCTCCCCAGTTCCTTGGCCTCTTCCTCAGAAATGTGGGGTATCTCAAGCCCGCCAATGAACGATTCAAATTTAGAGTCATCCAGATTACCCTCTGAGCTATATAACTGTGAGTAAAACTCTTTAAAAGTGTCATTGATCTTTTTCGAATCAGTAGTGACTGCACCCTGGCTCGTCCTAATCGAGGGGATATCCGAGAAATTATCATTTGAGCGTATTTTCATTGCCAATAGATGGCTAGGTCTGGAGCCGTGAAAATAGTAATTTTGTCTTGTCCTATGTATCAAGAACTCAGACTGTTGTTTAAGTATGGAGTTTATTTCTTTTTTGACTATCTTACGTTGTGTGTTTAGTCGTTCATTATAGTCAGTTTGCAAGGATGCGTATAGGTCCGCATATAATGATTCCAGTCCTTCTAGCTTTTTTGACCGGGATTTTCGCAAATTGGAGGCAAATAGTGTGACATGACCCCTGATGAATCCTTTCAATGCGTTCCACAGGACCCTAGGGTCTTCTACTGTGCCAACGTTGATCTGCAAAAATTCAGCTAGTTTACTCCTGAACTCAGAACGGAAGTCATCGTTCTTTAGCAGGGTCGAATTAAAACGCCATCTGGGAGCTCTTGCGGAGAGCCTGCCAAAGGTTGCCGTAAGGAAAATCCCCTTGTGGTCTGAGAGAGCCAAGGGAACCAATGAGACATCGAAACTATCAAACATATTAGGGGACGCGAATGCATAGTCAATTCGAGAGAAGCTTTTGTGTCTGGCTGACAGGTGAGAGTAATCTTTGAGGGTGGGGTTGCATAAACGCCAAAGGTCTGTGAGCCCTGTGTCTTTAGCCCACATCCTAAGGGCCTTAGAGGCCCGTTTTTGGTCGCTCGTTTCAGAGGGCCCGGACCTATCCATCTCAGCATCCCAGCACGCATTAAAATCGCCACCCACCATGAGAGCGTATCCATTAAGTTCCAACATATTCTTCGTGATTGTATTATAGAACGCTGAATCAAATGTGTTAGGAGCATACAATGCTATTATAGCCATCTTCCTATGCAAGAATTCAACTTTTGCTATAGTAATCCTTCCCTCCGTGTCCGACCATACATCCAAGATTTTGATATCAAGGTTACGTCTTGTAACTATGACTACTCCTTTCGTCTTATCATCGGCTGAGGATGAGGAGATAACGTGATATTGCCGATTTGCCAGTCTTGACACGTCACCTACCAATAAATGCGTTTCACTAAGGAGAGCAAGGTCAATATTTCTCCTCTTCAATAGCCAAAGGACACTGGCACGCTTGTGTGGGGCGTTAAGCCCTCCTGCGTTCCAAATTAAAATATTCAATTTAGCCATGGTCGAGCTTGTATAAATGCGTAGAGAACATACCAGTGCAGCCAGGCTGAGTACAGAGGTGCCGATCCCGGCGGGCCCGGACGGTCAATCCCAGGAGTTCAGAGGAGGAACAATTACACACACATAAAACAGTACATAAAACACATAAAAATACCACCCCAGCTACAACCCCTCCCCCTTCTACTCTAAACCCTAACCCACCCGTCCTAATATAAGGTCCCCTATACCCACTCTCCAATCCCCACCCTATGCCCCATCCCCTGAGGATGGTCATCCTCCTATCACTTCCCACTAGAGACATGGATTAATAAGACGCTCCCCACTCCAACCCCCCTCTAGATAAACCCCTGAGTGAACCCCCATTAGTCCAATAAACACAAATAATAATAAAATAAAATTCAATAAAGATATCGGTCAAAACCCACCTGAGCCCTGGCCCCAACATGAGACAACCATAATGGTAAAAATAGCCATTATTAAATAATAACTCCACATCAACCTGCAGCCCTCTATTTCCGAATCTGCGCTTCAACATCACATTGTTATAGCCCAAAAGGGTATAGGAAAATTCAAAACAAAATTAAATTAAAGCATCCCAGCCGATAGTCTAAGGCAGGTTCGGGTCACAGGTTAATTGTGCAAAATTGTGTGAACAGTGTCAATTAAACCATGACAAAAAAAAGAAGGGAAAAAAGGGTTATGGTCAAAATGCACCCCTTTAGCTGTCCCTCTGATCAGGCACAACGGCTGAAATGACATAACCTATGTAAGAATAGAATTAAACACATTCATTAATTAATCCGGGGATGGTAATAGGCAACACCTGACACCACCTGTTATCATACATTGTTTCAATAAAGATATCGGTTGGAGCAGTTAGTCCAAGGTAGGATCGAATCACAGTTAAATTGCTCATTCAAATGCCATTAAAACAGCGACAATAATTATTATATAATTACTCAGCATCAGCCCTGTAACCATCTACCTTGGAGTCTGCATATTAATGTCGCAACGTTATAGCATAAGTGGCTCACGAAAAATTCAAAACAAAATTAAGGCGAATCAGCAGTTAGTCCAAGGTAGAATCGGATCACATTTAAATCGCGCATACAGATGACATAAAAACAGCGACAATAGGAAAGAAAAAAGAAAGGAAAAGAGGGGCATGGCTAAAGTGCAGGCCATATAACCATATAGCCATGAAGTGCAAGCCATACCCGACCCAACCTGTTATCATATATTGTATATGCATATTCAACCGACCTTGGCATCTACTTGGATCCCAACGCTCAAAAAAAAAAACCTGGATATAAAAATAAAAGCATACCAGAAGTTAGTTAGGGACTCGGTCACTCTTGAACTGTGCAAACCAATGTCCCTTTGAACAGCAACAGCAACCAAAATACGTAACCATTAACGGGTCTCGAATGTCTCAGCGCAGGCTATAGGCGAAGCCCGCTGGTTAGCCCGAGGCTAGCGCGTAAGCTAGTGATGAATCCGGATAGCACGTTAGCTTATTATGTACATTGATCAGCTAGCTCGTTAGCTTCCAAAGAGGCGATACACAAGTACGACCATGAGGTCAGCTTTAGCAAGTAACAGAAGTCATTGGGAAGCCCCGCTAGTTGGATGGGCAGAGGACAGTTAGCATGTCTGGGCATGACAGCAAGTGTTTGTGAATAGTCTACCTAATCAATGTATATAGGCCCAAACCGCCAAGTCACTCACCCTCCATTGATATCAAGCAACAGACTCGGGTGTCTCCGCGAGATATTCCTTCGCTCTAGCCAACGACCAAAACAAACGCTGACCACCGACCTTCTCCAACACAGATAATTTCGCGGGAGCGAATAACGTGGGCCTCAGGCCTAGTTTCCATAGCTTAGTCAGGACCACCTTGTACTCGGCTCTATGTGCTTGAACCTCCGGTGTAAAGTCCTCGAAAATGGCCACTTTGTGATCGCCAAGCCTCAGATTACCCCTCCTGGTACGAGCCGACCGCATGATGATTTCTCTCTGCTGGAGTCTGTTCAGCTTGACTATGATGGGCCTCGGCTCTTTGTTCACGCCGGGAGAAAACCTGCCCGCTCTGTAGGCCGATTCACAGATAGGAGGCATAGGGAGGACATCCGTCCCTAGTATCTTCTGCAGCAGTTCGGGCACGGTCTCAGAGAGACGGCCTTCACCGCTGGTCTCCGGTACTCCAACAATCCTGACGTTGTGGCGTCTATCCCGGGACTGCATCTCCTCCATTGCCGACTGTAGTTTGTTGACTTCAGCCTGCTTAGCCAGCAGGGCGGATTCAAGACCCGCCATCTTCTCACACTGTGATGATACCTCCGTCGTTAGCATGGCTAGTTCGTTAGCATTAGCCGAAGAGGCAGCGTGTATCGCCTCCATCTTGTCTGTCAGCGGTACTACCGCCAGCCGAATTTCTTCTGATATCTCACGACGGAGGCTGATACAGAAATCCGCCAACACTTTCTTCTGTGCTTCAGCGATGCGTGTCTCAGAGTCTGCGTGTAGCTTGGTCATGACCAAGAGCACAGCTTCGCTTAACTCCCCGACAGCGGGAGACGGTGCGGCCATGCTCGGCGGTGCCGGTGTCGTGCCTAATTCTTTCATGGCTCTGGTTTCCACCCCCGCCATCGTAGAAAGTCGAAAAAAGTTGATGAATGTATACTAAACACGACGACCTAGCAAACAGATAAAAAACAAATAAAAATAAAATAAAGACTAATGGGGAGAAACGTATATTCAGCACGGTAGAAGGGAGCTCATGTGAAACACGTCTACTCCATGATCGCTCAGCTCCGCCCCCCCCAATATACTTTATTTCTATAGCTCTTCTCATACAAGAATCACAGCCCAAAGTACTTCACAGGCAGCCGTGGAATAGAAATAAAAATGAGAATAAAATAGACAGAATAAAAACAATGCAAAGAATAATAAAAAAAAACGGTAAAAACAATGCAGGTATAATAATAACAATACAAATATTGACTGATTAGACCCATTGTATAAATAATTTAACCACGGTATTGCCCGGGGGAAAAAGCCATATATCACCACATGGTACCACATTTGTACTTAAATAATACCATGGTATATAATCCAAGTTAAACCACGATACATGGTAAATCGATCACCTATCACCATTGCAGTGACCCCAAAAAAAAACAAACACTGGAAATACCATGGTAATACATTTAATTTTTTTTTAAACTATGTTTATTGGTATTTTTTTTTCAGTTTTACAGCATCTATGTTACAACTGTTGAGGAATTTCAATTGAATCATAGATATTACAAAAAAAAAATTGTCACATAACTCAACTTTTTTCATCATTTTCTTAGATTGCGTTGAACACATGTCAGTGAATGTTCATATTCATTTCAGCTGGCAGTGCTTTAAGACAGCCGTTGCTAGGTGACTATTGAAAACCCATTGTAAGTGTGGCGCCCTTTTGCTAAAAGTGTAATTATTTTCTACTTTGAGCACTGGGAGTTCTCACCGCTCAATACTGAGGGCTAGATCCACAAAGAATGGATTGCACGGAGCAAGTTGCACCCTTACTTACAATTCATTATGAATTGAAAATGGGGGACCCTGATGTAAACAAGACGAAAGTCTTTCTCTGGTCTGCATCCCCTTAACAATTGTGTGTATTGAGCTGTACTGTACCCATTCTGCAATCTGTTAATAAAACTTTCATTCATTTCAATCTGCACGGTGATTGATTGAATGAACATTTTATTAACATATTGCAGAATGAAGCGCGGATAGGACCTGAGTGGGATAGTGTGATCCTTCCACACGCTACGCCCTCTCAGGGAGGATCCGCGCTGCCAGGTGAAAAGAAGCGGTTGATTGGCTGGACGTGTCGGAGGAAGCACGTGATAGCCTCCACTCTCCCAGATGATCTGACTGTGGGGGGTAAGTGCGCAGCGACCAGGAAGGGGATTGGGAATTGGCATACGACTAACATTGGGATGGGAGAAAATCGGAGGAAAATGGAGGGGGAAAAAGATCAATAAAAAAAAACATATTGCAGAATGGGTAGAATACAGTACAGCTCAATACACACAATTGTTAACACATCCAGCGCCAAAAATGCTGTCCAGCCATGGCATTCATAATTCATCCACCCACCCCCGGTCCTGCAGCTGGACCTTAGATGTGACTGCAACGGCGGCTCAATACCGCCGCCTGGTGGATGGTCGGGCGAGTTACACTCGCAGACAGGATGTGCCATCAGTGCATCGATGAAAACCATCCGACAGTCACATCTCGTTACGGGACTCCCGACAGACACTATGTACATAATGGATCGCTTTCTAAACTTATTCTGCGTTTATTGCACCATACAAACCGGAAATGGACCTAGGCGATCGGCGTCGTATAATTGGATCTTTCACCGCCAGTCTCATTGGCCCACGGTAAGAGGAATATAACGTTATTTTCAACCCGATTGTGCATTTCCTTGTTTGCAAACCATCTGATCAATATATCCACCCAACCTACATAAAGCAGTTACTGATGATCGGGGAATTATAAACGTAATGAATTGTAAGTAAGGGTGCAACTTGCTCCGTGCAATCCATTCTTTGTAGATCTAGCCTGAGTGTAGTGCTAATCAGATGTTTGTACAGAGTTGTAGTATAATATGTACAGTGATACAGGTGTAAAGACAGTATGTTAGTAGTCATACTGTCTAGCAGTGTAACTAGTAAGATATGTACAGATATGTAAAAGGACTATGTGCAGGTAAATCTTATTGGCCAAAATGTGCAGATAGTCAACTGGCAGTCGCCCTTAATGTCTGATTTAACAGAATATATATATACAGCATTTGTACATGCTATCATACAGAACTAAGGGTCATATGCAGGTGGAATTGTTATGGTTTGTAAACAACCCCAACAGCACGACAACAGAAATGGGCAACAATAAAGTAAATCCATCCGAGGAGAATCCTTTAGCCGAGTAGGGCTCTGCAGCTTGATAATCCTTTTAGCCGAGTAGGGCTCTGCGGCTCTGCAGCTGGATAATAATCCACTCATGGAGAAAAATAAAACTGAGAATGTCAGTAATAGAAACGTAGAAATCTACGAGGCAGAGTCCAGTAACAAGACAGAGTCTGGTAACAAAACAAAGTGACAATTCTTCAGTGTTAAGGAACACACAAAAACAGATGAAGGTATTGTCTTCAGTGTTAAGGAACACACAAAAACAGATGGAGGTATTGAGTCCAGGATAAAACGAGGATATTAGTTCATCAAAAATAGATATCCAAAAACTCACCAAGGGCAAAGTGTAAATACGAGGCACGGGTCCACGGAGGCAGAGAGAGGAAACAGCAGCAATGTCCAAGGGCGTACTGGAGAAAACACACAAGAGGCACAAGCAGTAGCTGGTGGTGACCAAAACGACCCGACACTGAACGTTCAGCAAACCATGTATAAGAGGGCTCCCGTCGAGCTGATTGGTAACTCCTCTCAGGTGCGTGATGGTAATTGGCACATGGAAGCGCGCAGTACTGGGCCAGCCCTCACAGTAATATTGTATATGTAAGTATATAGAGGGGTTATATGCAGTTATATTCAGACAAATATGGATATATATGGTAAATATAGAATATAAATATGGGTATATACAGCACTGTCGTACATTCTATCATACATTGGGTAGACTATAGTATGAGGTGGGTAGATGAGATTATTATGATTACAGTGTAGGGCAGTTGTAGACATTGAAAAGCAGTAGGTAGGTATAAAAAGAGTATAGGCAACCAAGTTCAAGTCGTACCGTATGGGTAGCAGAGCCTAGTGTGTAGGCAATAGAGTCAGAGTTCAGAGTTGATATGGGGGCGGGCAGTGCAGTTCAGTGTTTCCCCTGAAAAAAATTCAACAGCGGTGCTGTGCTGCGCGCACTCTGCCGGAATCCATATTTGTGCGTGCGCACGTGCTGCCGGAATCCATATTAGCGCACGCTGCCGGAGAAATAACTTAAAACTACCTTAGAATTGTTCGAGATAGGTTATTCATGTTCATGTTCATGGAGTCATGTGCGTGTGAATTTGCTAGGATGTTTTTGGTGTGTCCGCTGACACTAGAAGTGCTCTGGAGGCCCAGGTAGCTGCATATTTGTACACTGCAAAAAAAAGAAATCTTATCAAGTGAAAATATCTTGTATTTGGTACAATAAGTCCAATATTGAGTAGAATTATCTTGAATTATCTTATTCCACAGATAATTTTGCTTATTTCTTTCTTGATTTTGGTCAATTTAATCTTCTTTTAAGAAAATGTTAATCTTGTTTTCTTAAAACAAGATTAAATTGACCAAAATCTGAAAAAAAGCTTAATTATCTGCCAGTGGGATAAGATAATTCAAGATAATTCTACTCAATATAGACTTATTGTACCAAATACAAGATATGTTCACTTGAATAGATAATTTTTTTTTGCAGTGTAGTTGTAATCAAAGTAAATGTCAAGATTAATGACATGCCTCAACACTTGTACACTATTTGTATTGAACATAGATATAGATGATTTAATAGATAATATAAATACTAACATACTAACTGTCTAACATACACAAATCATAACACTACAACAGCACTTTACACCTAAGAAGTCTCAGTGGCATAGGCTACATTCTGCCTTAGAGCATTTAATTTTCCTGGGCTTTTGAAAGAAAAGCTCCAGGGCTCTTTGGTAGGGGAATTCACATGTAGGGGGCCCATTGATGCTGAGACGCATACAAGTGGCCAGATGGTCTCCCTGCAGCCTTTTCCTCAGGTCAGTCTTTTACATTAAGCACCCCCCACAGCCCAAATTAAATGATAAAAAATAAAAAATAAAATATATATGTATTCTTTTTATAAATCTTTTTTAATAGTCTAGTTCATAGCAGCGGCGGTCCTAATTCAGCAGCTGTGCAGCGCTGCTGCTGAATGCATATAAGGGAAACACTGCAGTTGCTGTACCAGACTGATGCAGTTGGTAAGTATGCTTTCTATGGCACACCGGTAGAAGTTTGCCAGAATCTGAGTGGACAGGTGGACTTTCCTCAGTCTCCTCAGGAAGAAGAGGCACTGGTGAGCCTTCTTGACCAGTGCTGAGGTGTTGAGGTTCCAAGAGAGGTCCTCGACGGAGATGTGGACTCCCAGGAATTTGAAGATGGAGACGCACTCGACCTCCGTCCCGTTGATGTGGCTTGTGCGCTGGCTCTGGTCTTCCTGAAGTCCATGATGAGCTGCTTGGTTTTCTTGGTCTTGAGGGCCAGGTTATTGTCACGCCGCCAGGTGCTGGACCTCCTCCCTATAGGCCGACTCACCGGTGTGTTGTCTGCAAACTTAATAATGGTGTTGGTGCCATGAATAGGAGTGATGGACAGGACAGATCTGCACTGTGTAGTTTTGGAATGAAAAAATTACCTCTACAATAAATGGTTATTTATGCAATTTGTTTCTGATCTCAACACAATTCAGAATTAAAGCTAAAAGGTGGTGGGAGGAGGGTAGGTACACCACAGCCGAACAGATCATTGAGAACCACTGATGTAGAGGACAATCCTCACTAAAATAATCTGTGGTGCAGCTTTAACACTTTGGTTGCCACTTGTTAACATGGTCAAATTTGGTTGGATGCCAGCACCCACTTCAATGATAGCATTGTGAACGCATAATCTCTGTCTTAAATTATGGCTATGTGTCTAATCTGCCCGTCGTTTATCAATGACTTGTTTGCAGTCAACATTGTCGAAACGGATTGTTTTTTAATCGGTTCATTTCCGTTTTATAGCATTTTGAAAAGCCCTCGTTTTCTTGAAAGTTTCAGGAAAATATAAAGATTCCGTGATAAACGGCATTTACTGGAATATTCTGGAATACACAAAAAACGTTGTAATTTTTCGGCCTATTTATGAATAGTTTTCAAATAAACCCTAGATTATCGATAGTATATGTGTACTTATGCACGCTATATAAGCGATCTGAAAAATATATTCTCGTTTTCCTGATCAGCGCGCACACACACACACACACACACACAGGGCACACGCTGATATATACTGTAGGTCAAAACAGATCCAATTACCCCAAGACTGGTAAAATAAATTGCTTACCTCAGATCAGATGTTCTCCAAAAAGATTATTCCAATTCCTGATCGCCATTCCAAATATCGATCGTGTTTATTGATTCAGCGTTGGGTACTATAAATATGTATTCCACGTTGTTTTCCGGCTCGGCGATCACTTGGGTCTCTTCAGATGCCGCGCCGTAAAAGTAAAATGAGGAAACTGCCCCCCCCCCCCTTCATCAGTCTAATCTAATGGGGTGCAGTTACACAGGGAGAGACGATAGGGGGCGGTATTTTCCCAATTGAGCTCAGAGAGAGTCTGCAACACTAGCGTGAGGCTCGATTGATGAAATATGAATTCAAATCGCTAATAAATAAAAAAATACGACAAACAAACGCTATATAGCGTTGCTGGCATTCAACTGGCGGCATGAACTAACGACAAAACGCGTCCGTGGCCCTCAAAGTGTTAAGGGAAGGAGATAATTCATGTTCCGTTCCTGACCTCTCTGTTCACAGAAAGTCAACTGTGTCCAGTTCAATGAAGAGGCAACCATCATGTTGTCAGGTGAGTTTCTTCTACTGTTGTAACTTAATAGGTCAGGTTACATGATTCATGTTACTGTAAGTTATAATTCATATATGTTCATATTCATTATTATTTACAGTTGAAAGCAAGGTTGGAAGAGTGTTTGTTTATTATATTTAGAGATACTATTATTTTTGCATTAGTTATTGCATTAGTTAGTAGAAATACAAGTCTCAGAATGCCTTGCGCCTAGTAACCTAGTATCCAGCTGTGTCCGATTATATTGATTGAAGTTGCCGACTGAAGAGAGCGTTTTGTGAAGTAGAGAAAAGAATGTAATGTAACATGCACACTGCACCGGATAACTTCTATATAAAGAAACTTTCGTCTTATAACCCAACGTTTGGACAGTCCATTATTTTGAAGGTAGTTATTCTACAACCGTCATTAACTTCACCTTCACGTCAGCGAAGGCTGTTAACCCTCTCCTCGCTCAGCGTTTCCCCTAGGATGGAGTTGTCGTGTAACTTATTTTTACATTTACATTTTAAGTTCTGTATGACGAAGTCAGCAGGAAGGGTACAACTCTTACAGCTGAGTAACAATGTTCATCAAACAGTGCTGAGACTTGGGTGCTGCAGTGTTGAGTGCATAGTAGTTAAGACATTAGTATAGTAGGAAGAGTGCATGATAGTATAAGACAGTAAGAAGGTTAGTGTTTTTAGTCGACGGCGAAAGATTGCTCGGGTTTCTACTATGGTAGTAAGCCATACTGGCCATCGGTATAACTAGTAAGAGTAGGTAAGGGATATATACAGATATAGTTATATATCATCTGGCTTCGCGTCTCGCTCTGCCTACTGAGATATACCATTATCTCCAGCACCTAGTGTGCTCTGGGAAACAAAACAAATGCACCCACTTGCACGTGACCATGCCACTCCCATGCGTGCCTCTATATTACGCCGGAAGTGGTCACGCCTCACCCTTCCTCATTCGTTTCCAACGCGGAAGCAGCTCAGATGCACTTCTTGAACTGGAGATTGTTATGAAGCGTAAGGAGAAATGAAAAGAAGACACAATGTTGGGAATTCGCCAGAAGTTCGCCAGCCCCCGGAACCTTCTCGGCACGTCCTAACAGCGTGGCGGTCCTGTCCTGTTTTTTCCTCATCGCATGACAGAGGACCGAGGGACTTCGCGCGACTGTTGGCAGTCGAGCCACGTCGCGCCCAGGTAGGGTCGGTGGTCTGTTTATCTGTGGCTTCGGCGCCTGGGCCCTGTGCGCCCTTTGAATCTCTATCTTGGCGAGATCTGACATTTCTAATTATTTTCTAATTAGGTTGTCTACATATTCCCTCGTGTCGATAACTTTTCTCCGGTGTTTGTATTTCTTCTGGGGTCGTTTTCCTTTCGCTTGATCTCGTGTCCATCCTTCCCTTTCTCTTTTATCATTGAATTGTCACTTTTTATGTTGTTTTCGATATTTTTACTTCCTTTTTCGATGTTCTTTGACCGGGAGCTCTTTTCCATGGCCGCCTACCCGAACATCTCAAACCGGAAGGCCGTTGATACTGTATTTAAACTTAAAAAATAATTATACAGGGCGGCCGGGTAGTCTGTATCGAATCCGGCTGCAGTGGTACCTCCGGCTTGGTCGGTCGTCCATACTGACACAATTGGCAGTGTCAGCGGGGGGAAAGCTGGTGGGGTGGGTCCTGGTCGTTGTAAACAGCGACTCCTACAGGTCGGTCAGGGCGCCTGCACAGCGAGGGAGGGAACTGAGGGAGGTAGTGTGATCCGATCCTCCCACGCGTTACACTTCCCCAGTGAGAGTCCTCGCTGTCAGGTGAAAAGAGGCTGCTGGCTGTCTCCACATGTATCGGAGGACGCATGTGTTAGACTTCAGGGGTCCCTAGACCGGCAAGTGGGGGGGAAATGCGCGCAACGACCAGGAAGGGGAGGGGGGAATTGGCATAACGACTAAATTGGGATGGGAGAAAAATACAGAAAAATAGGAAGAGAAAAAGTAGATAAAAAAAATTATACAGAGAGAAGCTTCAGCAAGTACAAATGCTGCTGACCGACAAAAGAGAATCCCTCACTGAGGAAAACACAAAACGCCTAACCATGTATCACAATGGTGATGTCAGCCAGAGATGGGGAGAAGCATGGACCTTTTAAATGACATCTCTTTGAACGAAATCACATTATACATTTTCTTTCTGATTTCTTTTAAAGAAATTATTATTTTGTATTATTTAACTATTTAATTATTATTTAGTTATTGCACTGCACTGCACTGGCAGTTGAACAGCATTGCACTGAATTGAAGAAATGTTTTACTCATAACTGAACATTGAACTGCACTGGCACTGTTTGCAGATGTAGTTATTAAAGTTAGTTAATATTTTTGTATTGTTTTTTGTTAAATCCAAAGGAAAGAATATTAAATCAGAGAAATCCGAAAAACTGGAATATTCATATCTGAAAACAGGAAAAGATAAAAACGGATTTCAGAGGGCCCTAATATTTCCATACAACTTGCACTGCGCCGATAGTACTTGCACACATAGAGGACGTGGAGTCATGCGAGATGTCCTGTTTACACGGTCGTTCATGGCCGATGCGATGCATAAGAATGGATGATTTCTTACTTCTTGGGTAATGTGTGTGTGTGTGTGTGCACAGGGTCTATAGACGGGTCCGTGCGCTGCTGGGACATCAGGTCCAGGAGGTTTGAGGCCATCCAGATTCTAGATGAGGCTCAGGACGGCGTCAGCAGCCTGAAGGTGGCTCAGCACGAGCTGCTTACCGGGTCAGTACCACCACACATTAGGGCTGGGCGATATGGCCTCTAAATGGTATCACGATATTTTTTGGTCATATCACGATACACGATATATATCGCGATATTTTGACATTTCCTCTAAAGCACTTAAAAATGCTTGATTTAACCATTTGATGCATACAGTCATGCCAATATGATGATTATAATAGTCCCTGCAACATATGTTTGCATTATTAAACCATGAAGATGCTTAAAAAAATTATTAAATGAAAATGTACTAAGAGTAGTCTACTGACACACTAATTACATTTTCTTTTTAATTTACATCTAAGACTATTTATATAAAAACTCTTGGGTGCCTAAGACTTTTGCACAGTACTGTGTTTTATATCCACTTTAGCCAAACACACACAATATACACACTACTGTGAGAAAATAATAATCACACACAAAGGGATAATGACTTATAGCAGACTTAATGATTTTAGATTATTTCAGATTATGAAATTAAATGTTTATATCATCAACTATCCAGTTAGTATTTATACTGTAACGTTTGGCTACTTTAAATCATTGAACGTAGAGAGAGAGAGTGAGAGCGCACGAGAGAGAGTTTTGCGTTTTGAGCGTCTAGCCTGCCGTAGGCGATGATGTCACACTCGAACGTCAACACATGAACAGTTGAACACACGGAAATGGAAACTGAATGCCCGATATAAAGAAACGAATAACAAATAAATATGAAGTTATCTTTGAACCTCTGTTGTCAAGCCTCGTCAATATAACCCACCCCCTTTCCTCACGAATGGAACTGGTGTCGCGGAGTCTGCTTTGAGCGTTTCCAGGGTTAGCGGCTAATGCTAGTTAGCTTAGCCTAGTTATGGGATAACTTAGTTAGCAGCTAACGTTAGCCCATTGCTCGCGCAATTAAATTGCATGTCATTGAAGGTCCGCGCTGGTCTGTCTAATAAAATTACAATTGCATGTCATTGAAGGTCTGCACTGGTCTGTGTCTATAATGAAATGAGAGGAAAGCTCTGCGCTAAAGCAAGTCTCATCTCAGCCGTGACGTGACAACATATACTCGATGTTCACGATATAGTAATTTACTACATCTCATGTAGAACAAGCCGCGATACATCGAGTATACTCGATATATCGCCCAGCCCTACCACACATCCACCCGGTCACTAGACCCGCCTCCGGGTCAGTACCACCACACATCCACCCGGTCACTAGACCCGCCTCCGGGTCAGTACCACCACACATCCACCCGGTCACTAGACCCGCCTCCGGGTCAGTACCACCACACATCCACCCGGTTACTAGACCCGCCTCCGGGTCAGTCCCACCACACATTCACCCGTTCACTAGACCTCATTAAGGCATTCAACTTAACACAGTCTCATTAAGGTAGTCATTCAACTTAACACAGTCTCTCATTAAGCTAGTCATTAAACTTAACAGTTCATTAACACATTCACGGCCATTGGAATTCCTCAGATAGCTATAGCTACGCCAGCTTTCCATTACACACTTTCACTGTGCGTCACGTTGTTTGTAGAGCTAAATCTATATTTTATATTATAGCTATGGATACAATATCATGGTCATTTGACAGTAAGAACCTTCCGTTCAAGATGCAAAAATGAAGAAAAAATTCTGTCCATACCTTCCCGTTTTATACTGTCGTGGCTTCCTTCCATTGTCAATCAATCAATCAATCAGTCTTTCCATCAAGCCACTAGACCAGACCTGGGCATTGTACGGCCCGCAGGATGATTCTGACCGGCCCGCGAAAGATTACATGATAATAAATCTTTTTTTTTTTTTTTTTTTTTTTTACTTTTTTTTTTATGTCAACGTTCACACGCACAATATACGCTTACCTAGGTGATTCAACAACAAAGCAGTCGGGGCAAGCCGAAAGCGGTCGAAAGTGTGGTTTGAAGTTTGGATTTCTTTTTTCACAACTGAGGTAGGTAGATTACATTTTTGGAGACTAAGGCCCCGTTTAGACGAGCGTTTTGTGAACAGAAACCGCAAAAGTCATCTTGCGGTTTCACTTTTAATTTTACGTTTAGACGAGCGTTTTGGAGTGGAATTCTCCGTGCAGACGACGCTGTAACGACGGAGACCCGCTGTCACACGATTGGCGCATATGTCACATGACGTGCTGTGAAGACCCGCCCTACTCTGCCTCTGATTCGCAGACTGTGGATGGGGAATGTGATTGCACCAAAGCAGAGTCACTCACAGACAGTGGGTCCACTCACGCCGCGGGACAGATTCTTGTGTATTTAACCCTTTCACTGCCACACGACAGCCGGTTGTGTGATAGTAAAGGGGTAACCTTCTGTCGTGTGGCAGTGAAAGGGTTAAAAGTACTGCCAATGTAGCCTTCAGGTGATCTCCGTTGATATAAGTCAGACATACTTGCTTTGTTTACGTCTCGGCTACTGTGACGTAAGCAGTACGCGCGACCAGAGCCGTGACAAACCTTTCGTCATCGTTTTATCAGATTTATACGTTTTAACAGTTTAGACGAGAGCGCAAAGCTTTTGCGTTTCTAGGAATTCCACCCTGGAAGGTAGTCTCACTTTTTTGCGGTTTCACCCCGTAAAAACGCCGTTTCCGTATAAACGAAAGGCACATCCGAAAAAATATTTTTGCGGATTCACCTGCTAGCGTTTCCGTCTAAACGGGGCCTAAAGTACAGAAAAAGGGTACCGTTGGGTACCGGTATCGATTCACAGGTACCGGTACCGTATCGGTTCAAATGTGAACGGTACCCATCCCTACTGAACACACAACTGCAGGGCAAGGGCATTTTTGCTCATGAAATGCATAGCCATGTGAAAGCCTTCATAACAAAGTTGCAATTAATTTCAAGGCAACTAGGCAGCAACAATCTCAAACACATGAAAACCCTGAAAGAAGTCAAACCATCAGCTGATCACCGGCACAGGTACTCATCCATGTTGGGAGCACTGCATGATGAATTTTCAAGGCGTTTTCAAGATTTCAAAAAGGTTGAGGATGAAATGCAGCTGGTTTCCTCTCCCTTTACCTGCAGTGTTGATAGTGCACCCACTGATGTTCAGCTTGAACTCATTGACCTGCAGTCTGATTCACTACTGAAAGAGCACTTTAAGTCAGCATCACTGCTAGAGTTCTACTCTGCTCTCAAGGAGGAGCACTTTCCAAACATGAGAAGACATGCTCAGAAGATGTTGGTTCTCTTTGGATCCACCTATATGTGAACAGACATTCTCAGTCATGACGTTTACCAAGTCCAGGTACAGATCCTCTCTCACTGATGAACATCTGGCAGCTGTGCTTCGCATCTCCACCTCAGACATGCAACCTGACTTTGATGGACTTGTTAAAGCTCAACAGAGACTGGATTTATCACACTGAATGAAAAAAAAAAAGAGCTGAAGAACACTAAAATGTGGAAATATAACAAGTGAAATGGGACACTTGATATTTTTGTTTTCTTTTTTTTGCACAGTTCTGAAAACATTAAATGTTTAATATAGGCATGTAAAGTAAAAAAGGCTACTGGGACACTTTTCTTTACACAGTTCAGTGACATGTCTTGTTTATTTTGGCTATAAGATGATGTGATGTCTTTAGAAAGCTAAGAAAATCCTTGTTTCAATAGTATATGAAACTCAAAATAATAACTTTATTTGTATAGCACTTTTTCATACATGCCCTTTGTTATTAATGTTTCACATTTTGTTTATCATTTTGGAAATAAATTCTATTTGAATAAATGATATTTTTGAAAGCTAACCTCACCTTTTAATTGCCAAATAATAACATACACTATTACCAGGGGGCAAAACAATGCCATTTACTGCTTTTGATATAGAAATAAAATGTATATTATGCATAATTGAGTTTGGAATTTTGGCCCGGCCCTCCAACATATTTTCAGTTGCTCATTCGGCCCCCCGGGAAAAATAATTGCCCACCCCTGCACTAGACGCTTTAAACAGACAGTTCTAACTCGTTTCTTTCTTTAAATTACTCACAGTTCGATGTGTTGCTTGGCCTCCGATGGTTTCGATTATGTTGCGATGTGTTTGCTCAAAATAAAGTACCAAACATTTGCACATGCAACAAAGAAAATAGGCCTTTACAATATTATAATAATAAGAAAATAGGCAAAACTCAAAGAAAATAACAAACAACTTAGGTATTCTTTCTTTCTTGATAATGCTTTATACTTTAAACTTTATAACTTAAAGGGTATTTGTACGATTTGTATGTACGATACGGTATGTGTAGTACGAAAAGGTATGTTATGAAAAGGTATGAAAAGGTTAAAAACTGTTTCCCGACCGCGTCTCTCAACAGGTTGCCTTCACAGCGGCTTTTTAGCGCCGGCGCCGTGGGATTTGTAGTCCTTTATAGTGCGTTGACTACAGACGTCACAATTAAGTGGCTTTTCTTATAAAATCAAAATACTGGCTCTAACATATACCGTGGTGAATATGAGTGTTATTTCGGAATGATCGGGCTAATTCCTGTGAGGCTATTTATAAGCTGCGACGTGTATTATACCAAATCCATTGGCGTTTTGTCCCTACACACGTTACAATTAAAAAATCCAATTCATATGATCGGTATTATGTTTCATCATGAATGCATGAAAGGGGGGGGGTCGTTTCTGATTAATTGATTGAATAATGGCATTCGTTATTACCACAACATACGCTGATCAGGGGGATGGCTATGAAATCCTTGCACGATCAAGCTGAATTTGACGTTAAATTGTCCTTACCTTTGGCCGGTGGGATTCCAAAAAGAATATTCCAATTATTTGATTGCCATCTGGTAGATCATATGTCCATTTGGCTCACGACATAACCCACCACAGTCCCGAAAACTATTCAATGCGATCGGGTGAAGCCCTAGGTTCAGGTTAGTAGAAAAGAGCGCCCGGAACGTTTTCAATGTGGCACCCGGTCTGGAACAGGGGTTACTGCATTCTCGATACAGCGCCACTAGCAGGATCTGGCTGGTACTGCACCTTCAGAGTCCCAAATGCCTTTTCCAGGCAAAATACAGCTCTGTGACATTGAATAGGGTATTAAAAGCAAATAAAAGAAGAAACAAGTCAAAAGCGTATATATACGTTTTTGGCCGTCAACCGCTGGCTCCCAATAATGTATATATATACGTGGTTGGCCAGGAATGTGTTAAGGTAGTCATTCAACTTAACACAGTCTCCCATTAAGCTAGTAATTTAAATTAACATAGTCTCATTAGGGTAGTCATTCAACTTAACCCTGTCTCTCATTAACACTTTGACTGCCATGAAACGTGTTTTGACGTCATTGCTGGCCATGCTCAAGTTGCCGGGGGACGCTGTACAGCGTCCTTATATCAATATTTCAAAAATCTGCGATCGGATTCATATGTCCCCTCCGCTGGCCTGAGATCCACCAGCAGGACCCACTGAGCTCTCTGGCGGTTCAGGAGCGCCATCTGGTGGCCGATCGGCGCAATCGCTTTAACAGGAAGTGGCATAGAGGTTGTGCTACGTCCGTAGTACTTCCGGGTGCTCGCTATAGGTCCCGCGACTCTGGCTCGTCACGCTACACAGTGATCGATTGCCAATAACTCGATAAACAACATGATTTGGACGTATATACCATTATACAAGCTGGAGATGGACCGGGTAAATTTACATCCCATAATGATAAGATTTCAACTCTACGATGATCGCCCAACGGCGCGCGGAGACTGGGGTGAGTTTCAGCGTGTAACGTTACCGTCTTCGATACTAACTGCTATTATCGACATTTGACCCACATTAGATGATTGGTATAACGCTGCCCACGGAATTATAAACGGCCCCTAGCCCATCCGGTCAACATCAGATGACGTGTAGTAACTTCTAGAAGTACGTCTAGTTGTAATTTTTTATATCGCGCTGATTGCCATAAAACTGTATTGCATCATCAATATAATGTATTTGGGGCTATAGATCACGTTCTGGAGAAAGCTGCAGAAAGAGATGAAAACATACTTATACATTAGACCATACTTTACTATGAATATGTGAATGAAAAAGTTTAACGTTGCTACACAATGAACAATACATATAGGACTTTGAATGGGCCCTAATAATGGCAATGTAGCAATAGAATTTAAAAAGTTATAGCCCTGCAAAGAAGGGGACTTTCTCCATAGACAAATAGCGCTGGCAATCTATGGTATATCATGAATTTAACCTTAGGCAACCAAAGTGTTAACACTTTCCGTGCCAGCCGTGCCAGTCCTATATACCCTGTTGCGTGCCATCGCTCTATTCAATGACAGAGCTCACATTTGTGAACGCATAAACTATATCTTAAATTATGGGTATGTGTCTAATACGACCGTCGCTTATCAATGACTTGTTTGCAGTCAACATTGTCGAAACGGATTGTTTTTTAATCGGTTCATTTCCGTTTTATACCATTTTGAAAAACGCTCGTTTTTTTTAAACGTTCAGGAAAAAAAATGATTCTGCAGGAATCACGCTTTACTGTAATACACAAAACACGTTGTCATTTTTCGGCCTATTTATGAATCGTTTTCAAATAAACGCTAGATTATCGATAGTATATGTGTACTTATGCACGCTATAGAAGCGGGCTGAAAAATCCATTATCTTATTTCCTGATTAGCTACACACACTCACAGCCACATACACACATAGGGGACACGTTGATATATCTGTGAAAAAAGCTCTGATTACCCCAAGACTGGTAAAATAGATTCCTTACCTCAGATCAGATGTTCTCCAAAAAGATTATTCCAATTCCTGATCGCCATTCCAAATATCGATCGCGTTTATTGATCCAACGCTGGGTGGTCGAAAGACATATTCCACGCTGTTCTGATGGTGGGCAATGACTGGGTTACTTGCTTGACAAGTAAAATGTGGAATCCGGACAATTTTTTCCCCATGCGTTTCATTCAATCCAATCCAATGGGGTGCAGTACCATCCGGAGAGACGATAGGGGGCGGTATTTTCCCTGTTCGAGCTCAGACAGATCCCCACTTGTAACGTGAGGCTATATTGATGAAAAATGAATGGAAATCGATAATAAAAAAAATAACGATTAAACAACGAGATTTCTCGTCGTTGGCACTCAACGGTTGGCATGAACTAACGAGATTTCCCGTTGTTGGCGCTGAAAGTGTTAAGGTAGTCATTCAACTTAACAGTCTCATTAAGGTAGTCATTCAACTTAACCCTGTCTCTCATTAAGGTAGTCATTCAACTTAACCCTGGCTCTCATTAAGGTTTCCTTTGGTCTGTTTGGACACTGCCTGATCTAAGATCTGTCCTGAAAGCAATGATGAAATGTCTCTCCCTGCAGGTCGGTGGACGGGAGAGTGAGGCGCTATGACCTGAGGATGGGACAGCTGCATGTGGACTTCATCAACAGTCAGTGCCAACGCTGCCAAAACACTGTGTGTGTCTGTATGTGTGTGTGTGTGTGTGTGTTAGGCTTGGGCGGTATTACGGTATACCAGGATATTTCGAAATCCCGCTGGTATGATTCTCAATACCGTGACGTCACATACTGCTATTACATTTACATTTAGTCATTTAGCTGACACTTTTATCCAAAGCGACTTACAAGTTCTGTACGACAAGTCATCAGGAAGGGCACAACTCTATCAGCTGAGTAACAATGTTCATCAAAGTGTTGAGTGCTACAGTGTAGGTTAGTTTATTAGGACAAGTGCATGACAGTAAGGTTAGTTAGCGTTAGATATTCTTTATTTATTTTTATTTTAGCCAGGCCTATTACACTGACACAGAGTTGATTGTAGTGCACAGCACGCGCCAGCAGAGGGTTACGTGGCTATCATTCTGGCAGCTAACGTCGGTACTAGGCTGACGCTGGCTATCGTTCTGTGAGCTAGCGTTGGTACCTGGCTGGTGCTGGCTAACTAACGTGGCTATCGTTCTGAGAGCACAAGCAAAGGAGCTGCGCACGGATGAGTCGGCAGCAGTGCATGCCGTGAAAAGAGAGGGACAGCGCCCAAAACAGTTTGTAAAGCAAAAGCCTACAGAGCAAAGTCCCAGGAGTCCAAACAGTAGATGTGGAAGAGGTGGAGGCAAGCATATGTCTAGGGCATGCCCTGCTTATGGGAAAGTCTGCCACAAGTGTGGGAAGGATAACCACTTTGCGAAGTATTGCAAGGCTGAGGCTTCAGGGATGAAAGTGAACACAGTGGAAGAAGAGCCAGAGGAGTTCTTTGTGGACTCAGTACAGTCTAGCATGGCAGAGGCGGCAGAATGGATAGTCCCATTAACTGTGAATGAGACCATAATTCCATTTAAGATAGACACTGGTGCACAGGTCAACCTGTTGTCCATAGACGATTACAGGACCCTCACAGTTAAGAGCAAAATACACCCTGTGAAAGTAAAAGTGACTGGTTATACAGGAGGGACTGTTCCAGTTAAGGGGTGTTGTGTAGTGACTCTAAAGCACAAGGGACAGCAGTTAAGGGCACAGGTGCTCATAGTAGAGAAGAGCGTACAGCCAATCCTAGGTCTGAGTACCTGTGAAAAGCTTGACTTAGTGAGGAGGGTGTTTGTAGTGAATTCCCAGACTAGCAGAGACCACAAAGCAGTCATGCAGGAGTACAGCGATGTCTTTGAAGGACTAGGATGCTTGCCTGGTGAGCACAAGATATGTGTGGATGACACAGTGACTCCTGTAGTGCATGCGTGCAGAAAGATTCCATTTGCACTGAGAGACAAACTCAAAAAGGAGCTAGCCTGCATGGAGAAGATGGGCGTCATAAAGAAAATAGATGAGCCAACAGATTGGGTGAGCTCACTAGTAGTATTGACGAAGACAAATGGATCTATACGCACCTGTCTCGATCCACGGGATCTAAACAGGGCTATAAAGCGTGAGCATTTCAAGCTTCCAACAAGAGAAGAGATCATGTCACAGTTTGCCGGTGCTAAATGGTTTAGCAAGCTGGATGCGTCAACAGGCTTCTGGCAGATGAAGCTGGATGAGGCAAGCTCAAAACTGCACGTTCAATACACCAGAAGGAAGGTTTAGCTTTCTGCGTTTACCTTACGGTATTCTGTCTGCGCCCTAAGACAATCCATATGATCTATGAGCACATAGAGGGAGTGGAGACCATGATGGATGACATCATCGTGTGGGGATCCACAAGAGAAGAACATGATGCAAGGCTGAGGGAAGTACTGGATCTGACACGCAAGTTCAATCTGAAATTAAACCGAGACAAGTGTGAGTTTGCAGTGAAAAGCCTTACCTTTGTGGGAGATGTGATTTCAGAGCAAGGTGTCAAGCCGGATCCAAGGAAGACGTCAGCCATAGTGAACATGGAACGTCCACAGAGCAAAGAAGATGTGAGGAGATTTCTGGGAATGGTCACATACTTGGCTAAGTTTATCCCCCAGTTGTCTGCCCAGTCAGCACCACTCAGAGGGCTTCTAGAGCAGAAGAACGAGTGGTAATGGTCTCATGAGCAGGAAGAATGCTTCAAAATGCTGAAAGAGATCTTAACCAAGGAACCAGTGCTCAAGTTTTATGACCCAGAACGGAGCACTAGGATATCGGCAGATGCTTCTCAGTACGGCCTAGGAGCAGTACTGCTACAGATGTATGACAACAGCTGGCAGCCCGTAGCCTATGCATCTCGTGCATTGACAAGTGCTGAAGTTCGATATGCACAAATAGAAAAGGAACTTTTAGCCAGCACATATGCATGTGAACGTTTCCATCAGTACATATACGGAAAGGCTTTTGAAGTGGAAACAGACCACAAGCCCCTAGTATCAATAATGTCCAAGCCCCTCAATGATTGTCCTCTGAGGATTCAGCGACTGTCAATCAGACTGCAGAAATATGATGTGAACATGGTCTATACACCAGGAAAATTCATGTTTGCTGCTGACACGCTCTCACGCGCAGTCAACAAAATGGAAAGTCCAAATGAACAGAAAAGCATAGAAATACAAGCCTATGTTGACATGATTGTCACATCACTTCCTGTGTCTGCTGAGCGAACAGAGAAGATCAGGAAAGCAACTGAACTAGACGACACAATGAAAGAGCTCAAGAAGACCATACTGAAAGGGTGGCCTGAGCAAAAGCGTGAATGCCGGGGTCAGATCCAAGATTACTGGGCATGCAGATCAGAGCTCTCAGTTGCTAATGACATTGTTTTCAAAGGAAGCAAGTTTGTCATCCCGGCATCCATGCGCAAGGAAATGCTGCAGAAAGTGCATGAGGGACATTTCGGTGAGGAAAAATGTAAACGTAGAGCGCGTGAAGTAATGTACTGGCCAAGACTCAACCAAGACATCAGCCACACCACAGCTGCATGTGAAATATGTCTCACCTACAGGTCCAAACAACAAGCAGAGCCGCTCATGCCCCACCCTGTACCTGATCGCCCGTACCAGAAGGTCGGAGTCGATTTGTTTGACTGTAACGGTAAAAGCAACATTGTAGTCACAGATTACTACTCCAACTACCCGGAAGTTGTAACACTGCAGTCAACATCCAGCAAAACAGTCATAGCCTACCTGAAAACAGTCTTCGCGAGACATGGAGTTCCCTGTGAGCTGTTTTCAGATAATGGACCACAGTTTTCCAGCAGCGAGTTTGCTTCGTTTGCAGAGGACTGGGGTTTTCACCACGCCACCTCAAGCCCGAACTACCCAAGATCCAATGGGCTCGCAGAGAGTTCAGTCAAGATCGTCAAGGCCCTCATGAAGAAGGCTCAAGATGGACAGGAGGAGTTCCAGAGGAGTCTGATGATATACAGGAGTGCCCCATTGGAAAATGGTTTGTCCCCAGCCCAGATTCTAATGGGAAGGCGCTTACGCACTAACCTTCCTATCCATGAGAACCTGTTGACACCAGAAGGAGCGCACAAGATCAGCTCAAGGAAACAAGAACAAAAAGAGAAACACAAATTGCAACATGACAAGAAGGCAAAACACTTACCAAGCCTCAAGCCAGGCGATACAGTCCGTATCCTGGATCACACAACAGGCACATGGAGACAAGGAGGACGCGTGCAAAGAGAAGTTTCACCACGCTCATACCAGATCCAGACAGACCATAGTGCTTCTCTGAGACGAAACCGTGTGGATTTTAGACCACAGGTGACAGTCCCAGAGACAGACTCTCAATAACGAATCACTGCAGAGGTGTTAGATGCTCCCAGGAGTGAGCAGTTTTGTCAGAGTTCCCCAGACCGCAGTGACCCTGTCATGCCAAAAGGGGGCAGCACGCCCTCTGAGACCTGCTGCAGGCCTAAAAGGACTGTTAAACCTCCTGAGAGACTTATTGCACATGCTGAAAGGCATGTGGACTGTGGACGTGGATAGGGTAAAGAAAAGAGGACACTTGATGATGAAGGTTAAATGAAAAAGAAAATGTAAAAAAAAAAAAAAAATTGTAGAGAAAGATTTGATGCATATGCTTATTGTTTGAATGCATATGTTCATGTTTAAAATGAATGTTTATTATTGGAATGTACAGGTTTAAGAACAGTCGGAAACGAACGTTTTGTTATAGACGACTACAGGAAAAGAACAAGTTGTTTCTTTTTAAAAGAAGGGAAGATGTGACGTGGCGTAGTGGGCAAGGCGCTCGCCACGAATGCGGAGACGCTGGGCTCGACTGTTCGATCCCAGCGCTCCACATTGCTTTCAGTTTAGCTGGTCGTCCGTACTGATACACATTGGCCGTATTAGGGGGTGGGAAACTGATGGGTGGGGATCGGGCGTTGTGGACAGCGACTCCTACAGGTCGGTTGGTGCGCCTGCGCAGTAGAATCAGGAAGTGTCGGGGGCAGCGTGAGCCTCCCACGCGTTACTCCTCGCCACTGAGAGATCGAGCTGCACAGGTGAAAAGATGCGACTGCTGTTACCTCAAGTACCGGAGGGGACTTGTGCTATGTATGACTTAGTCCAGCGGTTCTCAACAGGGGTTCCCCGGCACACAGGGGTTCCGCGGAGAGCTGCCAGGGGTTCCGCGAGATGCCTGGCAATGTTCTTTAAAAATATAGAATGACAACAGTCTTATTTTGAAAATCCTATAGCGGGTCTCATTTCTGCCCACGCGCAGCTCCAGCTAAATAACTAGGCTCCGAAAGCTAGCAACATTTAGGTTATTATGATACTCTTATTTTGAAACTCCGTGGTGTCGTGACTCATATCCGCTCTACAGCACACAGCCAATAAGGATGCATCTCAACACAGCAGGCTGAGCAGTGAGCTTAGCGTCTCTCAGCTCAGCAGTAGTAGCGTACTCTGGATCTGGAACGCGGACATTGAAACACAGCAAGGATAGTGTTTTTGCGACCCAAAACAAATCCCTGCTGTTTTATTCCGCAACGGGTCAAATGCATATAACATGCTTTGCAATCCTTGCCATTCCTTTGTGGCCACGTTGTGTTTAAGACCGGAATTAATGTCCCTTTAGCATAAGCTAACAACAAGCCCTGTTCAGAGCGACAGAGAACAGCAGGGTGGGGACTTGGAAGGAGGACTGGGAAGGAGGGGGGGGGGGGGCATTCTCCCTCTATGTGTGTGCGTTTGAAAATATATGATGAAGTCAGACTACTATATTATATTGATAGTAAATGTACTGAGGGTGGACAGACAGATTATGTTGATATTTAAACATAAAAAATACAATACATAATAAATGTATCCATGATCATCATGCAACATAAAACAATTGCAGGAACGGTTTGGGAGAGGAAGGTGTTTTAGGTTGCGTGTTCCAAAAAATGTACTTAAAGTTTAAAGCTCAATATATCAAAACGTGGCACTTTATAGTGAACAGGCACTTTATAGTGAATCCAAATTATTTTTTGGATTACAGAAAATTATCCCTAAAGTGCTATCTGATGCAGCTGCACTGTTTTCCATGAAAATACCATATTTGGATAAGTTTGACCATTTCTAAAAATCTGAAAATCATTAAGTCACTCTGGATAAAAAAAGACTTTACAGACAACATTGAGACAAAGCTTCCTGACACATCTCCATCCAAACTCTTGGAAGAACTCATTGAAATCTCATCTGATACCACCTGGAGAGCTAGTTTCAGAGTGTGGTGCTGAGTACCAAGTATCTCATGATGCTGCAGTTAAGGTGTTGATACCATTCAGCCCCACATATCTGTGTGAAGCTGGCTTTTCATCCATGACAGCTCTGAAAACAAAATATAGGGCCAAGTTGAGCCTTGAGGATGACATGCGTGTTGCCTTGTCAAAGATCTCCCCACGTATTGACCGTATTATTAGCCAGCAGCAGCGGACCTCGCATTGAGCTAGAAATGTCCACTGAGTGAACGAGTGCTTATTTTCTGTATTTATTTATATTTTTTGAGAAATGGTAACTTGGTGATCCTTTTCTGTATTTAAAAAAAATACATGATTTTCTGTTTTTGAGAAATTGTCAAACTTATCCAAATATGCTATTTTTATGGAGAACAGTGCAGCTGCAACAGATAGCACTTTAGTGATCCTTTTCTGTATTAAAAAAAAATACACATGATTTTCAGTTTTTTCTTAAATAAACATTATTTTGAAAGCAAGCACTTTTGTCATCAGATTCAGACAACTTTATTGATCCCGCGTGGGGCAATTCATATTTGCAGATTCACCAACAAGCAACAAAGACAAACAAACAACAAAACATCTCAACGACAGCACGGCAAATAAAGAATCATTGTATCATCATTGTACCAAAAAAGACAGGACCGAAAAAGTTTTTATCGTATGTAGGGGTGCCCTGGAATATTTTATTGAACACAGGGGTGCCTTGGCAGCAGAAAGGTTGAGAACCCCTGAGTCTTAGTCCACATTGCAGCCGGCTTGTGGGAGGCAAGAAACAGCGTTCGTGACAGGGGAGGGTTGAATTGGATGATACGAAATTGGGATGGGAGAAAATATAGAAAATGGGAGAAAAAGTGGATAAAAAAAAAAAAAAAAAGGGAAGATGTGTTGTTATTATAATACATAATATTGGTTCCGCCCTGTTGTTGTAGTACGAGGACCGGGGTAGAGGGAACAGTGCTTGATGTACGGATGCACAAGAGAGAGAGTGCCTTGATGTACGGATAGACAACGTGAATAAAAGCCAGTAAAGAAACCCTAGCCTAGCCTGTTTATTTCTAGTTAGGAATACTGGAAACAACAAACATAACAGGTACCAGGCTGGTGCTGGCTAACTAACGTGGCTATCGTTCTGAGAGCTAACTTCGGTACCAGGCTGGTGCTGGCTAACTAAGGTGGCTATCGTTCTGAGAGCTAACGTCGGTACCAGGCTGGTGCTGGCTAACTAACGTGGCTATCGTTCTGAGAGCTAACGTCGGTACCAGGCTGGTGCTGGCTAACTAATGTGGCTATCGTTCTGAGAGCTAACGTCGGTACCAGGCTGGTGCTGGCTAACTAACGTGGCTATCATTCTGAGAGCTAACGTTGGTACTAGGCTGGTGCTGGCTAACTAACGTGGCTATCGTTCTGTGATTTGTTTACTTGGTAACACGGGTTGCTAAGGAATTTAGGTTCGAGGTTGAAGAAAGTGCACTTTTAGGTTGAAAGAACGGCCCTAATGTCAATGCGTGCTTCATAAGCGTTATGTATGGTGATAACAAGTATATTGTTAGCTCCGCCCCCCCCCCCCCCCCGCTGATGAAAATGAAAGTCATACCGTTATAATACCCATACCGGGGTATTATGTCAGCAAGGTATGACGGCATGAAAAAAATTATACCGCCCAAGCCTAGTGTGTGTGTGTGTGTGTCTCTCTCTCTGTCGATAGCACTCTTTCACTACTGATAGTAGTAACTCTAAAGTAACAGCTAATATCAGTTATCAGTCTAATCCATTATAGATTTTAGAACAATATAGAGGTATGCCTTGTCTCCACTGGCCAGGGTTTAGCCATGCTGCTATGTCCTGTCTGGTCTCCACTAGCCAGGGTTTAGCCGTGCTGTGGCCTTGTCTCCACTAGCCAAGGTTTAGACGTGCTGTGGCCCGTCTGGTGTCCACTAGCCAGGGTTTAGCCATGATGTGGCCTGTCTGGTCTCCACTAGCCAGGGTTTAGCCATGCTGTGGCCTGTCTGGTCTCCACTAGCCAGGGTTTAGCTGTGCTGTGGCCTGTCTGGTCTCCACTAGCCAGGGTTTAGCCGTGCTGTGGCCTCGTCTCTACTAGCCATGGTTTAGCCGTGCTGTGGCCTGTCTGGTCTCCACTAGCCAAGGTTTAGCTGTGCTGTGGCCTGTCTGGTCTCCACTAGCCAGGGATTATTCGTGCTGTGGCCTGTCTGGTCTACACTAGCCAGGGTTTAGCCGTGCTGTGGCCTCGTCTCCACTAGCCAGGGTTTAGCCGTACTGTGGCCTCGTCTCCACTAGCCAGGGTTTAGCTGTACTGTGGCCTCGTCTCCACTAGCCAGGGTTTAGCCGTGCTGTGGCCTGTCTGGCACACAGTGAGCGTCTCCCTTGTATTTAGAACCTGGCCAAACCTGGCTGGTGTGCGTTTCAGGTCCCATCACGTGTGTGTGTGTGTTTCAGGTCCCATCACATGTGTGTGTGTGTTAGTGTTTGTTTCAGGTCCCATCACATGTGTGTTTAGATTAGATTAGATTCACTTTATTCATTGTCATTACACAGTACAAGACAGTGCAACGAGATTTTGTACGTCTAACCAGGATGTGACAATCAACAGTCATTTGCAATATAAAACACAGTAAAGTGCAATGGTTAGCACAATGTGAAATGGTGAAAAATATACAATACAAAATACAATACAAAATATAATTAAAAAAAAAATCATTAAAATAAAGTCTACATAAGCTATGGCTATATACACAGGTATACAGTGAGGTGCAGTGGGCTATGTAGAGTTTTGATTCAGAAGTCTGACAGCTGAGGGGAAGAAACTATACGTGGTCCTGTTTGTTCTGCCTGGGAGGCTGCGGTAGCGTGCCCCAGAGCGAGTACCCCGCAGGCGGGTGAACAGTCCATGGTTGGGGTGAGAAGCGTCTTTGATGATATTCCGTGCTCTCCGTGAGCACCGCTTCTCATAGATTGATGAGATGGGGGGGAGTGGGGTCTTGGTGATGCGTTGGGCTATTTTCACTACCCTCTGCAGTGATTTCCGGTCCTTAATGGTGTAGTTGCCGTACCAGACTGAGATGCAGGTGGTGAGGATGCTCTCAATCGTACAGCGATAAAAGTTCACTAGCACGCGAGGGGATAGGTGGAGTTTGGCCAACTTCCTCAGGAAAAATAGGCGCTTGTGGGCCTTCTTGACCAGGGTCGAGGTGTTGGTGGTCCAGGACAGGTCCTCAGAGATGTGGACTCCCAGGAATTTTAAACTACAGACACGCTCAACCCCCTCTCCATTGATGTGGATGGGGCTGTGCGTGCCTGTTTTATTTTTCCTGAAGTCCACCACTATCTCCTTAGTTTTTTTGGTGTTGAGGGCCAGGTTGTTGTTAGCACACCACAGAGCTAGGTCAGGGTTTCCGTTGTCCGGTAATTACCGGTTTTTGACCGGCAAAATCTGTTGAAGTCCGACATATTAAATATCTCCGGTCATAATGTCCGGTGAAAATAATTCCCTCTAAGCACAATTTGATTATTTGAATTGTATTAAAATAGGCTAAAATTAAATAGCCTATGCGATGAACGAAACAATCATTACATTTGTTTCATTGTTGCTTCACCAAGCAGGTCTAATAATGACAACGTTGTTGTCAGCGGGAGCTTGGTGCTGGATTTGCGAGAGCATGCAGCTGCAGAGCCGCAGAACCCACAGAGCTGTGCCCGCACAGTGCAATACTCCAATTCAGCCATTGGCAATTCAGCTGTTGGCTGGGGGGCGCTGCTGAGCGGTCCCCAGACCGGACCTGAAAACACTGCTGGCTCTGCGGCTCTGCAGCTGCATGCTCTCGCAAATCCAGCACCAAGTCGTTGGGAGGCGGAGATAGTCATCACGCAAACCCACGATAATGTTGCCGTCTCTCTCTGCCAAATTTCTCAGTTCTTCGCTTAATATAATTAATACAAATGTCCAATATAACGGAATTCGTTAGCTCATAAAAATGTGATTATAACAGACTGCTGTTTATTAATGTCGGGCAGACTGCCCACCGACACCTCAAGTCGGCAGCAGCACGGTCTCGAGGGACTTATTTTATTTGGAATATATTAATGACTGTATATACGCAAAAGTAGCCTAGTTTTAAGTTAAAATATTATAAATCTACATGCCTTGAGGATGTCATTCTTTATATAGCCTGCCTATCAATTGTTTTTAAGCTCAATAAACTCTGACCGGAATTGATCCCATTTGTCCGGTAGATTGAAATCTACCAGACACTGAGACCGGCAACAATTTTTTCTAACGGAAACCCTGAGCTAGGTACTGGACCTCCTCTCTGTACGCCGACTCGTTATTGTTGCTGACTAGTCCCACCACGGTGGTGTCGTCTGCAAACTTGACAATGGTGTTTGAGTCATGCACCGGTTTGCAGTCGTGGGTGAAGAGGGAGTAGAGAAGAGGGCTCAGCACGCAGCCCTGCGGTACACCAGTGCTCAGGATGAGAGTGGAGGACTTGAGGCTGTCCCGTCTGACATGCTGAGGTCTGTCGGTCAGGAAGTCCAGTATCCAGTTGTAGAGGGACGGGTCGATGCCAAGATCATGGAGATTGGAGATCAGCTTGGAGGGGATGATGGTGTTAAACGCCGAGCTGAAATCAATGAACAGAAGTCGCATGTACGTGTCCTTCTGGTCCACATGGAGGAGGGCAGGGTGTAGTGCTGCGGAAATGGCGTCGTCCGTACTCCTGTTCTGGCGGTAGGCAAATTGGTAGGGGTCAAGTGAGGGTGGTAGGCAGGATTTAAGGTGAGCCAGGACTAGCCTCTCGAAGCACTTCATGATGATGGAGGTGAGTGCTACGGGTCGGTAGTCATTGAGGCTCTCTGGGGAGGCGTGTTTAGGGACAGGAATAATGGAGGTGACTTTGAAGCATGTGGGAACTTTTGCCTGGGCCAGGGACAGATTGAAAATCTCAGTCAGGACCCCCGTCAGCTGCCCAGCACAGACACTGAGTACCCGCCCGGGGATCCCATCGGGTCCGGCAGCTTTTCGTGTGTTGGTTTTGCACAGTTCCGCAAACACGTCAGTGGGGGAGAGTGTGAGGGTCAGGTGGTTGGCAGGGGTGGGGGTCTTGATGGCCCTCTCGTGGTTGTCCCTGTCAAAATGGGCGTAAAAGTAGTTTAGGTCGTCTGGGAGGGAGGGGTCAGGGGGGTGGCGTGTTTGGGTTTGTAGTCTGTAATGGCCTGCAAGCCCTGCCACATGCGCCAGGGGTCAGAGCCATTTAGATGCTCCTCGACCTTGAGCTTGTGGTCGTGCTTGGGCCGTTTGATGCCCCTCTTCAGATCGACCCGGGCTAGACTGTAGGCTTGTGGGTCACCTGATCTGAAGGCGATGTCACGTGCCTTCAGCAGCTGGCGGACCTGACCGTCCATCCATGTTCCACTTTAAATATATTTAAAAGTACGCTTAAAAAAGAACTACAGATCCTGTAGTCTATATCCATGTGTATTTGTGTAAAGTCTTTTAAATATTTTTTCCCAACATTATAATAGTTGTATAATGCTGTATTGTATGTATCTGTGTATGTGAGAGGGATATGCGCATGTGTTTGTGCATAATGTGGGGGGGGGGGGGGGTAATTTTTTTTTGTGTAGTTACCCTATATAGGTTTAAGAGGGGAGGTCGCTTATAAGCCCTTGGGTTTTTTGACCTTTCCTGCACATTTTAACTGTTCTCCTATTTACTTATTTTATCTCAGAATGTATGTTTGTAAGTAAAAAAAAAAAAGTATCAATGTTTATGTGAAAGTCCGCAACAAAGTTACTCCAGTTGATGTTTTGAAGCCGATGCTGAAGTGCCAGGTCTGCTCCCTCGGGCCAGATTTTCACAGATTTAACTATGGGCTTGATTCGCTTGATGAGTGGTTGGTATTTTGGTAGGAGGAACAGTGAGATGTGGTCCGACTGGCCCAGATGGGCGAGAGGGAGGGCCTTGTAAGCATCTTTGGTGTTAGTATAGATGTGATCTAATGTGTTGTCCCCTCTTGTTGGACAAGAAACATGTTGGAAAGATTTAGGTAGTACAGACTTTAAATTGGAGTGGTTGAAATCTCCTGCAATAATGAAGGCAGCCTCCGGGTGGCGTGTCTGTTGTTTGCTAATGGCTACATGCAGTTCTTTCATGGCTAGCTTTGCATTAGCATCTGGTGGTGTGTATACTGCAACTGTAATGATGATAGTTTCTCTGGGCAGATGAAATGGCCTATTTTTAGTCATGACAAACTCAAGCTGAGCAGAACAGTGCTTAACGATGGTGACGTTATCTGTACTCCACAAGTTGTTTACATACATGCACACTCCTCCCCCATGCTTCTTACCGCAGTCAGCTGTTCTGTCAGAGCGGATACAATGACGTCCTTGTAGTTCAATCGCGCTATTTGGTACACCATCGTGTAGCCAGGATTCAGTGAAGATTAGCATGTTTGCATCAGAAATCCTTTTGTTATTTGTAATCCATAAACGTAGCTCGTCCATTTTGTGCGCCAGCGACCGTACATTGGCAAGAAGGAGGCTGGGAAGAGCAGCGCTATGAGGAGCCCGAGCAAGCCTCAGTCGCGCACCAGCTCTGCAGCCCCGCTTCTGCTTGCGATCCCTACGCCGTCTATGAGGCCCCTTTATCCGGGGAGGCAATGTAAACAGACCCGGTGTGCCCGGAGGTCTGACGATGTTGTTCGGTCCATCGGAAAAAATGGGAATATCCAGTAATCCGACACGAGAACCAATGTCCAGTAGCTCTTGTCTTGTGTACAAAGGGTCAGCGCGAATTTATTGGGCGAATACACTAGACATGAGTATGCAAATAATAGTTGATTTTTAAAATTTTAAATGTTTTAAATTCCTGGGTGTGTGTGTGATTATGTGTGTTTCAGGTCCCATCACGTGCGTGTGTTTCAGTCAGGACGGCCAGTGCACTCTGACCTCCAGCTTAGATTCCACAGTCAGACTCCTGGACAAGAGCACCGGGGAGATGCTGGGAGAGTGAGTCACTGCTTCACCCGCCACTCAGTGAATCGACATGGACACCGGTTTTAAGAATTCACATGGGGGCAAGGGCGTAGGTTTGTTTTCAACATAGGGGGGGGGGGGGGGGGGGGGGACTTTACAAAATATACATGTTGACTGCTATTTTGATACGGTTAGGGTATTTTACTAGTGCTGTCAGGCGATTAAAAAATGTATCTAATTAATTTGTATTTGATTTGTAATTAAGTAATCTAATTAATTGCATTTTAATCACATAACCATTTTAGGCCTGATATTCTATAATCATATTTCAAATGGCATGTGTCCGGATGGCAGAATTCAGTACTGTATCTACAAAACCTTCTGTTTAATCATCTTCCATTTATTCATTTGCTTAGATTTTTCAGGTCTGGTCAATTTTAGCATGGTGTTACTCACAGTCACTCATTTGGTTCATTACAATTTACTCAAGCCTAGTAACAGACACAGTATTTCTGACACTGGGAATACATTTCCTGAGATCCATAGATGTCCCTAGAATCAGATACCAAGAACATGCAAATGGACCATATTAAAAAAAAGTCTGTAAATGTGTATTCTACGTCTTATGGAATGAATGAGATTAAAAAATGTTGAGTTAATTTTCATAACGTGATAATTTGCTGTGTAATAAATGTATCTAATTAACGCGATAAACTGACAGCCCTAGTATTTACTCTTGGCTACATTTGAAGAAAAAAAATGCTATTTATGGCGTGAAATTATTGTCTGTCCGGTACTGGACCACTCGGGCTTAAGGGGTTAATGTCCATCCATTCGCATATCCATACATACACACACATATAGTACTCTTACACATCTCTCTCCATTATGTGATATATTTAATCCTATACATATATTACATACATGCTTTTGAAATGTTGTACATAGTGCCTCTACCTACTTTTTGATGGAACAAACAAGTGCTTTGACATACGTTACAACATCACAAATGGAACCTCAGCTGCTGACGGCGGTTCACTGTGTGGTTTTGTTCTCAGGTACACAGGGCACAAGATGAAGGGCTACAAGCTGGAGTGCTGCCTCTCCAGCAAAGACACGCATGTCCTGAGCTGCTCCGAGGACGGACACGTCTACTGCTGGGATCTGGTCGAGGTAAGACACGTCTACTGCTGGGACCTGGTCGAGGTAAGACACGTCTACTGCTGGGATCTGGTCGAGGTAAGACACGTCTACTGCTGGGATCTGGTCGAGGTAAGACACGTCTACTGCTGGGATCTGGTCGAGGTAAGACACGTCTACTGCTGGGACCTGGTCGAGGTAAGACACGTCTACTGCTGGGACCTGGTCGAGGTAAGACACGTCTACTGCTGGGATCTGGTCGAGGTAAGGTGACACGTCTACTGCTGGGACCTGGTCGAGGTAAGACGTCTACTGCTGGGACCTGGTCGAGGTAAGACGTCTACTGCTGGGATCTGGTCGAGGTAAGACACGTCTACTGCTGGGACCTGGTCGAGGTAAGACACGTCTACTGCTGGGACCTGGTCGAGGTAAGACACGTCTACTACTGGGACCTGGTCGAGGTAAGACACGTCTACTGCTGGGACCTGGTCGAGGTAAGACACGTCTACTGCTGGGACCTGGTCGAGGTAAGACACGTCTACTGCTGGGATCTGGTCGAGGTAAGACACGTCTACTGCTGGGACCTGGTCGAGGTAAGACACGTCTACTGCTGGGACCTGGTCGAGGTAAGACACGTCTACTACTGGGACCTGGTCGAGGTAAGACACGTCTACTGCTGGGACCTGGTCAAGGTAAGACGTCTACTGCTGGGATCTGGTCGAGGTAAGACACGTCTACTGCTGGTTGTCATTGTCAGTGACAACCGCCAGGTTTGTCGGCAATCCCCCATTCTTGCGCTGCAGTTTCCAGGAGGTCTGCGATATTTGCCCCAGTGTGAATTTCGTGTACTGCTCTGGTTTGGAGAACGTGAGACTGCAGTCGCCAGTCCTCTGTGACATGATGAGCTGTTATAGTCGCATATGAATCCACTGCACGTGATGTCCACGCATCACAAGTTAAGGCAACCCGTTCTGCTGTACTCAAAGATTCTTCAACTTCACTTCTCTGTAGAGCATGGGTACGGCTGTATCAGTGAAAAAACGTTGCGACGGAGGCATGTACCTTGGTTCGAGTGTCTTCAGGATATAGCCAAAGCCCTCGTTCTCCACAACACTGTATGGATGCAGGTCTTTGCACATACTCTATATATAAAAATACTCTATACTTACAATACAAAATGACTTCCACAATAGCTCACAATAATACACAGAACTAACAAAAACACTTACGGAGCTTCACCATGTTACCTACTTCGTAACTCAGCCAGGTGAAGACCAAAACGGCCCTCATGTACACCTGGTATAGCCTCCCACAGGTGCTACACATCATACATTAACAATTTCCTACACAGGTGCTACACATCAATTAATTAACCTACCAGGCAAATAGCAACACCAATATAATAAATATATATAAATGTATGTATGATAATATGAATGAATGTAGCACTCCCAGGTGTACACCCTTGGTTATGCTACTGACGGTAAAGGAGTGCGTGCGTGCACTGCTTGCAGTCCGTGACAACCTTCTTAATCCCATCTGACTCCTAGGGGTCTCTGACCTTGAAGCTGCCTGTGGGGAAGGCTGTTGTCCAGTCGCTGTCCTTCCACCCTTCTGAGACCTGCCTCTTGACGTCCATGGAAGGACAAGTCCAGGTGTGGGCAGCAGAGCCAGAGGAGACTGAGGAAGAGGAGGAGAATGTGACGGCCACATAGGAACCATTGGTAGTTACATTAAAGAGCCATGCTGGGAAGGACTGAGCTATGCATATGGTAGAGAGAGAGAGAAAGAGAGAGCGAGAGCGAGACTCCCTGCAACACTCTGGTACAGAACAGCTGGTCTGTGGTGGAAATCAAGCGCACCTCATCTCACTGCACGTACAAATGTGTCTCCTCCGCCCAGCCAGTCTGGCCCTCTCCTCTGGGGATGTGCATGCGTCTTTGCCTTTCATTTGTATTTAGTTCACACTCAGGATTATCCAAAAATAGTCATGAAGTATGTGGTTATTTTGTATAGACAAATGTTTTATTGAATTTACAGAAAACGTACAATATCCTGATTTATATCGTTATTAAGATGTGAAATTTACCACATTGTGATGGAAGATTTTGTCCACATTGCACAGAACAGAACAGGTAAATATGACTGAGCTGTTGATACAAGGACTAACATTAGAGAACAGCGAGATACGAGAGAGGTTTGTGAACACTGGAGTAAGACAGACCTGTATTCAGATGTACGTTAAAGGAACACGCCAACATTTGGAGAAATGCGTACCGTCTTCTCTAGAGAGAGACAAGAAGATAGATACCAGTTTCCTCTCTGTGTGTTCAGTAGAAAGCTATCTGGCTGTACGTTAGCCTAGCTTAGCACAATGAATGGAAGTGGACATGACCGGTTAGCCTAGGCATTGTCCAACCAACACCTCTCCCGAAGGCTAACCGGCACTGTCCGCTCCCATTCATTGTCTCTCTCTCTGGAGAAGACGATAAGCTAATTTCCCAAAATGTTGGCATGTTCTTTTAAGGACTACATGCCCACATTTGTCATACAATCTCTGATTGGGGCTTTAATGCGTAATTCATTTCTGTGGCTGAAAACTACGTGCAGAGTTCTACACCAAGGCCCCGTGGATAACCAGCGAAGCATGGTTATCGACCAAATGTCATTATTCTTGACAAAAATCATAATTTCATATCGGGGTATTATCCCCGTGATGGTTGAGCCTAAAACATCGGGGTGAAACCTGAAAGGTTAGTGTCATGATAGTGTCATAGTTTCTTTGTTGAATTTAAATTCATTGATGAAATGTTTTCATCGTGAAAATAAGAAAAACAAACATCCACTTTGCTTGCATTTGTTGTAAAGGTAGGATACATTCAATGCAACACACCATCAATGGCTTTGATGCAGAGTCGGCTATTCTACTTCAGAATAATAATAATAATAATAATAATAATGCATTCAACAGGTTTTGGATGAAACACCTGTAAAATTATAATTTTCTTTTTTTAACGCAACTTTGAATAAACCTTTTTCTATGTGAATTGGACTGTGTATAATTGTCATTAATGATGATTCCACCAACATGTTTTAAGTACATGGCAGTATTTATTATGAACTGTACATAAAGTAAAAACTACGTATGTCTCAAAATAAGTTAATCAGCTTGACAAAATATATCATATAAATAAATAATTTATTGTACATAAATACATTGTTGGACCATGAAGGACTTTGAATTGTAAAAGCTCCACGTTTCACAGCAAAGGATGCACAATCCATTCTTGTCCCGGGTGAAAGTTTCTCCAAGGAGGACTTAAATAATTAAATACACCTTTCTTTTGAGCTTATTCAAAAACAATACCACTTTTTCTTTCGTTTTTCTTAGCATAACGCCTCAATTCTAGTCCACATTATCGGGAAAATCAGGCTTCTTCCAGCAAAGGGAGACATTGGCTTGACATTAGAGAATGTTTTTTTTAAACAAATAGTCTTTACATTTACAGACGTTACAAGAGCGCGCGCTCCACCGCCTCCACCTCCTCCCCGCTAGCCAACGCAGCTGCAGCTGGCAGCCGAGAACTTCTCCACTCTGTGCCAGTGGTGGGAGTTGTCCAGGAAGGCCAGGTCCTCGTGGTGCGTGGGCCTGCAGCAGGGTGCATTGTGCCACAGCTCCCCGGGCGCCAGGCTGGGCAGCAGGCCGGCCAACAGCAGCTTGGTGAGGGTGAGGTCATGGTTGGAGCGGACGCGGGGGCACACCCCGCCACAGTACCTGAAGAGGACGGTCTCGTCCGAGTCGTAGCCCAGGCCCAGGTCCCTGACCTCCAGGAGGACGGAGCGCAGGCTACAGTGGGCATCCGGAGACGCGCGGCGAATCCGGATCGGGACGGAGACTGCGTGTCCCGTCGACTCTCCGGGTCCGGGACCTTGTTTTGGGCTTTCGTCTTCGCTGGCCTCTCCACTTCTCTTGTTTTCGTCCGGAGAGTGGGATGGGGATACAGTTTCTCCTCTGTGCTCTGGAAGATGGAGAGAGAAGGTTATCTATACATTCAACAATGTCAAATCATTCATCACCTCCTGTATCAACAATCAAAACGTCACTAACGGAACCCCTTGATGTTCTTCATTGAAATCACGCTGTAACTATCGAGCCTTACTCTCGCTGACTGCAAAACTAAACGCAGACTTGACAATTGACTATATTTCAACTTCACAAAATCAACAAATTCTCAGCAGAAAGTCATATCCCAACAGCCACACGGCTCTGGATCTGAAGTCACTGTGTTACAGACTGTGTCGTCCCGAAATTCAATTCTGTCCAACAGATAAGAGGGTCATGACCCCCTCTCCTCCGCTCGGCCAGTCTTACCGAGCAGTGGCCTCAGCCAGCGGCCCTCTCCTCTCTGGACACAGACCAGCAGCAGCGCCAGCTTCAACAGGCAATTCATCTCCAAAACGTCTGCTCCGTGTCCCTCACTCGCAAAATGAACCAAAGATGAGTACGTGAGTACAAGTGATGCTTAGATGCAGATTAGTCACAAGCTCCCAATATATAGCCCTCTGAGAAGAAAGGGGGGTGAAGGGATGAAAGGAGGAGGTGTGTGGGGGGAGGGGGGGGGAGACACTAACCATTCATTGCCAACAGACTATCCCACTCACCTGTGCGCAGACACGGAGGAGGGTCAAAAAGGGGTTTGACCCAGAATTTGTAGTATTGGGATTATCCAATCGGCATAAATCACGTTGCATTGAGTTTCTTCCAGATGTTTTTCCAGTGGATGTTGGCCCCCCCCCTGGGAAAATGGATTCCAGGGAACGGGGGCACAAAAGTGTTGACAGCTGCTGCTATGGAGCTGGACCACTCCTGATGCTGAGCTGGTACTGATGATGCTAGCCAGAGCCCTCCGTGGTAAACGTGTGTGGACAGATGAAAGACAGCCACAGGAAGGAGAGTCTAACGTACTGGGGGGAAATGAGGCCGACGTGAGGGCAAAGCGAGAACGGAGTGGAACGAGACGAGGCGGAATGATGTAACATTCCAAAAGATTTGCGACGGGGACTCGAAAGGGTAAAGTGGTGGAGAGTAACTAAGTATTTTTACTCAAGTACTGTACTTAAGTACAATTGCGAGCTACTTGTACTTTATGTGAGTATTTTCATTTCAGGGAACTTTATACTTTTACTCTGCTACATTTCAAAGGAAATATTGTACTTTTTACTCCACTACATTTATCTGAACCCATCAGTTACTAGTTACTTTGAAGAAAAATATTTTGCATAGAAAACATGGCAAACATGTATGAAGATGATATACTTTCACATTGAAGCCTGTGAACTCCAAGAGGACGTAATCATTGCAGCATAACTAGTCTGGACCACATACCACTTTAACATAACCTTTGATCAGAGCAGCATAACTGGACCACATACCACTTTAACCTTAAAGGTCAATGGATCGAGGGTTGAATGCTCCCAAGCACTGGGATACACAAACGTTATGTAGAATGCATACTTTTACTTTAGATACTTAGTACATTCAATAACAAATACTTAGCAACTTTTACTCAAGTAGAATTTGAATAGAGGACTTTTACTTTCACCAGAGTACTCATTTATCTGGGTATTTCTACTTTTACTTAAGTAAAGGAACTGTGTACTTCTTCCACCGCTGAAAAACATGCACAAAAGAAGGAGCGCGATGAGATGGATGAGGTCATAATGTAAAAGAACGGAGAGATAAGTGCAACAGGGCGGCAGACATTCCACACCGGGTGACTCGTCCTCGAGTGGAACCTCCACGGCTTGTCCATAAATTGAGGGATTTCATCAGAAATGTGCAGCTGACGTGTAGCCTGTCTATACCCGGTGGGTGTATACAGTAGGCTTGAATATTAGATTAGATTCAAATGCATTGTCATCATACAGCACAGGTACAATACAACGGAAAGAAGTTTGGCATCCAACCAGAGGTAAGATGTAACGGTAAAGTGCAACAGCAATATACAGTGTACAGGTGATTAAACTGGGTATAAAATATATCAATTAGTACTACTGAGTAATAGCACTAATCAGATGTATGTACAGATTTGTAGTATTAATATGTACAGTGATACAGGTGTAAAGACACTACTATAAAGACATTTCCTCACTGCCCACGGTCAAGTTTATTAGTACAGTATGTCCCAAACTGGGCAATTCATGTTACAGCAGATAAATAGGAGCTCCAAAAAAAACACAGCAAACATACATAACAACAAGAACACAGACAGACAAAGTACATAGTCGCAGGATCAGATCATGACAACAGTCAAACAAGCAAGCACAACCAAACACCCACCTCAAAGCCGCCCTCTCCTGCCTCCTCCATTGATGGCACGAATGGAGGTAGGTATGAATGAGAATTTATATCTATTGTTTTTAGCTGCAGGGGTCTCCAAACGTTAGCCGGAAGGCAATAATTGATACTCAGGATTTAGGGGGTGAGAGCTGTCCGCTCTAATTGATGACGCCTTCCTGAGCACCTGCTCGTCATATACAGTATGACCCAGACAGCTGAATTGTACCGCTACAATCTTGCTAGCCCCCCTCACAATCCTGTTAAGGGCATTATTTTGTTTAATGCCAAGGTTTCCATACCAACAAATGGCAGCAAAGGAAACAACACTCTATGAAGGCCCTATAGAACAAAATCATAAAGGACTTATCCACCTGAAATTTGGCTAGAGGCGCTGCTGACCTTTCTTACAGACCATTTCAGTGTTAAAATCTAATTTCAGATGATTGTCAATAATGGAACCGAGATATTTATAAGTGGTCACCAAATCCACTGTCTGACCATTAATGACACTACTCTGAGGAGCTAGTGAAGATCGTCTAAAATCAATGCACATGTCTTTAGTCTTTGTGACATTTAGTTGTAGAAATGCCTCTTCGCACCAGGAAACAAGTAATCTACAACTGGGCCATGGTTGGCCTCATTGTCACTCAGGAGACTAACAATTACAGAATCATCTGCAAATTTGACGATGTGACTATTTGCATGTTGACCTCTACAGTCATTAGTATATACAAGAGTGGGGAAAGAACACAACCTTGGGGTGAGCCAGTGGATGATGTTAGTACACCAGACAAGGTGGGGTGTAGTAAGCATGATACCAGGGTGAATAATAATAAATTGTATTTGTAGTGCACTTTTCGTTGACTAGGATCCCAAAGTGCTACAGGGTTAAAAAAAATTATAATATTAAAAATAAAATAAAACAATAAAAATAAAACATAGTAAAACTCATTGGCCGCCGGGGATTAGACGGGCCACGTTCTAGCACTGCCACGCTTTAAAAGATAGGAGTGTGTCACCTTGTTTGTAGAGCTATAACTATATTCTATAATATAGCTATGGATACAATACTATGGCCCATTTGACATTACCTATCTATCGTTCAATATGTGAAAAAGAATGAATTTTTCCATCCATACGTTCCCGTGTTATACCGTGGTGAATATAAGTATAGTTATAGCGTGGTCTGGGGTAATTCCCGAAAGGCTGAGTAATAGCCTTATACGTCAATTCTACTATAAACGTTGCTGTTTCTTGCCTGTACACGCTATTATTCCCAAATCAAATCTATATCATAGGTATTATGTTTCATCATGAATACATGAAAGGGGGGGGGGGGGGGTCGTTTTTTTATGCTTTGATCTTCACCAACGGCCTACGTTGTGGAGTAACGTTACACACATACGTTGCGATCGGGGTGAAGACATGGTTGGATCAACGCAGGATTGATATCATATAGCCCTTACCTTCACTAGGATGTACCCCAAAAAGAATATTCCAATTATCTGATCGCGAGTCCCTGTATTGGTGTCGATCGTGTCGCCAACATAATCCACCACACATCATGCATCGGGAGCATTTGACGCTTCTCAATCCGATCGATATAACCGCTCCATTCGCCCGACAAAGAAAAGTGAGCCCGGTGACATTTGACGTTGCACAGGCCAATATACAAGGTTTCAAAGGGTGCTCGATACCGCCGTCTAGCTGGATGCGGCGGGTATTGCACTTTGGCGATCTCAGACTCATTCCCTATGGTAACACTGAGGTCCCCGGATGAATAATGAATACAAATATGGAAAAAAAGGAAAAACGATCAAATAACATTTATATACACGTGGTTGGCGTTCAAAGGATGGCGCCCAATAACGTATATAAATGTTAAAGGGTAAAAAATCACGCTGAGCTGTGGAGTCACCATGCATTCCGGGAACATAAACTACTACTGTATAAACTACTACTGTATATATTCACCATATATTCTGGGAACATAAACAGATACTATATGAACTACTACTGTATATATTCACCATGTATTCTGGGAACATAAACTACTAATGTATACAACTTCATGTATTCTGGGAACATTACTATTTAAATGATTACTGTATACAACTTCACCATATAGTCTGGGTACATAAACAACTACTGTATACAACTTCACCATATAGTCTGGGTACATAAACTACTACTGTATATAGTCACCATATATTCTGGGAACATAAACTACTGTATATAGTCACCATATATTCTAGGAACATAAACTACTACTATATAAACTACTGTATATATTCACCATATATTCTGGGAATATAAACTACTACTGTATATATTCACCATATATTCTAGGAACATAAACTACTATATAAACTACTACTGTATATATTCACCATATATTCTGGGAATATAAACTACTACTGTATAAACTACTGGTGAGTCGGTCACAGTCAACCAGGCAGCACCTGCTAACAAGTTGGACCCTTTAGCTCAGCTGGTTAGTGTGGCCGCCTGTGGATCCTATGGTCCCAGGTTCAAATCTGGTTGCACTACTACTGTATACGACTTCACTGGGAACTAGGGGGAACTGGAATCTGGGAACATCAGATAAGATATTCCTTTATTGATCCCCTTGGGGAAGGTTAGGCAGCATGGGGGAGAGGGGGAGGGTACAGGTATGGGCAGGGTAATAGTAGAAGACGTAAATATAGGCAATACAAATTATTGTACAGTATAAAAGTACAAATAAGCAGTGCAAACAATATAATTAACTCTGAATATAAGCACATGAGCAAGTAGGCAGTATAATCAAAGGTGCAGATGAGGGTATGTATGCCCTATCAGTTATATTATACTGTACATTACAATGATGAAGACTTTATTTCAGTCTCAAGGTCCATATTACACATAATACAAAACAACAACAAGAATACAATAACAAAAGAAACAAGGCCAACAACATAGATTAAAATACATTAAAATACATAAAGGCATCGGTTCCAATGTTTCCACAAATCAGAGGAGTACCTTGTATCACTTTGTTTGACATCACTATTATCTTGTTTTTTGACTCTAATAAACAACACACAAATTTAAACATCAGGTTCCTCAGCAGAGCATGGAAGGTGGGTACATTAGTCACAAACAAATGGCTTGCACTAGTCTGTCTTGGGAGCTTAAGGAGTATCCTAAATGCATCATTATATGCTACCTGCAGTTTTTTTTCTTTTTGTTTTTTATGTGCTATACTTACACCATAGATGTGCAGTATAAAATGGAGTACAATAGGCTCTGAACAGGCTTATTTTTACATTGTCTGTACACATATAACATTTTCGTGCCAGCATATTGGCCTGTGCATACAGTTTGCAGCACTGGCGCTGCACATCAACATCATCACACATGTCATCAGTGATATTGTGACCCAAATATCGCATACTCTTCACCACATCTAGAGCGCAGTCAGACAGCAAGAAGGAGGGAAACTTTTGCTTCTGGTCCTCCTTAGTTTTCACTATCATAACAACACTCTTTTTAGGGTTGAATTTGATATCATGTTGTATACCATACACAGCAGATTTTAAGCAGTTGCTGTAAATCAGCACTATAGCGGGACAGTATGACTAATGCAGTGGCGGCTGGTACTATCTTCTGTTGGTGGGTCGCAGACTCGCAGGGGGTTCACGTTAGGTCGAGTTGAAAATGTAACGTAACGTTAATAAATGCTCTGGAGCAATCTCTCTCTCTGTCTCTCGGATCAATCCAATAAATAATTAACACATGTATATGTTGTCATTTTAAACAACTCACCATTCATTCATTCATTCATTCATTCATTCATTCATTCATACATTATGCATCAGCAGCAGCGAAATTAATGTTATAGTTCACAACACAGCAGTGCGTTTTGAAGTGCTATTATCATCTCAGCAAGGCAGCACCGTCAATACTTTCCGTAGCCGCATTTCTCGGAGACACAGGATTGTGAGAGAGAGAGAGAGCGAGAGGGAGAGAGAGAGAGAGAGACCGAATTAACTCACTGTTTACGTGGTCGAGCAGGAGGGCTTGATAAAGTGTATAATGTCCACTGTTGTCCCCAGACTGTTGATGTATATCCAGTTATCCACTCTGTCCAGACTGCATCCAGATTAGCTTGTTAGCACAACACAACAGTACTGTGATGAATTCAATGAACGAGCTGTGTCTTTGCCCATTTCCGCATCGAACAGCCTGCAAACTACCTGGCGTTCTATCACCATGCTCTAAGACAAACTCCGAGAGTGCCTAAGCTTAACCGTCGAAAGAACTTGCCGTCACGCTCTAAGACAAACTCTAACGCTACCTCCTTAACCTACTTCGAAAGCTTAACCAGTGTAGAAACTGGCGTCGGCCAATCAGAAATGCGGCTACGGAAAAAGAGAGCGTCTCCGCGAAATGCGGCTACGGAAATTCTAGACGGAAATTCTAAATGCTTGCCTAGACCGCTTCAAATCGCGCCCGGCTTCCATCATAAACATCATATTTCAACGCACAGCGCGTTACGCACTGATTGGCTGCGACGGATACAGCGATGAAACAGTGACGCGCACTCAGAGCGCGATTGCGTCTAGCCCGGGCCGAGAAATACGGCTAGGAGAAATGCGGCAGGAGAAATGCGGCAGGAGTGAGTCACTTCCTGTTCAGGAAAACGATTATTTTTTTATTTGATATATTAACGTTATATTGTGCATTGGAAACACAAACATACTTAAAATGAGTAAATATTATTAATTTTAAACATGTTTATATTATTTATAGGGCTATAAAACAAAAAACAAAACAAAAAATCTTGTTCTTCTCTCATTTTAACCAGGGTTCACCAGGGGGGTCGGCGCCCGAGCACCCCTAGTGGCGAGCCGCCACTGGACTAATGTAACGGAGGTACCGCATGTCTATCCACAGTCACGAGGGACTTGTATAGTGAAGTGACTGTGGACGTTAAGCGGTACTGCAAGTAAAACTCACTCCCCAGAGGCATCCAGACCCAGAATTCACCTCTTGGTACAGTGGTCTGTGATGCCGCCCGCGGCGCGGGAGACCGGGGTTCAACTCCTACTCAGGGCGATCCCTTAACAATCCCTAAACACAATGCAGAGCGAGATCACACCGGTCACACTAAGTCATCAGCATAGATCAGATGGTTGATAAGGCTCTCCCCCGCCATGCATCCAGTCTTACATTCCCTTAGTTTAGTGGAGAGGTCATCCATATATACATTGAACAGGAAGGGAGACAAAATCCCGCCCTGTCTTACGCCATTACCCACATTAAAATGAGCTGACATAGTTACCCCATTTAACTTGTATAAGCTGATGGGCATACCAAAATGCTAAAATCCTAACTATGACCTTAGGAACCCCTCTTTGGGACAGTTTATGGAACAGTATGTTATGGTTTATTCTATCGAATGCCTTAGAGGCATCCATAAAGCATAAGAACATTGTAGAGTTCTGTCTTCTATACTTGGCTACTATTTCTTTTAAAGCATATATGCACATGTCTGTTCCATATTTTTGTTTAAAGCCAAATTGATTATCACTGGTGAGAATGTACATTTCTATTCTATACAATAAGATTATCTCGAGCACCTTAGATAGTATGCGGGATAATGCAATTGGCCGATAGTTTTTTTTACCTTCTCTTTCTCCTATTTTTCTCTGATTTTCTCCCCGTCCCAATTAGTCGTTGTGCCAATTCCCCCCCTCCCCTACCTGGTTGTTGTATGCATGTTCTCCCACGAGTCGGTACAAGGGTGTCCTGATGTCGAACGCACGCTTCCTCCGAGACGTGCGCCGTCAAGCCAGTGACGCTCTTTTTCACTTGGCAGCGAGGACTCTCATTTAAGTGTGGGAGGGCACGCTATCTCCACCAAGTCCTGCCCCGCTTAGCAGTATACCTGATTGTGTTTTAACCGAGCACGCAAGCCTGATTTTTAAGGGCCCTTTTCGGGCGGCGGGGCCCCATTTTTATGCTTTTTGGGGGGTTTTGGTGATCAAATATTGAATATTTAACTAGTATAATAATCAGTGCAGGAGCTCAGTTATCCTTGAAAGACACTTTTATCACTGACCTAAAAGGCCCATACATCTCCATAAATGTTCAGGGGGGAGGGAATAAGTGCTTACCCTACAGACCCAAAGAAGTGCTGTATATTCTGTATTTAATATAAATGCATTTTTTATTCCAATCCCGATTTGTATTTGAGATTCCCAAATCCCATCGGACTTGACTTCTTCGTGTCCCTTAATGAGTGTAATACCAGCATTCAACTGTATGTGCCACAGTGGTTTCTATCATCATCATCACCCACGCTATGCATAAAATATATAGGTCCGCGGAGAGGCACGCTGAGGAGGCCATGCAAACTGCAATGGAATATGGGGCATCTCTCTCTCTCTTTACCTAATATTTTGATTCTATCCTGACATTTTTCAGTTGGAAGGGCAGTCTATATGCGTAACGGTAAAAAAGAAAAAATATATATTTATTTAAATAGCACTTTTTTATGAGGTTCAAAAGGGCAGGTGCTCAAGCACTCCTTGGGCTCTATGTGTGCACGTGCCTGGTCATAGTCTTTATGATGAATTGAAAATGGGGGACCCTGATGTAAACAAGACGAAAGTCTTTCTCTGGTCTGCTCCCCTTAACACATTGGTCGCCAAAAATGACTTATGCCGTTTTTGCCCACCATGCGTTGAACGCCAACAACGGCGTAAATCGTTTTTGGGATCAATATTTCATTTTTTCACCATGGCATTCATAATTCATCCAGCCTCCCTCCGGACTGCAGCGGCACCCTGTATGAGATTGCAACGCCTCAATACCGCCGCCTGGTGGATGGTCGGGCGAGTTACACTCTCGCCAAAACCTGAAGTGCTGATCGGTGCGTCGAGGAAATCCCTCTGGCAGTCATATCTTGTTACATGGATCCAGACAAACACTATAGTGCATTTGGATCGCTTTTGAAACGCAATAATCGATATGCGCCATACAAACCGGAAATGGATCTAGGAGATCGGCGTCAAATAATTGGGATCTTTTTCCTCCAGTCTCATCGGCGAACGGTAAGAGGACACTAACGTTATTTTCAGCCCGATTGTTTATTCATTTCACTGCAAACCATCTGCTCAACATATCAACCCATACTAAATAAAGCCGTTACTGACGATCAAGGAATTATAAACGACCCCCCCTTTTCTTCACGCATGATGAAGCATAATGTATACCGATCATATACATTTGAATTTTTTAATATAGCGTGTATAGGAAAGAAACGTCAATCGATAATCTATCATATGCGTCAGGGCCTATAACTCGTTTTTGGAATTACAGCAGAAAACCTTAAAAACATACTTGTATTCTAGACGGTATTAACACAACAATGTATGAATGAAAAAATATAACGTTCCCACATCCTGAACGATAGATAATCGATGTTGAATGGGCCATAGTAATGTCAATATAGCAATACAATTAAAAAAGTTATAGCCCTGCAAAGAAGGTAAACATCTCCATAGGCTTTCAACGTTGGCAGACTGGGTACAATGATGGGCACAACCCCCGGCGCCCAATGTGTTAACAATTGTGTGTATTGAGCTGTACTGTATTGTACCCATTCTGCAATCTGTTAATACAATTTTCAATCAATCAATCTTGTCTAATAAAATAAATAAATAATCAATCAATCAATCTTGTCTAATAAAATAAATAAACAATCAGCAATGTCTCGCTTGATGAATGGCCAGCAGTAGCCTAACAGTACTGCTGCTCCTTAAAAAAATCTATTGATTGAAATTTGTATTAACGGATTGCAGAATGGGTACAATACAGTACGGCTCAATACAAACAATTGTTAACACATTCTGTGCCACGCACTTTGCCCATCTTATACCACTCTCTGCCAGTGCTGTAAGCCTATGGAGTCGCTCACCTTCTTTGCAGGGCTATAACTTTTTAAATATTATAGCTATATCGACATTACTATGGCCTATTCAACATCGGGTATCTATCGTTTCGGATGTGGGAACGTTATATTTTTCCATTCATACATTGTCGTGTTAGTACCGTTGTGAATATAAGTATGTTTTTGGAGTGTATAGCAGTAATTCCTAGAACGCGAGTTATAGGCCCAACGCATATTACACATAATCGATTGGCGTTTCGTTCCTATACACGCTATATAAAGAAATTCCAATGCGTATGCTCGGTATACATTATGCTCCATCATGCGTGAAGGAAAGGGGGGGGGAGTCGTTTATGATTCCTTGATTGTCAGTAACGGCTTTCCTTGGTAAGACATCATACGTTGAGCAGATGGATTGCAATGAAATAAATGGACAATCGAGCTGGAATTAACGTTAGATTCCTCTTACCTGTGGCCGATGCGTCTGGAGGAAAAAAATTCCAATTATTTGATGTCGATCTGCTATATCCATTTTCTGTTTGTATGACGCAATAAACGCCAAAAGCATATTGATTCTTGCGTCTCGAAAGCGATCAAATGCACTCGAGTGTTTGTCTTGATCAACATAACAAGATATCTCTGCCGGAGGATTTTCCCCGATGCACAGAGCGCCACATCCGGTTTAGAGTGGAGTGCAACTCGCCCGAAATCCACCAGGCGGCGGTATTGAGGCGTTGAAATATCAGACAGGGTCCAGCTGGCTCCCGGAGCATTTACAGGGGCCAGTTTTTAATTGCAGCCTCCCGTAGGTGCTCTTTGAGAGCCGAGGTCTGCTATTATGGATCATGTGCTATAGACTGTATATACAGCGCAGGCAGACGTTAAATAAATTATTGGTCCAAGTGGGAAGACAATATGTTGGTTATTGTTATACTACCCCCCCCCCCATATCACACAAGGCCATCTCGTCTGATCAAATGTCCCCGAAAGCACAGTATAGTCAGTGCAGTGCAGTATAGCACAATTGCCATGCCATCTCTCAAAACATACCAGTAATCATAACCAGCCAATGGCATGGTGAAAAATATACGCCATCAATGCGTTTACCTGCTATTAACCTCAGGGCCATCACGGTCAAGCCAAAGCAGACCTCCTCTAAAGAAGTCCAACAAATAAAATTAGCTTTCCTAAATGTCAGATCACTGAATAATAAAACATTCTTAGTAAATTATCTGGTTAAAGAAAATAACTTAGATTGCATCTGCCTAGTAGAGACATGGCTAAATAATGACACAGCTACATCAATAATGATAGAAGCTTGTCCACCAGACTATAACTTTTTTCAAATACCCAGAAAAAATAAAAGGGGCGGAGGAGTTGCAGCAATCTTCTCCTCAAAACTCTTGTTTAGAATCACAGAACTAGGCGAGTTCATGTCAATGGAATATCTTGCCATTGAACTAAAAACAGAATCAACTATTATTGTCACAATATCCCGCCCGCCTAGACACTCACCAATATTTATACAGGAGCTCTCTGAACTGATCTCACTATGTGTTACCGGATATGATAAGGTGATCCTAAATGGAGACTTGAACATCCATTTTAATAAGAAAACAGACTCCAAAACTATAGAACTAAAAAATCTACTGGATAGCTTTGACCTAATACAGCATATAACAAATGCAACTCACAGGCTTGGGAATACACTAGACTTAGTTATAACAACAACTGGGCTAAGCATAACAAATATCTCAATAACTGAATTACCTCTCTCCGACCATCACTGTATATTTTTTGATACTCAAATAACCCTTACTAAAACAAAAAAGAAATCATAGTTAAAAAGAGGCTCCTAAACGACAAAGCTGAATCAAAGTTCATTGATCTTATCAGACTACATGAACCACACAATCATGACAGCTCTCTAAATGAAATGGTAGAAAATCTCAATGATGCAATGTCATCTATATTAAATTCTGTCGCCCCATTAAAAACGAAAAAGAAGAAAACTAGAGCCTCGCCCTGGTTAAACTATAATACGGTCAACGAAGAAAAAAGGAAATGTCGTGCAGCGGAGCGAAAATGGAGAAAAACAAAAAACACCATATGCTGTGATATATACAAAGATGCTTTAACACACCCACACGCACACACTCACTTAAACAAACAACACACTGCAGCACCCACTCTCCACACTTTAGATCACACAAACACACTTTATATTTATTGATAAAGGATTTGCACTACAACTCGTACACCTACTGTAAATTGTACCTAAATTGCACCTCATCCTATTTCTGCCTTGCACTATATAGTATTGTATATTAGTACACTACACAGTATTGTATATTATATGGTAACTCAGTTACGTCTACTCTGCATCGAACATTGTACATATGTCTATACTGAACACTGTGACCTCATTTTTTTACTTCTAATTTACATGCTATACTATGTTATTTTATTTCATACTTATCTTGTCTTGCACAGTCTCTGGAGCGTAACAGTAAGAAGCATTTTGTATAAAAGTATTCTGTACTTCTGTATGACAACTATTAAAGAAACTTGAAACTTGAACTTGAACTTAACTGCTTATAATAAAACCATCCGCTTAGCAAGGAAAGATTACTTCTCTAAAATCATTACAGAAAATGCTGGAAACTCCAGAATCCTCTTTTCCACTATTAATGTACTACTCAACACTGCCCCTACACCTCCTCAGTCATCAACGGTTAAGTGTGAAGAACTTGCACTATTCTTTAACAACAAAATAACCTTGATCAGGGCCAGCATTACTCATGATGGAAATAAAGCTGATTGCGGCAAACCGTGCAATGTAACCATGAGAAGTTTCACATGCATCACATTAGATGTACTCTGCAAAACTGTCTCAGAATGTAACTCCTCCACCTCAGACATTGACCCTATACCTACAGCTTTCTTCAAACGGGTATTTAATAGTGTTTCAAGCCCTGTGCTAGATATCATAAACACTTCCCTTAGGACTGGTATTTTCCCGGATGCCTTTAAAACAGCAGTTGTAAAGCCATTACTAAAAAAAACTAACTTGGATAGTAATGAAATGGCAAATTATCGTCCAATATCCAACCTACCATTCATTAGTAAAGTACTTGAAAAGATAGTTTCAGTTCAAATAAATTCCTTTCTTGAAGAAAACAACATCTTAGAAGAATTTCAGTCAGGATTCAGAAAATATCATAGCACTGAAACTGCCCTCACCAAAATAATCAGTGACCTCAGACTAAACTCTGACGAGAATAAGATCTCCATCCTTATCCTGTTAGATCTCAGTGCAGCATTTGATACAATCGATCACGATATTCTAATCGATCGTCGGTTTCTCAGAACATGTGCTGGGCTGGTTTAAAACATACATCAGAGGGAGGAAATTCTATGTTAAACTAGGAGATCACATGTCTGATATATACGACAACAACTATGGAGTTGCACAAGGGAGTTGCTTAGGTCCTTTACTCTTCTCCCTTTACATGTTACCGCTGGGTGATATCATCAGAGAACATAATGTAGATTTCCATAGCTATGCTGATGATACACAACTGTACATATCTGCTGAACCAAATGATACAGCGATTAGCTCCATTACAGACTGCTTACTGGCAATAAATACATGGATGAGTAAGAACTTCCTGAAACTAAACGAGAACAAAACTGAAATTCTAATTATCGGCTCCAAAACTAAAAAAGAAACATTAATAAAGAACCTGGGGGGACTAACCCCTTGGATCAAATCTGAGGTCACTAGTCTTGGGGTTATCATAGATTCAGAACTAAACTTCAATTCTCATATTAGCAAAGTGACGAAAACATCGTTCTTTCATCTCAGAAATATAGCAAAAGTACGACCATTTATTAATCAGAACGATGCTGAGAAGCTAATTCATGCATTCATATCTAGCCGGTTAGACTACTGTAATGCACTTTTCACAGGTCTCCCTAAGAAAACCACAGAGAGGCTTCAGCTAATCCAAAACTCTGCAGCCCGACTGCTAACTAGAACCAAAAGGAGAGAGCACATTAGTCCAGTCTTAGCTGCTTTACACTGGCTTCCTGTAACATTTAGAATTTACTTTAAGGTCCTTCTCCTTACATACAAAGCTCTAAATGGACAGGGACCTAGCTACATCGCCAACACTCTAATAAATTACACACCAGCAAGAACACTGCGATCATCAGCTGCTGGACTACTAGAGGCTCCCAGAAGCAGTCAAAAGAGGATCGGTAATGCAGCCTTTATCAACTATGCCCCAAAACTATGGAACAAACTACCCCAAAACATCAGGGAAGCCAACTCGCTAGACATCTTTAAAAGACTTTGCTCAGGCATTTCACTGATAGATATCTGCTACCACCTAGTGGCAAGAGGAAACATCAGGGATATCCTGACACAACTTGTATTTACCTGCACTATTCTTACCCTGCCTACTCTTATACACTGCCTATCAAATTCACGTGTCGGTTATTGCACTTTTTACTTCTTACTGATGACTATTTTTAAACTGAATCATTTTAAACTATTTTTATTATTTGCTAGATCCAAATGTGAAACACTGTGATTATTTGTTCATGCAATAGGTCCCACTATTTAGTATGGGTTCGAGTCCCTGTGATCTAATATCACTAAAGTTACAGTGTGGGTTCGAGTCCCTGTGATCTAGTATCACTAAAGTTACAGTGTGGGTTCGAGTCCCTGTGATCTAGTATCACTAAAGTTACAGTGTGGGTTCGAGTCCCTGTGATCTAGTATCACTAAAGTTACAGTGTGGGTTCGAGTCCCTGTGATCTAGTATCACTAAAGTTACAGAGTGGGTTCGAGTCCCTGTGATCTAGTATCACTAAAGTTACAGTGTGGGTTCGTGTCCCTGTGATCTAATATCACAAAAGTTACAGCAATATGTACTGTGAAGTATGTTGGGAATTACAGGAGTATTACTGAATAGAGAGCCTATTAGGATGCTAGATCCTAATGTGAAACACTGTGATTTGCCATATCTTGCTATGCTCGCTCATGCCTGTATTTTTTATGTCCGTTCTATTTTATAATTTTTTTTACTATTTTTAAACTGAATAATTTTAAACTATTTTTACTATTTGTGTTACTGAAAACTGTAAGCGGAGAGCCTATTGGGATGCTAGATCCTAATGTGAAACACTGTGATTCTACCTGTCTATCTTTTTATGCTCGCTTATGCCTGTATTTTTTACTGTTGTGAAGCACTTTGAACTGCAACCTCTGTATGAAAAGTGCTATACAAATAAAGTTATTATTATTATTATTACCTTTAAAATGGATATGGTGATCCTTATTCTTTTTTTTCTCAATATACTCCTGAACTGGTTTTCTCAAGTAGCTCTTGCCCAAATTTATCTAGTTGTAAGACTAAACCTGATTCTGAATATTATTACATTTATAGAAATTAGATTATGTTTTGCCAACAAGTTGATAATGACATTTTTTGGTCAAGCGCGTATTATGACTTGTTTAGGACTTGAAACTCAAAGGTTAGGACTTGGGACTCGACTTGGGACTTGTCAGTCTTGACTTGGGACTTGACTCTGGACTTGCCTGTCTTGACTTGGGACTTGAGTATCAAGACTTGAGACTGACTTGAGACTTGCAAAACAATGATTTGGTCCCACCTCTGCCAGATCGTAACAAATCGTCAAGCGAGGCATGCGCATCCGCAATACAAATGCAATGGTCTAACCATGACACTGTATGCCATGTGTAACAGGGTGTATTATCCCTGCTTAGTGAGGGTGAGGTTCTACAAACACTGGGTAGCAGGAGCACGGAGGAGCTATGTCCAGCCGGGCCCCCAACTGTAGTTGCCAGATTTTTCTAACCAGGATGTGACAATCAACAGTCATTTGCAATAATAATAATAATAATAACTTTATTTGTATAGCACTTTTCATACAGAAGTTGCAGTTCAAAGTGCTTCACAACAGTAAAAAGCATAGGCATAAGCGAGCATAGAAAAGACAGAAGTAGCAAGGTAAGGTAAATCACAGTGTTTCACATTAGGATCTAGCATCCCAATAGGTTCTCTGTTTACAGTTTCATTCAGTAATACAAATAATAAAAATAGTTAAAAATTATTTGGTTTAAAAAAAGTCTAAAAATTATAAAATAGAACGGACATACAGGGTATTTAACATACAACAGAGCAGTGCATCAGTAAGAAGTAGAAAGTGTGATAAAATAGTTCGATTTTGAATTACAACAGAGCAGTGCATAGAACCGACACATGAATTTGATAGGAATTGTCATTTAAATGCCTGAGCAAAGAAATAGGTTTTAAGCTGTCTTTTGAAGATGTCTAGTGAGTTGGCTTCCCTGATGTTTTGGGGTAGTTTGTTCCATAGTTTTGGGGCATAGTTGATAAAGGCTGCATTACCGATCCTCTTTTGACTGTTTCTGGGAGCCTCTAGTAGCCCAGCAGCTGATGACCGCAGTGTTCTTGCTGGCCTGTAATTTATTAGAGTGTTGGCGATGTAGCTAGGTCCCTGTCCATTTAGACCTTAAAGTCAATTCTAAATGTTACAGGAAGCCAGTGTAAAGCAGCTAAGACTGGACTAATGTGCTCTCTCCTTTTGGTTCTAGTTAGTATAAAACACATAAATAAAAACTGTACAGTAAAGTGCAATGGTTAGCACAATGTGAAATGGTGAAAAATATACAATACAAAATATAATAAAAAATAATCATTAAAATAAAGTCTACATAAGCTATGGCTATATACACAGGTATACAGTGAGGTGCAGTGGGCTATGTAGAGTTTTGATTCAGAAGTCTGACAGCTGAGGGGAAGAAACTATACGTGGTCCTGTTGGTTCTGCCTGGGAGGCTGCGGTAGCGTGCCCCAGAGCGAGTACCCCGCAGGCGGGTGAACAGTCCATGGTTGGGGTGAGAAGCGTCTTTGATGATATTCCGTGCTCTCCGTGAGCACCGCTTCTCATAGATTGATGAGATGGGGGGGAGTGGGGTCTTGGTGATGCGTTGGGCTATTTTCATTACCCTCTGCAGTAATTTCCGGTCCTTAATGGTGCAGTTGCCGTACCAGACTGAGATGCAGGTGGTGAGGATGCTCTCAATCGTACAGCGATAAAAGTTCACTAGCACACAAGGGGATAGGTGGAGTTTGGCCAACTTCCTCAGGAAGAAGAGGCGCTTGTGGGCCTTCTTGACCAGGGTCGAGGTGTTGGTGGTCCAGGACAGGTCCTCAGAGATGTGGACTCCCAGGAATTTGAAACTACAGACATGCTCAACCTCCTCTCCATTGATGTGGATGGGGCTGTGCGTGCCTGTTTCATTTTTCCTGAAGTCCACCACTATCTCCTTCGTTTTTTTTGGTATTGAGGGCCAGGTTGTTGTTAGCACACCACAGAGCTAGGTATTGGACCTCCTCTCTGTACGCCGACTCGTCATTGTTGCTGACTAGTCCCACCACGGTGGTGTCGTCTGCAAACTTGACAATGGTGTTTGAGCCATGCACCGGTTTGCAGTCGTGGGTGAAGAGGGAGTAGAGAAGAGGGCTCAGCATGCAGCCCTGTGGTAGACCAGTGCTCAGGATGAGAGTGGAGGACTTGAGGCTGTCCAGTCTGACATGCTGAGGTCTGTCGGTCAGGAAGTCCAGTATCCAGTTGTAGAGGGACGGGTCGATGCCAAGGTCATGGAGCTTGGAGATCAGCTTGGAGGGGATGATGGTGTTAAACGCCAAGCTGAAATCAATGAACAGAAGTTGCACGTACGTGTCCTTCTGGTCCAGATGGAGGAGGGCAGGGTGTAGTGCTGCGGAGATGGCGTCGTCCGTACTCCTGTTCTGGCGGTAGGTAAACTGGTAGGGGTCAAGTGAGGGTGGTAGGCAGGATTTAAGGTGAGCCAGGACTAGCCTCTCGAAGCACTTCATGATGATGGAGGTGAGTGCTACGGGTCGGTAGTCATTGAGGCTCTCTGGGGAGGCGTGTTTAGGGACAGGAATGATGGAGGTGACTTTGAAGCATGTGGGAACTTTTGCCTGAGCCAGGGACAGATTGAAAATCTCAGTCAGGACCCCCGTCAGCTGCCCAGCACAGACACTGAGTACCCGCCCGGGGATCCCATCGGGTCCGGCAGCTTTTCGTGTGTTGGTTTTGCACAGTTCCGCAAACACGTCAGTGGGGGAGAGTGTGAGGGTCAGGTGGTTGGCAGGGGTGGGGGTCTTGATGGCCCTCTCGTGGTTGTCCCTGTCAAAACGGGCGTAAAAGTAGTTTAGGTCGTCTGGGAGGGAGGGGTCAGGGGGGTGGTGTGTTTGGGTTTGTAGTCTGTAATGGCCTGCAAGCCCTGCCACATGCGCCGGGGGTCAGAGCCATTTAGATGCTCCTCAACCTTGAGCTTGTGGTCGTGCTTGGGCCGTTTGATGCCCCTCTTCAGATCGGCCCGGGCTAGACTGTAGGCTTGTGGGTCACCTGATCTGAAGGCGATGTCACGTGCCTTCAGCAGCTTGCGGACCTGCCCGTCCATCCATGGCTTCTGGTTAGGGAAGATTGTGATCAGCTTGGTGGTGGTGACCTCGCTGATGTTGGTGCTGATGCAGTCCAGGGTGGAGGAGGTGAAGGTATCAATGTTTGTGTGAAAGTCCACTGTGGCCTCTGCAGCAAAGTTACTCCAGAGTATGTTTTGAAGCCGATGCTGAAGTGCCAGGTCTGCTCCCTCGGGCCAGATTTTCACAGATTTAACTATGGGCTTGATGAGTGGTTGGTATTTGGGTAGGAGGAACAGTGAGATGTGGTCCGACTGGCCCAGATGGGCGAGAGGGAGGGCCTTGTAAGCATACCGGTTAGTGGGGCCTAGGATTTACCAACCTAGGAGTTTTCTCAGTATTCACCAACTGCTCTTTAGTGACACCCTGTAGTTCCCCTTAATAACAGCATCCCATCTAGTAGGTGACACACACCCCCCACACCCAGTGTAAGTAATAGACCAAACAGTCTTCCCCACAATAGTAACATACCTTTCATCTGTTGAGTCTTCCAAATTAGCGCATGGCCCCTTTAAATACCTTGGACAATTTATCACAACATTCTTGGTCACAAGTATTTCACTGAAGTAAGTAATTATCTTATTCAAAGTAAATACACACAACACCGTAGATCCAATTAGTCCCTTTACTGTCTCCATTGCAAGTTGACATGGCAATAGAATAGCACATCACAAGGTCACCTTATTGTGGACGTTCACTTTAAAGTCAACACAGCAGTAGCCCAACGCATAAACACATCACTTCATCGGTATACCTTCGCCCTGTGGCGGCACAATAACATTTTAGTGCACAACTGTGCTACTGCACTGGCGAACGCTCGCAGCACACACTTCCCAGCCTGAAAACGCTGGTAACACCACACACACGAAATAAACAAACCTTAAGTGGGGCTCACACTTTATACAGAATATCCACTATAGCTAAGCCGGCATTACCAAATAATAAACCTCCGTTGGAGTGCCCTGTCATGGCTAGAGAACGTAGTGGCCCAAAACAGGACAGCCCCTTCACTCAGTCCCGAGCATGTCATCAAAATAAAACAGTTAGTACTCCACAACGCTGCAGGTGCGGAATGCACCTTTAATCGACTCGCCGCGCGTGAGGGTCTATAGCCGAAGTGCTGATTAGCCCCGCATAGGAAATGTCTGGGGTAGTTCGGCCCTAAAAGGTCCAGAGAAACCGTCACCTGTGGTACTTAAAGGCAGGGCTGGTCTGGCGGTCAGTAGGTGGTCTGTAGTGATGCTGTAGACGTCCAGTAGAACCTTCTGAGGCTGAGTCCTTCTGTTGCTGTAAACCGGCGATGCGACATGCTAAGCTAAAATGCTAGTTCAATACACTTTAGCTAAGCTAATAGCCGAGTTGGCTAACCTGACTCTCCGACTGTACATTCTAATACACAGAACTTAGCTTTCGTCTTCACATCCATCTGCTGAACGTCCTCTTCTTGGCGTGGACTAAACACTATACTTGATATTAATAAACTCACGGCACGTCGGTTGAAAGGAGCCGTAGTCGACTTCCAACCTCTTAGTCGAATAAAAAAAAAGATTTATAAAAAAATATATATATATTTTTTAATCATTCTTTCCAAAAGAAAACAGGCCTAGAAGTGTGGCTAATGCTAATGGCACGCATACCAGAGGCTAACTGCCTACGAAAACAGGCACAGAGGCACTGAAAGAGGATTTCACCCATCTAATGAACACACTAGACTAGACAAATTGCATGCTTTTGCAGAGGACAAGAAGCCTTCATTAAGCACCCCCCACAGCCCAAATGGAATGATAATTTTTTTTTAATATGACATTTTTTTTTCTTCTTTTTCTTAGTCTAATAGTCTAATAGTCGACTAACGGCTAATTTTGGCCAATCATAGACGACTATCCAAATCCTTAGTCGGGGACAGCCCTAGTATTTACAGTGGTTTAATATACAGCGAAATAACGTTATACGATTTAAAATATAAATACAAATATGGTAACGTGATTGTTGCTTTTAAAAAGGGTGGTTGGCTTTAGAGATGAATGGTTATGACCACCATAGAGATACTAGCCACAGATTCAGGGTCAGTTATTTTCCCATTGTACGAATTGTTAAGCTTATGGAATGTAAGGGAAATCTGATCCTAGGTCTGTGACTAAAGCCAGGCGTCTACGCTGTGGTGACGTCAGTCAGCAGCGCCAAATAGCAGTGTAGTTTCCCAGCGAACGAAAACATAAATGTTGTTATTTTGCTACCTTTACGATTAATTGCAAATATTTTCATGTTGAGCTATAGATTGTGGATGAATACGCACAGAAAGGTACACCATGCCAACGTTAATGCTTTATTTCTCTAAAACGAGCCGATTTAGAAATGGTCAATGGGGAAATACATGGAATGGAACAGAGGGTGGAACAGGAAAAAACAAAGATGACCTAACCACTACACCTCCCTATTAGCACGTATTTAAATGAGGTAATATGGCTATGCAAATGAGCCTCGTCCAAAAACGCTCCCAATCCACAAAACCCGGCCAAATTGCACCTACCATCCTCATAGACATGGTGGTAAATAAGCGCAAAGCCCTAAGCCATGCATCTATAAAGGGACATCAGCCACCCAGAGATCTAATGCAATCGTATTTATTATTTAACCTCTTAAGCACCGAGCCCTATTTTCTGAAAATCTTGGTATCTAGGGACATCTATGGACCTCTGTGAATGTATTCCCAGTGTCAGAAATATTGTGTCTATTACTAGGCTTGCTTAAATTGTGATGAAACAAAGGAGAATATGAATTAAGATTTTTCTTTACATCTTTGACAGTGAATAACACCATGCTAAAAACTACCAGACATGAAAAACTGCCACTGATCTCGTTCAGTACCTTCTTGAGATCATGTGTACAAAAAATCTAAGGAAATTAATAAAGGGAAGATGATTAAACAGAAGGTTTTGTAGATACAGTACTGAATTCTCCCATCCGGACCAATGCAATTTGAAATATTATTATAGAATATAGAATAGCAGGCTTATAAATTACCTTATTATAGCCAATTCGCACATTTATGGATTGTGCCAAATCTTATATTTCAAATGCCCGAGTTCAATTTGGATTTAGTATCACCAGGCATGCATGAGAACAGATAATGAAATCTACTGTATGTACAGTAGCTTTTTTATTTTTGCCAGGGTGAATTTTTTAACTAATTTCAAATCTATTTGTTGCTACATGCTAGAAATAGGGGAGACAAACTAACTGCGCTCCCATATATGCCAATAACATTAAGTGTTGTGGTTTATTATCCCGAGTAATAAGCTATATTAAAAAAAATCATACAGAAGTAATTTGCTTGAAGCCCCATAGAGGCCTTTGGGAAGTGTCGTTCGAAAAAATTCCAGACGTAAAATTTTTCCAAAATGGTTGACTTTCGCGACCAAAAGAATAGCAAAACGAAAACGGAAATCTATCTAATAACACTTTAACCTATTGGTAAACTAACGTATTGATGATAATATACATTATAACTGCTGTTGTGACATGGTTATGATGTTTATACTTGAATACGTTTGAAAAATAAAACGATACTTTTGTCAGACAGTCTAGACAGATTGATTGAAAATGACGTGATGTCATTTGCAGTCCGCCGATGGACCGCACGGGTGGAACAGGTTAAATATTGTTATTTAACTCATTGGGCGCCATTAAGGAGTATACTCGTGTTTCGTCGCCAACGCTTGAGCGCCAAAAAACGAGTATACGTGTGTTTGGATCCTTTGATATTTTTCCTTTGATCCCCATTCTAAACACTCGCTCGGAGCTGCCTGTGTCTCCCTGGCACAGCTGCCTACATTGGAATCGCAATGACGATTGAATCCTGCCAGGTGGCAGTATCGCCTACTTTTTGAACTGGGGATATCAGTTGTCTTCCCGTACTGAGTTACCTCCGGCTCCTTCTGCCTCGGAGTGGATCAGGACATAGCAATCGGTCGGAGATTTGGTGCCTCAGACCTATTCTTTCCCGTATGATAGCCATGCCCAATATACACAAGATCGCCATGGGACGACTGGATTTATTCATTTTGGAGTACCTTCTGACTGAGGTAAGGTCTATTTTAGGTAACCTGCTGGTATTTTTTTAACCTAAAACATGCTTTTGTACCGATCACAGTGTCGTATTTTACCGGACCTAAAACATGCTTTTGGTAACGATCGCAGTTTTGAGGTAAAACGACCCCCCCCTTGATGATTTTGTGAAGACACATATGTATATGGTATATACCTTTGATTTGGAAGTATTTGGAGTTTCAGGCGAGCAACCCGAACGATTTGGGCATAATGCATATAACGCGTCATATGCGAAAAAAGACTGGATTCTTATGGAAAGGGGCGATGTTTAGCATGGAATAGCGCACAAAGGAAAGTATGTAGAAATGAACTGGTTAGTCAGTGTTGGACTATGAACAATGCCTGTCAAATGAGCCATACTATTGTCTCCATAGCTATAATACAGAACACACGATGGGTCCGCACACATTGCTAAAATGGTCAATAACGCTGGCGCCATTGAGTAGAGATGGGAAAACAGCATTGCGGTCAATGAGTTAACATTGTCTGCTTTCCCAATGTTGTCGGCATTATTGATTCATTGATTTTGAAACAAGATTTAGATTTTGCATCATGCTGCAACTTTTATTAAAAAAAAATTTCTACTTTTTCTCCCCCTTTTTTCCGTATTATTTCTCCCATCCCAATTTAGTCGTTATGCAAATTACCTTCCTGGTCGTTGCACGCTTTTGCCCCTGTAGTGGATTTTCCCAAGCTCAAAATGTATAAATGTACAGGTCTACCGTCCGCTACAAGTCGTTGCTAAACATGGTAACAGTGCATCACATGTTTCTGATTCAAACTTTGTCTCCACCCCCCCTGGAGAGGAGGGGTGAAGAGGACACAGTTTGGATTAGCACAGAGTTGTAAAAGGGCGATACTCTGCCCTTTTTCCCTGTCTCTCTGCAACGGTAAACACATAGTCTAGGCCTGGGGACAGAGTAATTTAGCATGTGAAAGGTCTCAGGTTCCTGCTGGCAAGCTAAAAATAGATTCTGAATAGATATGGAACTTAGCATACAGAAGGTATGTTGGTTTATAGCCGGCTATAGTGAAACATTCTCAATAGAACAATAGGTTAACAGGAGGTAACGCCTGCAAGGCTGAGTGGAAAAACCCCAAGCTATGGTGGGGGAGGCAAACACCTCAACAGAAGGTGACCAGGTGGTTTACAACTGGTCTCTCAACACTTGAAACATAGGATATTAGTTACTCTTATGTTAGAAATATAGTTTAATTGTAAGACATTGGATCTGGAAAACTGGACAAGAGCTAAACAGTTGAAGCTTTTATATTTTACTAAGAAATATGGAAGCGTCTTTGTTCCTTTCTAAGCAAGTAAAAAGGATAAATACTTAGTGATATGGTTCAGAAAATGATACACATTTACCCTCAAGTATAGTCTTGTTAAGAATCTTAAACTATAAATATAGAAACATTTGTTTAGACACATTACTTCCTAGCGGGCAAACAAATATTTAGTTATGTAGAAATATGTAGTCTAACTCAAAAACTGAAGAATCCTTGTGGTAAATATTGAGTTGAATTTCATAAATAACCTGGTATACTGTTTAGCAGAAGTGGTTGCAGGGCTAAATGAGGTACTTAATGGTTGTATGGGGGACTATGGCTATGGTTAGGAATTGTATGGGGGACTATGGCTGTGGTTAGGAATGATTGGCGAAACGTAGGAGCTTATTGTTGTTTTGTTATGGTATTTTAATGACCAACGAACATAGGTTTGAGGCGAGTCCTACTGGTGGTTGGGGCTAGCTAGCTTAGCTCTGTGGAAAAGTCCGCGGTGAAACTGGGGACGTTACGATGGCGTTATGAGAGAATTGATTAAACACTGTGGCGGCGATTGTGGGTAAGAAGCGAATCGAGACGTAGGGTGGCGAGATTGTGGCCGTTTTGAGGGTTATTATTGATGCGGTAGCGATAGTGTATGATATTAAGAAGTCGCTGCTTGATGACGTCATGGTGTTGTGGAGAGTGTGTAACGTTCGCGGTGCTATGAAGTGAGGCGGAGAAGGTAGGAGAAAGGATTCGTGTTGGACTATGTGTGCGGCGTTGGTTGGAGTGAATGTTTTAAAAATTATTTTCTGTTAGAGTGGTTGGTTATTTTAAGCTTGTGTGAATTGTTTATGCTTTGGTTGGTACTGAGCGAATTGCGTGGATGAATGGGTCTTGGAAGGCACGGCTCCCGTGAGGGCCTTGAACGTCGCATTAGAGCTGGCTAAGCTAGTTAGCTTGCGTGCCATTGTTGTGTGGCGTTTGCGGGCGACATATGTTACGTTTCGAGTTTTGAGAATGAGGTTGGGGAAGGGTTAGAGAACGTGGTGAATGTCGTGGCATTTTTATGAATGTCGTGGCATTTTTATGAATGTCGTGGCATGTTTAGAATGTCGTGGCAGATTTTGGTTGTCGTAGCAACGTTATAACGGTCGCATCAGTTGCTGCTGCGCATGTGCGGTTCGCTGTTTCGTTTATTTTCGCTCAGGGGACGGTGGTAGGTGTGGATATTTTTGCTTTATGTTATATAAATAACCTGGAAGTGGATCTGTTTATGGTTGTTATTGCTACGAGTATGTGTACGCGGGGGAAGAGATAGGTGACGTTATCGGTGGTTGGTTTAAGGGAGGCAGTTGAGAATAGGTTGCAGACGTTGTCAGGGTGTAGATGATTTAATATACATGCCCATAATTAAGCTGGGATTCATAAAACCGGCTATACTGGGTAGATTGTATTAGTGTCTTTGATACACAGGGGTATATTTTTAACCAGGGGGGAATGAGTAGTGATTGATTAAAAATAAGTACAGTTAAAAACATACAGTTGTTAAGGGGATGCAGACCAGAGACGGAGTCACCCGTTTTAAATACATCATAACTTTTATTGCATACATGATACACAGATAAACGGTAGTTTGGGAGTAATAATAGGCTAAAATTGGTAAAATGTTCTACAAAGTAGAATGCAGTAGGATCGGTTTGTCACGTGTGTATGGTATGAGGAAGAAGAGAGCTAACCACTATAATGTTTTTCTGAAATAAGTGATGCTTGCATGTATGATGAGTTGATGAACGTTGCCGGTAATAGGTTAAGATTTCACAAAACTAACCTTATCAGTGACTATTGTTTAGGAAGGGAAATACTGTGTGCACTGCAAAAAACGTTTGAGACCACTTCTGGGAATGTTGATTTGTTGGAAATAAAATGCTTAGGTTGTAATTTTATTACTTAAATGATGTTGTGTTAAAATGATAGTTTTTTTAATCTGTGTAACATGTACAATTGTGAGCTTAGAAATAATGATGTTGTGTTTGACTGGAGTTAAAATGTAGCTTGAATTAAAATGTGTAGGATACATTGATGTTACCATGTCAGATTTTGGTACACGGTTGGATTAATGTTTGCTGCAAGTCTTTAGATCATGGGGATGATAATTTAATGATGTAGGCTTGTTGGGGTATATTTTGTTGCATTGCTATGTTGGAATCTGTTGATGCTTGTGTAATTGGTTAAATCTTTGTAACACTGTTGATTTGCATAAGCTAAATGTTTTATAGTGGAATTTGATACAAGCCCAGTTGTGAAGCAGGATAATTTACTGATGCTTGTTTTAGATTGTTAAATCTTTAATACACTGTTAAAATGTTGACACAAGCCTCCGACTTGTAGGAGATTATAATTTATTGATGGAGGCTTGCTGTGTTGGAATACACTTTTATTGCTGTAATGACAAATTTTGATATGGTTGTGTTTACAGTGATCGAAATGATTGTTTTTATTAATCCTTAATAATGTTATACGCTGGGGAGGGGGTTAGCCTTCTCCCTGGGAATGTGTGATTAATTCAAAAACCTGGGGGCGGCTTGCCTCTGGGAGATGAGAAGTGTGATTAACCATTTAATGATTTACAGATGGAGTTATTTCATGAAGTGAGGAGATAGGGTCTTTGTGTCAAAAGCCTTTATGCTCAGGGGAGACTGTATGCATGGATCATGAAAGAGACAAAAGTTGAGAAGGTTATATTGCCCAGGGGGGTAGGAATCCTTTTGAGGCAGGTCAAGAGGACCCAAGGGGGGTTGAGATGTACAGCTGCTTACAATGGCTGTTCTTTTGTGACAGGATGGCGTGAGATTAGATGCAACAGGAAAGAGGCCACAGGTGGAGATAGGAGAGAACAGTCAAAGTGAGATAACAGATGGCGTTATTTTTAGAGCAGAGGACAGGAAGTGGGGGTAATGGGCCAGGGGGCCAGGAAGTGACAGGAAGGTGAGACAAGGGAAGGTTTGTCAGGGAACAGCTGGGTTAGTGAGTGAGACAATCAAGAAAGTAGGCATTCATTTGGGGTTATGACTTATGAATGTTAACTATTTTGATAAGGGAATATTTGGATCTGTCTGTGCACTGGAGGGCATGGGTAGGTCTGGATTAAGGATGGACTCCAGTCCGTCTTTGAAGTGAGAGTAGAGGAGCTGTTGTGAGGAGAGGCTGTAGTAGCCTGAGATCAGAGCAGAAAAATTGAGAGCAGAAAAGTTGAGCGAAGAAGAACTAACCTTTGTTTGTCAAAGATGTGAAGTGATTAACGAGTGTGGTGAAAGGATATATGTTTATAATATGAATGATGGGTGGATGAGGTTGAATTGTGATGTTTGATTGGTTTTGGCTTTTATTTTTTTTCTAAAAAAACTCTAAGGTTCAGGATTGAATGTGTTGTGACACTGAGAAATTGGATGAATGCGTTTACTTTGGGTCATATTTTTTGGTTGAGTTGGTACAATATTTTTATTTAAATTTAATTTTTGTATGTATGAGTGAGATTGAGATGTTGTCTGTTTATGTCCTTTTGATTTCAGTGAATGATTGAGCTGTTGATGACATCGTAAACCGATTCTGTTATCTAGTTAAGGCCTAACAAGGGACAAGATGTTAGATGTCAGCTGGGTGAGCCAGCAGGCCACTTTTAGTATAAGTCATATCTAGGTTAAATAAAACAATAATGACGTTGATGAGTAGTAAGGCTGTTATCTTGTCTATCAGGATAGGAAGGATATCAAATTATTGTCGCTTATCATTTGTTTCATATCATTTGTTTTACTGAAGGAGTTTGTTTTTATTGCTTTCATTTTGGTTTGATTTCTTTTGAATGTTTTGTATGGATGAGGGATTGAATTTGGATTTTTAGAGTTCTTTTCTATTTTTAATCTTTGAATTTAGAGTTTTAGATTTCTTTTCTTTTCTTTCTAAATAACCATTGAGGTGGTCTGCGGTTGGGGCTGGTTAATTTCATTGATCTGCTTTCACATCTGTTGGAATTGTTTTTTTGATTATTTGCCTTTTGTTACTTATTTCTCTGTCATGATCTGGTGAGAGGACGGTTGAAGGCTGGGATGCATTGGGACAGATCGAGGCTGGGATGCATTGGATCAGATCGATGGCAGTTAAGTGGTCCCATCACGTTTGCATAATGATTGAACATTTGGCTTCTCTTGAGAATATTTGACATATTGTGTGAAGAAAATTTGTTTTGTGTGTTGTTCCCTCGCAGTTCAGCCGAGGGGGAGGACGGACCGTCACAGGTGGAGGGATCATGGAAGATGTGTAGGAATACATTTCATTAGATTATGACACAATGGTGTGAACCCGTTCAGTCAGTTCCTGTGGGAGATTGTTGGATTGTGGAGAGAGGTCGCTTGTAGACGCTGGCCCCTCCTTCAATATAGCCCCGAGTACAGAGGCCGGAGGTTTGGGACAAACCTCCAGACTGACAGAGTCGTCTGTAGATCCATGGAAATACAGTCATGGGACAAAATATGACGAGGTCACAGGCCTACAAACATTGGCTTCAGCTGAGGCTGGCCGACATGGGGTGGAGGGGGGGGGGGCGAAAACGGTCAGAGACTGTGCAACCAAAGCGTTGAACAAGGGCCTCTGTGTGATTGGTTGGTATGTTGAACGGGAGGTGACTGAACGGTAACAACTGGTATAGATTATGACACAACGCAAGAGTACTAAACACATGCACATAGGTAGGATTAGGTGTAGATTGTGGCCGAGAAGAGGTGGTGAAATTTTTTTTTTCTTTGAGTGATGCTCCGCCCTCCCTGTCCGACTGTGCGCTGAGGTGGTAGGTATTATGTCCATGGGATGTTCATAAAGGGGGGAGAGGTGAGAAGACCAACTGAGTTGATTATGCAGATGTGATTGTACTATCTTAAGGAAAATTAGCAGAAAGAAGAGATTATTGAATGAATGTAAAAATGAAAATATTGTGATACTAATGTATGTTTTCTCTCAACCAGATCATCTAAAAGAGTGTGGGAACAAACTTTCCTGTAGATTAAGATAATTGGGTTTTAAATTTGTGATTTTTAGATTCAATTTGTGATGTGTAGATTAAAATTATTTTTAATTGTTGTTAGAAATTTTGAAAAAATGAATTTTAATTTTGGAAAAAAATGAATCCTTTGAATGGTTAGTATGTATAGAAAATCAAGTCAATATATCATATGTGACGATAAGAATCGTCAAAACGGGGAAATGTGGTAAATATTGAGTTGAATTTCATAAATAACCTTGTATACTGTTTAGCAGAAGTGGTTGCAGGGCTAAATGAGGAATGAGACGCAGGGACAGTTGGATAGATAAAGGTCACACCTAATGTGACCAGATTAGTACTGTATGGTAAAGGCCCAAAAGGTCAAAGAGTATTCACACCCCCCCACCAGAGGACATCATGCCAGCCCCCCCTCGTGAGACAAGACCCAACACAGCGACCACACGGACGGGGGCCACCAGCAGAACCCCTCTGTGCTCAGCGGGGGACCACACCGACGGGGGCCACCGACGGGCCCCCTCTGTCTCTGTCCCATCACGTCGCCACAACCCAGGGGGGGGGGGGCTGCCAGCCCCCACAGGAGATCGCCCACAGGAGACCGCTCACAGAAGACGCCCACGGACCAACTGTATTCTATTATTGGCTAGAAATTGTAGTATATAGGAGGAGACAAATTGGTAATTCGGGAGCCCTCAGACCGGACCGACCCCAGGGGTCTGTTGGGCTCCACCGCTCCTTCCACCAGAGAGACTGTGCTGCTTTTTATGTGAGTAAATCATGGACCCTTGGTTGGTTAAAATAGAAGGTAAAGATACTTATCTTAGAAACCAGGCTTACTCATATAAAAAGGGGCCTACAGTAAACTATGTATGTTCAAATTATGTTAACGAGTGACTGTTTTATGTACATGTTGGGGTTTGAGATGCAAACCTGATTGTAATTTCTGTACACAGATAGCCCGGTTAATGTTCTCTTATAATCTTTTGTCCTATTCACCTTGGTCTCCTGGCTCTGATCAAATAAATGTTGAATTGGACTATAGTTCATGGTTTGTCTGGCCTACATGTTTATTCCTCATCTGCTTAAGTCAGATGAGGAGATCAACAATTCTATCAAGTATGATCCCTTTCTCCTCCTTCCAGATAATCAATCTCATTTGTACTGTACTACAATAACCTCAAATTATTGTAGAGTTCTGTGGGAATTTACCAAAGAAATGGTGCCGTTCTTCCCACCCTATTGTGTCTCCCCCTGAAAAGGTGCGGTAGGGTCTTGTCATAACAAATCTGGACCTTGCTGTGTGTTGGGGACACGGGGCAAAGAGCTGGGGGTTGCTGCGTTTGGAGTTATAGACGAGGGGCTTGTTGTCTGAATGAAGGAGAGAGGGACAGGATGAAGGTTGGTTGTGTACGCCACTTGTTGGGACCCACGGTGAATATGGCTTTTGCATGCAGGGTTGGGGGAGCGGTGACTTAGGTTAGGATGTCCGGAGGTATGAAGATCGCGCTTGTTGTGCAGTAAACATGCAAACGTGGGCTTTTTATGTTTGTGTGTTTGTTCAGACACAGGAGGCCGGTCTCGGCCTATGCGGGCCACGGGGGTTGAGTTGGGACTCGTATGGAATATACTTTATGAACTATACGGGGGGGGTTGCACCAAGAAGAGACGGCATGTAATGGGATTGCGTATTGGTGGCGCACGGACTATCTGATCATGATGTAATGGTGGTGGCGTCGCATGACGGCAGATAAAAGGCTTTTCTGGCTAGGAAGCACGGTTATCTGGTGTGTGCGACAGGGGCGCGTTCTGAGTATATAATTGCCCTAAAATTATTCTCAGGAAGGGGGCGCGGGTAAGTTGGGGAGATTTGGTTGTTCTGAAATGGAAAGAGAGCTGTGTCCGATGAGCATTATGACCCTGCTTATAGTCACAGATAGCGGGACGGGGACCGTGAGTGAGGACAGTATGGGCATAAATGCGTCGGGCTCAATGTAAAGAAGAGCTCTGTTAACTATTCAGAACATGCAAGTCAGGTATGGTAAAGATGAGTGGAACCTGGCATGATCAGCGCAGGGGGTCTGTGCGATTGCAGGATTAACACATAGTAATTAATAGAAGATAAGGGTGCCGGCGTGTTCAAGAAGGCTCGGATGGACGAACTGAAGTCAGGGACCAGTCGGCCTAATTTAAATGAAGGTATATATGACGTCCTTAGGCATAGTATCGAACGGATCGGGGGGTCCTTTTTAATCTTGAGCGAAACCGGCCTGTTGATTCGATTACGTTTGCTGTGATACAAAAACAATTCAGTCGAAAATGAGACGCAGGGACAGTTGGATAGATAAAGGTCACACCTAATGTGACCAGATTAGTACTGTATGGTAAAGGCCCAAAAGGTCAAAGAGTATTCACACCCCCCCACCAGAGGACATCATGCCAGCCCCCCCTCGTGAGACAAGACCCAACACAGCGACCACACGGACGGGGGCCACCAGCAGAACCCCTCTGTGCTCAGCGGGGGACCACACCGACGGGGGCCACCGACGGGCCCCCTCCATCTCTGTCCCATCACGTCGCCACAACCCAGGGGGGGGGCTGCCAGCCCCCACAGGAGATCGCCCACAGGAGACGCCTGATTGGATCAACTGTACTAGTAAACTGTATTCTATTATTGGCTAGAAATTATAGTATATAAGAGGAGACAAATTGGTAGTTCGGGAGCCCTCAGACCAGACCGACCCCAGGGGTCTGTTGGGCTCCACCGCTCCTTCCACCAGAGAGACTGTGCTGCTTTTTATGTGAGTAAATCATGGACCCTTGGTTGGTTAAAATAGAATGTAAAGATACTTATCTTAGAAACCAGGCTTACTCATATAAAAAGGGGCCTACAGGAAACTATGTATGTTCAAATTATGTTAACGAGTGACTGTTTTATGTACATGTTGGGGTTTGAGATGCAAACCTGATTGTAATTTCTGTACACAGATAGCCCTGTTAATGTTCTCTGATAATCTTTTGTCCTATTCACCTTGGTCTCCTGGCTCTGATCAAATAAATGTTGAATTGGACTATAGTTCATGGTTTGTCTGGCCTACACGTTTATTCCTCATCTGCTTAAGTCAGATGAGGAGACCAACAATTCTATCACGTATGATCCCTTTCTCCTCCTTCCAGATAATCAATCTCATTGTATTGTACTACAATAACCTCAAATTATTGTAGAAGTTCTGTGGGAATTTACCACATCCTCTAACACGAATGCACAGTCAGGCTATTAAAAAGCCAGCAGATATGTCTTATAAGGAGATATCCGGGGTAGGCGAGCTACAAACGGCCGCTACCTAGTTTCAGCCAATCAGAAGTGTAGGCGAGCTACAAACGGCCGCTACACCGTCCCATCCAATTAGAAGCTCTCTCTCTCATAAAAAGGTCCGCCCTTCCTGACGTAATGCTGGGGGAGGAGTTAAGCTTTAAAGCGAGCGGTTCAGAGACAGAGCGAGAGACAACAAGGAACAACACGAACGAACAGACGCTTGCTTTTTCCCCTACTGGATGTGAGGACGACGAGTTGAGACGGGCACCATCGAATGAACGGACAACGAGGAGCCGAGAGATGCTTTTAATTGTAGTGAATTTAGTCTGAAACCCACAGTCGATGGCACAGTATCGTAGCATGTTTGGGTTTCATTGCACCGTTTTTCATTCAAATCTTTTGTTATTAACGTTTGGATTCCAATAAAACCGGATCCTTACAATAACTTCCTCTCTGTTTCCTCATTTCACCCGCTGTCTCTCTGTCGTCGAACAAAACCATTTCCTGGTTTTTGAAAGTACAAGGGCTTTTAGGACGGACAATTCACAACGCAGAGTATTCAAGCTGGTTCTGATCTCATCAGAACAGAATTATAGACCCCTTGTGTACTTCACCCCCTACTGTCGGTCTGGGGAGGGAGAAGACTACCACATGTCTTCCTCCGATACATGTGGAGTCAGCCAGCCGCTTCTTTTCCCCTGACAGCGAGGACTCTCACCGGGGGAGTGTAACGCGTGGGAGGATCACACTATCTCCCCCAGATCCTTTCCCTGCTGAACAGGCGCCCCGACCGACCAGTAGGAGTTGCTGTTTACAACGACCAGGATACATACCCCGCCGGCTTCCCACCTGCTAACAATGCCAATTGTATTAGTAGGGACGACTGACCAAGCCGGAGGTACCACCGACAGCTGGATTCGATCCCAGAGTCTCTGCGGTGGTAGGCGAGTGCTTAGTCCGCTGCACTACCCAGCCACCCCCCAACTTCTATTTGTTATGCATTGCTCTTGCTGCTTGTTTTATTATGTATTCATTATTGTTGTAGATTTCATAAGTAAAAATAGCTGGTTCTGGTCCATGGTAATAAAGGTAGGCTTGGACAACAAGGTCAGAGTAAATGTCTCCTGGGTTGGTTGTTGATTTATTTCAGCATAGCAACAGCAGTTTCATAGCACTGCAGAAATAGGTCCATCCTCGACACGGCCTCGGCTAGACTGTGTTCCTATCAATGGTCAATCATGGTTGTTATATCTAAAATGTTGACCCCTATTTTCATCTAAATGAGGTGGTCCAAGTCACACGTATTACAAAGGTTCCTTTGATAAACAGGTTCTGATAACAATGGTAATTTGACTGGGGCGAATCAGGGATCCACCTCAAATGGTAATTGGCTTTAGTCTAGAGTTTCTGTGTGTGTGTGGGTGTGGGTGTGAGTACAGTATGTGAGAGAGAGTATGTGTGGGTAATTAAATCAGTTTGGTTTCGTGGGTGTGTGTGTATGAGTGATTAAATCAGTCTGGGGGGATTGTGTCCTCCTTCACATGGTGTTTGACAATTTAACATATTAGCACTTTGAACTGCAATCCTTGTATGAAAGGTGCTATATAAATAAAGATTATTATTATTATTGACTGCACTCACGTTCCAATTGTACTCATGCTCCAGAATAAACTTTTAATTTATAACGTTTCGTCGGGTCCATGGAGTAGACGCTGGAAACACGGCCAATGAAAAGTTTATTCTGGAGTATATGATAATGCAGGTTCTATTATCTTTAAAAAAAAATTATATATTATGTTTTTGGTAGATTTTATTTTTATTTGTTTGTTCTACCGGGCAGTCCGGTAGAGAGAGAGAGGAAGAACGGGAGACAGAGCAGGGGAAAGACATTCGGCAAAGGACGGCAGGTCCAGGAATCTAACCCGGGTCGGCCGCTTCGCGACGCAGCGCTTTACATGGGTCGCCACTTGGGTGCCCAGGTTCTATTATCTTTAACTAAACATTAAATACAACTTTCTCAGTCAAAATATTCGTAAATTAGAACATATCTTCACTGACCGTGCAAAGATTCAGCACTATGGAGAGGTCTGCTCAAAATAATTTATTTGTGGATGACAAACAAATGCAATGATGAAATAAACTAAATACAATACAGAATAAACAAAATAAACACATTTGGCATCTCATATCCCAGTCTGAGCGCAGTTGGGATATCCAAAGGTGGCAGTGGAAAAATATGGCTGATTTTGCGCAAGCTCCCACGCGCGGGTCCATATTACGATCTGCGCAATAATATTCACGGGGTAGGTCTCCTCGTGGGACACAAGTTCCCAATGCATTGTCCCGTGGGATAATGCCCCCCCGGCGATATTAATTGAGGGGCGGATTTGCGGTGATGGAGAAATGAATCAGAATCAGTAGTTTTCACATACAAGCAATTTGCTTTGGTCGTTTTTGGTGCGACATTAGCGGACAGACATGAACTCATTCAGCGCCGGAGCTTAATCCGCGAGATGGCGCTAGTACGCCACCGCTGTAAGTCAATGGGGGACTGCGAGATTTGCGAGTGCTTAAAATATATCTTAAATTATAGCTATGGGTCTAATACACCCGTCGATTATTAGTGAGTTGCTTCCAGTCAACATGTACAAAACGGATTGTTTTTTCATCGGTACATTTCCGTTTTATACCGTTTTGAATATGAATATAGTTTGGGTGCTTCTGAGTAATTCCAGAGAAAGACGCGATAATAGCGTTTTAGTGGAATACACTAAACACGTTGTAATTTTTCGCCTGATTATCGAATCTTCCTGAAATCAACGCTGGATCATCATTATTATCCTTCCTCGTGCAAAAATGAAAAGAGCCCTGGACCGCGGGGCTCCCCCCCCCCCCCCCCCCCCTCCTGCCACCAACGGCACACAGCCACACATACACACACAGAGACAGCGTCGATCGGGGTAGAAATAAATATCAGATCAACGATCAAATTTATATATAGTGTTTTTACCTTGTATCTGATGTAATGCAAAAGAAATAATCCAATTATCTGATCGCCATTCCAAATACTGCTTGTGGAGGTCCATACCACATTACCGACCGTTACATATGAGCGGATGGGCGGGGTTACATGTCCATGCCATCATTGTATAGACCTACCTCGCCAGAGTATTTAAACCCCGCCCGCACAGCTTGGATCGTCCCAGAAAAGAAACTACACCATTCCCAATGTGGTGCAATACCAGCTGGAAGGCGTAGGCGGCGGTATTTGCCCTTTTGCGAGCTCAGACCCATTCCCAACGATAACATCAGGCTGGATGGATGAAAATGAATGAATATAGCTAATAAAAGAAATAACGATTAAAACCTGAGTTTTCTTGTGATTGGCGCTGAACGGTTGGCGAGTTAACCCGACTTTTCTCGTGGCTGGCGTTGAATGAGTTAACAGACAGATAATACAATACAAAATGAACAGAATACTAATGGTGAAAAATACTGTCATGTCTATTCCTCATTTCGGGTTTATTTTTCCCCTTCCTGATATACATATCTAGCTTTGGCATGGATTGATTGTTTAGATCGCTAGCATGGCTAACAAATGCAAATATTATATTGTAGTCTGCCCCATTGTTCTAACCAGGATCACAGTTTTTCCCAATAGGCCACCTTGTTTATGGTTTGATTATATGGCAGGTTTGAAATATTGAAATAGACAATAATTCTGTTAAACTTGCTAAGAGGACATATGCTGACAAACTGGAGACACAAATGGCACAAAACGACACAAGAGGATTATGGCAGGGACTGAAGACAATAACTGACTACAAAGTCAGCGCCCCCTCAATGGGGAGCGACGACGCCTCCCTCGCGGACAAGCTCAACACCTTCTACGCTCGGTTTGGTGTAGACAGTGGCGCTGCTGGCTCTCCGGCTAGTGACGTCACTGGCGCGCTGGCTGTTGTGGAGGGGGGGGGCAACCGCAGGGGGGCGGGGACGCTCTCTCGTTGTCGGAACACAGTGTGAGAAGAGCATTTATGCAGGTAAACACCAGGAAGGCTGCTGGCCCAGATGGTATAACAGGACGCATACTTAAGTCCTGTGCCAACCAGCTGGCCCCAGTGTTCACCGCCATATTTAATCAATCCCTGGCGGAGTCAGTGGTCCCTGCCTGCTTCAAGATGTCTACCATCATCCCTGTACCGAAGAAACCCTCCCCAACATGTCCAAATGACTACAGACCGGTGGCACTCACCTCTGTGGTCATGAAATGTTTCGAGAGGCTGGTCAAGGACCACATTTGTGCCTCCCTCCCCAGTGATATGGACCCTATGCAATTTGCATACAGGACAAACAGGTCCACTGACGACGCGGTCTCCCAGGTACTGCATAGCACCCTCTCTCACCTTGACCGTCAGAAGGGGGGCTATGTGAGACTGTTGTTCATTGACTACAGCTCAGCGTTCAACACCATAGTCCCCACCAGACTGGTGGACAAGCTGATCGAGCTAGGTCTGAGCTCCGCCCTGAGCGCCTGGGTACTGGACTTCCTCAGCGAAAGACCCCAGGCGGTCAGGGTGGGGGGTCAGACCTCCAACACCATCACCCTGAGCATCGGGTCCCCCCAGGGCTGTGTTCTGAGCCCCCTGCTGTACTCACTCTACACACACGATTGTGTGGCCAAGTTCAGCTCCAACTCCATAGTGAAGTTTGCAGACGACACGGTGGTGGTGGGGCTGATCTCGGACAACGACGAGAAGGCCTACCGGGAGGAGGTTGAGGTACTGGAACGCTGGTGCCAGGACAACAGCCTGCTCCTGAACATTGGTAAAACCAAGGAGCTGATCGTGGATTATAGGAGAGGACAGCAGGAGACGCACACACCACTGATGATTAACGGGGCTACCGTGGACAGGGTGAGCAGCTTTAAGTACCTGGGGGTCCACATCTCAGAGGATCTGACATGGTCAACACACATAGACACAGTAGTAAAGAAGGCGAAACAGCGCCTCTACCACCTGAGACAGTTAAGGAAGTTTAGAGTATCGGGGAAGATACTCCAGTCCTTTTACTCAGGGGCTGTAGAGAGCATCTTGACCGGAAACATCACTGCCTGGTATGGAAACAGCACGGCACAGGACAAGAAGGCCCTACAGAGAGTGGTGCGCTCAGCCGAGCGTACCACGGGTATTGCACTACCTCCCCTGCAGGTTCTATACAACAAGAGGTGCAAATCCAGAGCCTGCAGAATAATGAAAGACCCCCACCACCCCAATAACAGCCTGTTTCAGCTGCTGAGGTCAGGCAGACGCCTGCGAACCCCAGCTACTAGGACAGAGAGGCTTAGGCTTAGCTTCTTCCCCCAGGCCATCAGAGTCCTGAACAATGAACATTGAGTACCACAGAACACTGAACTATCCACACATAAGCACACATGAGCACACACATGACACGCACGCTGTGCACGCTCACACACTAGCAGCCACTTTAACACTTTAACATGAGCGGGCACACACTCATGCCGCACACACGCACACTTATGGCCAAAAGGAAAGGCCACTTTAAATTAGTATAACAGGAACAGTGTATTGCACTACCAAAGCTACCTAGCATGTCCTATATGCTCTGTAAATAACTATGTACAGATACCGAGATGTCACACCATGTTACCTGTTACCTGTTTATTGCACAATGTTTTTTTTTTTTTATTGGATTCTATTATATGTTGTACCACTGTATTGCACATCGTTGCGGGCAAGACCACCCGCATTTCATTGTATACTTGTATGCCGTGACAATTAAAACTCTTGACTTGACTTGATAATTAAAAGAGTAAAATAGTGCAATAGTGCAGTGCAATAAAATAGTAGAATAGAATAGACAGAGTAGGACTTCCGGTTTAGACACAAACAGGATGGTGGTGTCAAGAGGGAGCTCCGGTTCAAAAATGGAATAAAAGAAATGTTGATCCAAAAGAAAAGTTAAAGAGCTGAATAAAGAGGGCAGAAATGACCGCTAGGAAATAAGAAAAAAAAACAAGCACAGCAAAAGTTGCTAAATGAAAACAAACAAAGTCAAGGCTGCTCCCAAGCTAAGGCTAGCTATGATAGCAACGAGGATGACGCAGCAGACTGGGGTAAGATACTCAAAGAACTGAGAGACTTTAGAAGAGACAACAAGAAACAACTCGACGAGATCAAAGAGGAATTAAAGAAAGCAAACACAAGACTGGACGAGGCGGAGGGGCGAATTATGAAAGCAGAGGAGAGTATTCAGAACACGGACGTTATCATGGCGGAGATGCTAAAGCTACAAGCTAGAATGGAGGACAAGCTAACAGACCAGGAGGGCCGCGCCAGGCGAGACAATATCCGGATATATGGTATCCACGAGGGGGCAGAAGAGGACTCCCCGTCCATGATTGTGTTTGTGGAAAAACTATTACGAGAGAGCCTCGACATACCAGAGACAACAAGTCTGCAGATAGAAAGAGCCCACCGGGCCACCGGCCCACATCCGCCAGCAGACGCCCACCCAAGATCAATTCTGGTCAAATTCCTCAGCTCCAGAACCAAAGAAACAACACTGAGGACGGCGTGGCAAAAGAAAGGATTCACCTGGCAGGGGATGCGAGTAAACCTAGACAACGACTACAAGCCATGCATTCTCCAAAAACGAAAATAATACAAAGAGGTGAGGAGGATCCTGAAGGACCAAGACATCTACTTCCAAACGATATTCCCAGCCCGGTTAAGAGAAATACGACGAGGGGACCAGGGTCTACGAGACGGCGATGGAGGTGACACAAGACATGGCTAAAAGAGGCCTACCCATCAAACCAATCGAGGCACCGGAGACAATGATGGAGCAGTTGAAACAGATGACATGGCAGACAGCGGGAAGACAAACAAGGCATATCACCAGGGTTATCAAGTGTAGATAGATGGACAGCATAACACCAGTGTTAGATTTCGATCAGATCAGCCAGTATCACCTCTCCATCGTTGTCGTTGTGTAGTTTCTGCGTTGTGTTTATTTCTCTCTGTGTCGTCTTCTCATACTGGCTGTACAATCTTTGTCATTCCCCTTTAATGCAATCCGTAATCATAAGAATTTTACACTCTCAGACGTGTTACCTTCCTTCGTCAAACGTTGTTTATTCCATACACAAAGCCTCGTACAAGGTGTAAACCAGTTCTGTATTGTCCTTGAAAAGTATTTGGAAGAAACTAAATTCATTATTCTAATGATCTCCTGTTACCCCGCTCGGTGGTCGTTGCGGCCTTGTCGTAGCCAACAACCATATCTGCTAGCCGAAGCTAGTGGTGATGTGTCACTCCCCTCCCCCACCCAGCGAGGGTGGAGAGGGATGAAAGTTTCTGATCAACGCGTGTGCTCTTCTGTGTGGTTCGTTTTTATTCTAACTGTACCCAGAAGAAAACTCACATTATTGTGAGGGCTGTGGGTGTGTGTGTGGGTCATGAGCAGATAATAGGGAATCTTAAAGTTATACGTAAAACGAATAACCACAAAACTGCTTACGCAGACGTTTTAGGAGAAGGGGGAAATAAACAACACAAAACAACCTTTACAGGTGAAAGCCTCAAAGTGAGTATTTAAGAAAATAAGTAAAGTCCAAAAAAACAGGACGACACTCATTAAAGGGGTATTGTAGAAAGAATAAATAAGCCACAAAGGCAACTCCTAAAACCAGAGTTTATATTGAAAACATAAAACAATAAACTTCCACCAAGGGAGTTTATGTGCCACGGACAGTTCCAAAAGAACAAAAGAAAACACTACCATAAAGGACTCAGCCTCTATAAAGTAAAGTGTAAACTAAGCCAGTAGCCGAAAACAAGATGGCTACAAAAGAAGGCTAAATGCTGAATAGGGCAGCACTACACTTAAATATAATGAGCCTGACCAAACGTATAGCCAGCACAAGGAAAATTAAAAAGCAGTTGACACTGCAATCTCCAAACTTAAATAGACTCCACATGGCCATAGGCACAGCTGCACTGCATCAGGTGCAATCAAGCCCACACACCTGCCGACCCATGAGCCAATTAACCACAGGGAACAGGGATTGCCAGCTATCCCTCACAGAGAGGTGAAATAAAGCAAAAATAGACAGCTGTCCCTCACAGAAAGGTGAAATAAGGCAAAAACCATGACAATTATATTATCTTCGCCATAGCAATGACAGGCCCCGCCCCTCTTCTTGTTGCCATGTGACGCGCTGTCATGGCAACTGCTGTTCACCCTTCACACACATTAAACGTCTGTTTCTAGTGGTGTCTCTCTCTGACCATTCTGCTAATGCAATCCTTATCAAGATGACGGATGCCCTTGGAGCTCCCACCCTGATCGCTGTGTTGCTCTCTGTTCCACCCAGCTGATAACGGCCCTCTGTCTGCACAGTTTTGGCTGGAGACACACATACATGATGAAAATGATGATGATGATGATGATGATGATGATGATGATATTATCCTCTTAAAACTCATATCTATATAGGTTATAAACCAAATGCAAATCATCGATTTCCTTCACCAGGGTTATCAAGTGTAGATAGATGGACAGTGAGAGCAGCATATCACCAGGGTTATCAAGTGTAGATAATAATAATAATAATAATAATAATAATAATAATAATAATAATAATAATAATAATAATAATAATAATAATAATAATAATAATAATAATAATAATAATAATAATAATAATAATAATAATTCGTTTTATTTGTATAACACTTCTCAGGAACCCGAAGTCGCTGACATTAGGCAGAGAAACAGTGAAAAACAAAAAGAACATAAGACCAGGTTGGAGGGGGGGGGGGGCGGTTAAGGTTGGGGAAGGTTGAAGGCTAGGGAGAACAGGTGGGTTTTGAGGCGGGATTTGAAGGTGGAGAGTGTGGGGGAGTCTCTGATGGTCTGAGGTAGGGAGTTCCAGAGTCGATGTGCAGTGCGTGAGAAGGCCCGATCACCAAAGTTTTTTAGTTTGGATGGCGGGACAGTGTGGGAAACAGTGGAGGAGGTAAGGAAGAAGGAGATCAGTCAGGTAGGGGGGGGGGCAGGCTATGGAGGGCTTTGAAGGTGAGGAGTAGTGTTTTGAAGTTGATGCGTTCCTTGATCGGGAGCCAGTGAAGAGATAGACAGTGAGAGCAGCATATCACCAGGGTTTATCAAGTGTAGATAGATGGACAGTGAGAGCAGCATATCACCAGGGTTATCAAGTGTAGATAGATAGACAGTGAGAGCAGCATATCACCAGGGTTATCAAGTGTAGATAGACAGGCAGTGAGAGCATCATATCACCAGGGTTATTATGATTTTTCACAATAACACCATGTTAAAAATGACCAGACATGAAATGCTGCTACCAGTGTTAATTTTGTCAACTAAAATTATGACGAAAGATGTTCGTCAACGAAGGTTTTTTTCATGACGACAGCGAGACGTGACGTCACGTTATTGAAGACCTTGTGACGCTAACGAGACTAAATAGTTTATTAAATATCGTTGACCACAACTGAGGACACAAAAATGTAATTTACAAAAACCAGGACGAAATTTCTCTTCATGTATGTTGATATTGTTGACTAAAACAAGACGAGACAAAATAATTATAACTTTTCTTAATGCCATCGTCCCGACAGAGCACGTGGAGTGACGGGGAGCTCTGTTATTAGCATTAGCTGAAGAGCTATTTGAAAAGCTAGTTTTAGCTTAACGTTACCTTGGCTAAAGTTGGGACTATTCATAATCCAGCTGCAGACCTGCAAGCAAAGTACAGCAAGTTGGCAAAGGAGTATTCCAAGGTAAATCACTTTTTCACCAGTAACGTTACATTGTTTGTATTTCCATCTAGCTCGCGTTAACTAGTGGCTAACCTAGCTCACGCTAATGTGGCTAACTGATCGATCTCTCGCACACAATTAATGACAAGTTGCGGACAGCCATACCGGTGACAATGTTTAGCTTTTAGTGCCAAATGATAAGAGTCTGAGGCGGAGTCTCAAAAGAGAATGTTGAATATTTATTGTGCATTAAAAATCACAACAGAGCCTCTGCTACTAGCTGACCTAAACGGAGCCTTCTGGAAGCAAGTGCAACAACGTATAATGTCCGTGTGGAACCAATGTGCCAACAACCTTTCCGTGGGTGAAGCATAGTTGAGCATAGTTGTCATTTAATGATACTAATACTAATCTATACAATCACCTGTTGTTGAATAAATACCATTACTTTCTAGTTATTACTAAAAAACTGTATAAAGCAGTAGCTGTAAAAAAGAAAAGAAAAAAAAAGTTTTATAATTTATATAATATATATTTTTTTAGTACATTAACACTTTCAGTGCCCAGCAGGGGGCGCTCATTTAGTGCTTGAATGCCCACCATCCACTCCAATGTTAACGTTAATATCGCCTAATCTATGTTTTAAATTATGGCTATGTGTCTAATCTGCCCGTCGCATTATCAATGACCCATTTCCAGTCAACATTGTCGAAGCGGATTGTTTTTTTATCGGTTCATTTCCGTTTGATAGCATTTTGAAAAGCCCTCGTTATCACGGGAAAAAGAAGAGATGCCATGATAATCGCCATGTACTGTAATATTCTAGAACGTTGTCATTTTTCGGCCTATTTATGAATCGTTTTCAAATAAACGCTAGATTATCGATAGAATATCTGTGTACGTGTGCACGCTGGTGCCGCGCGCTGAAAATCGATTCTCTCAGTTCCTGATCGCTCTTAGAGTCAAACAGCCATATCACATTATAGGGGAAAAGCTTATATCTCCGTGAAAATGGGTCTGATTATCCTAAGACTGGTAAAATAGATTCCTTACCTGAGATCAGATGGTATCCAAATGGATTATTCCAATTCCTGATCGCCATTCCGAAAATCGATCCTTTTATTGATCCAATACTACGTACTGTAAAACACAGTAACCACGCCATGCTGAGGGTCCAGCATGAAGCTGATCGGCCCCGGTTACATGCGTGAGAAGTAAAATGTGGAGTCCGGATTTTTTTTTCTCATGCTTTTTCATTGAATTCAATCCAAAAAGGTGAATTACCATCTGGGAGACGATAAAGGGCGCTTTTTTCACATCTGAGCGCCTGGGGTGGCTGATTTACCAACGGTAGACTCGGTTGATGAAATATGAATTCAGATCGCTAATTAAAAAAAAAACGAGAAAAAACGAATATTCTCGTTATGGGCATTCAACCCGCGGGGGGTAAACCAGAGAAAACTCGGTTTGGGCATTCAAAGTGTTAACAAAAAATAGACAAAAATGTCATCCGTTTTCGTCGACAAAATCTAGACTAAAACAAAAAAGACTAAATTGAGACAAAAACTGACTAAGACTAAAATGCTCAGACATTTAGTTGACTAAAACGTACGGTTATGTCTATAACCATAGTTATATGAGTGTAGTGACGCTCTGCGTCATACTGGAATACACTTCCATATCAGTACTAGCACTGAATACATTTTCACATGCACCTTTACACACCCATCCGCCTGGCCACACCCCCATCCACTCCTCTACATAAGCAGGGGTGTGGCCATACTAACAGCTCCTTCCCAAGTCTTTCACCACAAAGGCGAAGACCACGGGGTCCTCAGTGAGTCCGACGCAGAGCGTCACTACACTCATATAACTATGGTTATAGACATAACCGTACGTTATAAGTCGTGTAGCTCCGCTCTGCATCATACTGGAATACAGGAGCTAAGCAGAGCGGAAGCTCGACAAATGTACCCGCTGAGGCCCCCCACAACCATCAGAACCGGGGAGGACCCAAGCCCCCGGACCCCCCTAGTGGGGGATGGGAGGGTATCGGATCCGACTGTGCGAAGAGGAGTTTAGCAACTCAAATGCACAGGGTGAGCAGACCGTGGGACTTACCTTCCACAGAAGAACCCACGACTACACAAACGCGCAACCCACATGCCACTAGGGAACGAACGGGAAGAAACAAAACCCCTGTTACAACCCCTAATATCACGGGGTCAAGAGCAAAAACCCAACCCCGTGGCAAGGCCGTAGCAGCGGAGCACGAAGGAGGACCCAGACCCAGGAAGGGACTGGACCCCCCCCGGAAAAGGGGGCCTGGAGAGGCCAACGACGCCGCAGCATCGAGACCCCACCAGGTGGTCACTAGTGACACCACCCCCCACATCACCAGCGTATTCGGACAGGGCCCATCCAAGAGCAGGCCCTTCCCCCCAACAGCACGCCGCCCCGAAGCACTCAAAAGGCTACACCCACAGCGGGACCAGGCAGCGCACCGGGGAGACAACCCTCAAAGAAGTTGATCCCTCAATCCAGGCAACAGGCCACTCGACCTGAGCCTGGAGCACTGCGGACTAGACAGGCGCCAAAGGGGTCTGCTGAAACAGCACCCCGGCGGAAGGGGCGTACGCTGGTATGCCGTGCACCATGTCGCAGCCTCCACAAAAAAAAACCCAACCCTCTAGAGGGGCCGAGGCAAAGAAAGCTGACATGATTGGCAGACGCCATGAAAGGTGCGGGGGCACACTCACAGGCAGACAGGGCCAAGCCCGGCCTACCCTGAGAGTTGACTCCGCTACCAACACACCAGGGAACCAACCACCCCCTTGGTTCTAACATGCGGCGGGTGTTCCTATAACCCCCCAAGAAAAAAGAGAAGGAGGAGAAGAGAGGGGCGAAAAAGAATGGAGAAGGACCAGGCTCCTTCAGCACAGCGCAAGGTACAACACAACATGGACCAAGCAACAGTGAGGGATAACACGTAGTAACATAACCACGAACATCTCCATAACGTCAAACCCTGCAACGCCCGGGCCGTCCCTCAGGGTACCAGAACAGCAGATCTGCGCCCCGGTGGACAACGGGTTAACTGACCTGGTCCGGCGCGACCAGAACCAGTCCTGTGCCCTAATCACGCCGCCATCCCCAGTCCCAGGAGGGGGGTAGGTACGCGTGTCGATCCAAAACATTATAGAGGGCGCCACCCAGACGGTCAGAACTGTGGGATATTTGTGGATATCCTGATGAAGAATGTTCTCAGTCAACCAAGGTTTGGATAATAACAAGGTTTATTAACCAAACAGATAGAATACATAGAGAGAATGGCTGAGGGCTTCCCCCAGGTGATCAGCTGAAATGACCCAGGTAAAAGACCCCCGATAGATCTCGGGAGGAGACCTATATAGGTAACAAGGGGGGGGGGGGGTGGTCCCATTTGATAGGTCAGATGGGGGGGGGGGGGGATGTCTTATTCCACAGATAGGGGGGGGGGGGGGCACAGGTAAGGGGATATAGGGGAGGGGAATATATTTACATGAGAACATTATATTATACCACAATACTCACTTTTCTTTCTTATAATGTGGGTGAGATTAATGTATAATATACCAGGGTTGTTTGGAACAGGTAAAAGTGAATAGGTATGGTACAAGAATGGGACCGATGTAATTCATTGGTTATCAGATAATGAATAAAATAGAAAATAATTAAAATAATGAAAATGTTGGCCAATGTGATCTGTTGGTTGGCCTAATAGTTTAAAATAGTATTATTTATATACATGATTCATGACATGATCGACTGGACTGCGGTCTGTGTTATTTTGATATCAGAGATGTGGGAATAGATATCACCCTTTTCTTTTATTAATCGCTCAAAATACCTATATCAATGAGTGGTCCTCAACTCTGATATCAAACAACAATTAACATAATCATTAGAAGCTATAGCTGTGCAAATATCTTGGCATACCTTCAGTCGTTCATGTCGTGACTCAGGGGAGCTAATGTGATGGTTGTGCATACAGGCATAGTAATAAAACTATTACATACATGTGAGCACTGTCTCTGTGTGGTCAGAGTGCACAGGGTGAAAAACAAAATTGTGTGCATAATTATTAGGAATAGGATTTACACATAAGGCTAATGTGTACAAAAACATTTTAACAACCGTTAACCTGGTGGTTAATAAAACTAACATGATTGATTATGGGAAACTGTTCAAAAATATATATATGCACATTTTATAATGATTCTTGATGAAATTACTTAGGATCCAGTTGTATTTAACCTGAGTTTGAGTGTCACTTTCATTTGTGATTGCCTCAGTTTTGTTGGTCTTTACTTAGAATCAGGCAATTTTCTCTATTTCTTCTCTATAAATGAGGAGATAAAACGTCTTATGCATCGTTTCTGTATGTAATTCTAGTGCATATACTATCAACTGTTCACCATACAGGTGCAAAACAACAACGTTACATGTCCTCTTCTATGAGAGAATAAACCAACTGATTCTTTCTTGTCTGACAATACAATTTTGTAACCTAAGTAATTCAAATGTGATGTAATACAGTAACACAGTAAAATTTAAATAAATACATAATAATGTGGACAATGTGTGTTCAGATGCCTCTTGGTCCACAGGTCTCTGATGATGTCTCTCTTCTTGACGGTGCAGTCGGGAACATTCACTCCTCCATCATTCATACAGGAGGTCGCCGTCCACTCCCTGTGTACCTTGTCAAGGGTCACCGGTAGCAGTGGGGCAGTCAACTATAGTGGCTTTGCAGACTCTTTTCCTGGAGCCTGCGCTGCTCTCCATCACCACCACACATCCGCCACTGTGCTCACACTTGGCCCTCATCAGGCCCAGAGACATGGTGGTCAGGGCGTTTTTGAATGTGTTGTGCTGGTTTCGCTGTCCTCCCCTCGTTATTGCGGTACCACTTGATGGAGGGCGAGGGCCCGCCGGTGTAGTGGCTAGTCGGTAGGACGCTCTCTCTCACCGGATGACAAGCTTATCATCGGAATCCATCTTGATGGTCGGGGCTTTGGTTCCCATCTGCAGGTGATGGGTTTGGTCTGCCGTGGTCTGCAGTGCCGGGGTGGAGGCCGTCAAAGGTTGATCTCCTCTTCGTCAGTGTCTCCTTGGTCAGTCTCCTTCGTGGTCCCCTGCTCCACTTTCTTGGGGACGTCTGTGGGCTGGGTTGGATGGCGGCTCTCCCACGGTTGCTGTCGTCGTCCTGGTTGTGTCTGCAGCTCCTTGGCGGCGTCCCTGGTGGTCCTATGCTGTCGTGGGTCGCTCATGTCGCTGGGTTGTGTTCCTCTCTGCCTGGTCCTGCCGTCGTTCGTGGTTCAGGTCACGCGTCGTCTCACTCCTTCTCACTTGTCGTGTCCTCTCACCAATATGATCTGAGGATGATAAAATTTGCCTTAGAAAACCTCTTCACATAAATGATTCAACGCCTTTCTGCTAAAGAGGAAAATCATTTTGGGATTAATTCAATTCATTGCAAATAAAATCACTTAATTGAAAATAGGAAATGCAAGCCAATTGCATTAGCAGTGATTCCTTATGTTAAGAAGGTCACATTCACTACAATCTTATCAGATCTTGTATCTAACTAGATCTTACAGCATTAAGCTTTAAATAAAATTGTAAATGAATGGCCAAAGTCTTGAATCAGATAAAATAGCTATTTTTCTTCATAGTCTGTGATGTTAAATTGAAGTTGATCTTACCTGTGTGATGGGTGTGCCTCAGGATACTTACCTCGTCACGCCTTCTCTGGCGTTCTTCACGTCTCGGTGTGGCTCGTCATAATTTAGCATGGGGAAAAACATAAAATCTAGGCAGCCAGTTATTTTTGCATGAAAAACAATCATTCATTTTCTCATCTAACCCTAACTAACCTTATTGTCATGCACTCGTCCTAATAAAACTACCCTACACTGTGGCACTCAACCTTTGATGACTTGTTGCTCAGCTGATAGAGTTGTGCCCTTTTTGATGTCCTGTCATACAGAACCTGTGAGTCGCTTTTGGATAAAAGTGTCAGCTAAATGATCAATGTACGTGTATACCTTGTACATTTAGATAATTGTGCTTCAATTTTGGTGGTTGATATTTTGCAGTCATGGAAATGTATTAGTTGTTAAAAGAATAGTCATGCATGTTATTGGTTATAAGCAGAGAATAGAAGGAGGAGATTGTAAGTAAAGTTGTTTTCATCATTAATCTTTCATCTCGGGCACTTCTACTTTGTCTGGTTTTATTCAGAATTCATCTCTGATTCGTGTGCCTCTTGAAAAGAGATGATGAAAACGACTGGTTAGTTATTGTTAGTATGGGAATTAGGTAGATTTTCATGACTGCAAATTCATCATTTGTCTCTGATTCATGTTGAATAAGTGGTTCTCTGTTGGTCCACCAAGTCTGTGGTCAGAGTGCAGGCATTTGCATTGCTTTGTCTCTCTCACGCCATACCCTGTGGGTTTCAAGTGCCCACTCTGAATAGTGTCTGCTATCGTCTCGTTCCTGTAAAAGAAATTTACATGTGGGTGTTTGGATGCAGATTTGTTTTAAATGGTCAATCGATTGTCTCTCAGCTCCACACCATCTTCGGTTGAGTCTCGTGGTAACAAAGAGAAAATCTGCATCTAAAGCGATACTTCCTACTATACTAAGTATAGTGGAGATACTAAGTTGAGTCTCTATAGGTGTGGTCAGACTGGCTATTTGCATTGTCTTTCAACTCCACATCGTCCTTAGCTGGTTTGAGTGAGTGTTTAAACACTGTTTTGTAATTCAATTTAGAGTTAACTCAGTCTGCCTCTCCTGTAACACAAAAGACATGTTAATTTCCCACTCCTCTAAGACCATCTGAGTGGGTTCTCCTTGATTGTCTGTGAGCTTAACAAAAACATCAGCTAGTTCTCATCCATCCCATCCTAGGATGTAATGATAGTGTTATCATTTATCAATCATATCGCATATGTACACAAGCACCATAAGAATGTGGAACCACACATTTTGAATCATGTTTAAAAATGTCTTACAATGGAAAGGGCTAGTTATCTTTCATTGGTTCTTTAGATAAACACATTAACTCAAGTGAATATAACCTACTTGTTAACCTAAACATCTTACTTTTAAACATAATCTATGTTGTTTGTGTCCAAGTTTTCAACATTAAAAGCTTATAAAGTCTAATCTAACTGTTACAAAGGATCAGATTAAACCGAATATATATATTTATTTATTGATATATATTGCATAGTATTTGTATATCGTTTGATATCCCTTGTATATTCCTTGTACATATACACGGAATATCCCTTTAGCCTAGTACAGACCATAATATTTCATTCTCCTATTGGACAGCGGTCCACAGGCGCCAGGGCCATGCCTCCAGAGTCAGGTTCAAGGCCACCGTCAAGACATGTCTGTACATGCCCGGCCTTGCCCAGGAATACGAGACAGAAATGAGGTTGGCACTAGATTGTTCGCCGTGCATATAAATATGGCGCAGGTGAATACAGAAGTAGAGTTACCCAATAAGTTGAAGCCTCACCCACGATACAACGTGCAGTGAAGTATGGCCTGTTTGGCCCCAAATAGAGCATTGAGACCGCGTGCAAATTAATAACTGAATTGTCAGAGTTTGGCGCTATACCGTCGAGTGCGACATATTTCTATTAAGTCAGTAATAGTCTATTTGTGTATAGTGTATCGTGCGGCTAAAGTTCTACAGTGACCAGCATCACCAAGGCGTTCTCTTTCCATGGAAAGAGAACGCCTTCAAGCGCAGCAACGGAGCGACGAAGATCGCATACGTCTAGAGATTAGACGCCTTCAGACGGAAGAGAATATGGTAAGGGACTGGGCCGAAGCCCAGCGCGCCGCCGCCAAAGCCCAGCGCGCCGCTGCCGGTGCCCAAAGAGAAGCAGAGCGCGACCTCGCTCTCACCAAGCGCGAAGCCGAGCGCGACCGATTACAAGCGCAGATAATGGAGCAGCTGATCACCAGGGCAACACCCCCTCCCTCCGCACGGGGTTCCAGGGCCTCGTCAAGACAAGGGTCAAGGGCACCCTCCCCTACCCGATCAAGCGACCCTGAGCCCGACCACCAGAGAGAGCCTATACCCCCCTCCGAACCCCTTCCCCGACCGGTCCAAGTGAGACCCAGCTACAAGGAAGAAACGGTCTACACCGCGGAGAGGCTAAATAGACGACTACAGGATCTAGAGGACCTGCCAGAGGAAGAAGAAGAGGGAGAGGAGGAGAGTCAAGCCCGACAGCAGCACAGTACTCCACAGGACCAGGAGGTCCAGTACAGCCCAGGCTCTACCCCCGCGGCTCTGCGCTACAGACCCCCGACTCAATTCACGGGTGAGCTTGACGCACGACCAGCCCCGAGGAACAGCACCTGGATACGCGGGCCATGGTACCCAGCAGGTACCAGCCCACCAAGAGGCGTAAGAGGAGACTCGCCTAGGAGGCCTCTCTTCCAACTCTCACCGATGTGCCAGCCATCCATGGCATCATACATTGGCACACCGACGTTTCCGGACTTCACCCACGAGAACAGAGCACAGTACACGGAGCTACGAATGTGCTTAGAGACAATGATGTCCGATGTAGCTGATGAACCGTACAAGTATGCTATCCTACTGAAGCACCTCAAGGTGCCCCGAGCGCACAATATAGCGCTGGCCTGCCACCTCTACTACCCCATACACAGCGGCTCTAGCAGCACTCGACCAAAGATATGGACGCATATGGGACTACGTAATACAAGAGATAAGGCATATTGACCGCCTACCCCCAGCCACAGACAATCGCTCACTAGATGACCTGTCTATCAAGGTACAATCCCTGGTAGGGATGCTGGGGGCGCAAAGAGAAAAGGGTATGCACGAACTGTACGCGAACTCTAATGTCGAGAGGATTTTAGAGAAGCTTCCGCCCGCCCGACAAGAGCGCTTCAGGCGGCAAAGAGACCACCGTGATCCTAACGGTCCCGAGCCATCCCTCCTAGACCTAGCCGACTTCCTGGCGAGAGAAGTCAACAGCCTACGGTTGGATACGTTCATGCGGAGCACACCAAGCTCCAGAGAGGGACCTAGGAGAGCAAACGATGGCCGCAGATTGGTGACCATCATGCACCAATCAGAATCAGTACCGAGCAGCAAGAACCACAGTACCCCCTCGATGAAAGAGAAGTGGAAGATGGTGTGCCCGTACTGCGAAAAGGAACACTGGTTGTCACAATGTGACACGTTCAAGAAGATGACCGCCGACGAGGTGAGTCAATGGATAAAGTCCAACCGACGCTGTTACCGATGTGCGCGCAGTCACATGGCAGCCGATTGCCGCTTAAAGAAGAGGTGTAATCGGTGTGACGGAGCCCACCTAGATGTCCTACACGACAGTAACAGAAGAAAGCCTGCACCCTCAAGCAGCACAAAGGCAAGTGTTATGTACATTGACCCCGCCAGCAGCGGGGGCGCCCGGGTGCTCTTAAAGGTGGTCCGCGTAACACTGAGTTACCAAGATAAGGTCATGGACACTTACGCCGTCCTTGACGACGGGTCAGAGAAGACCCTTCTCCTCGCGTCCGCTGCGGCCCAGCTGGGGCTGCGGGGGAGCGAAAACCAGATGACGATTCGGACAATAAGAAGAGATCTAAAGACGATAAAGGGCGAGAATGTCTCCTTCACTATCGCAGCAAGCGGGCAGCCAGAGAGACGGTATAGGATTACTAATGCTTTCACCAGCCAAGAAATAGGCCTGTCGCAGTACACCTACCCCATCGCCAAGCTGATGGATAAATATGTGCACCTGCGTCAACTACCTATACCGCTCATAGACGGTGCCACCCCGACCCTGCTGATAGGCTCCGACCATGCAGACCTCATCGTCCCGATTGACCGGGTCCACACAGGGCCCAGAGGCTGTCCTGCAGCAGTCGAGACCCGCCTAGGATGGACATTACAAGGCCCCCTCGCTAAGTCTCTTAACCGAACAGCAGCCACTAACTGCCTCCACTCCAGAGTGACAGAAGAAGACACCACCCTCCTACAGCATGTCGAGAGGCTATGGACACTAGAGACAATGCCCTTTAAGAACGAAAAGAAAGACATTCGTTCCAAGGAAGACATCTACGCTATAGCCCTCCTCGAGCAGGGGACAAAGAGAGTCAAAGTCAACGGAGTGATGAGATACGCAACTCCACTCCTGAGGCGAGAGGGTATGCCTACCTTCCACGCCCCAAAAGAAGCGACGGAGCGGTATCTATTGAACACAGAGCGGCGCCTAGCCAGAGACCCCGCTCAAGAGACTGTGTACCGCGCTGAGATTAACAAGCTAATCACAGCGGGACACATAAAGAAAATTGACATTAAAGAGGCCGATCAGACGACCGAATCATGGTACGTGCCGCACCACAAAGTCCACCACAACGGCAAGGATCGTATTGTGTTCAACTGCAGCTACCAGATCGGATCACAAAATCTGAATAAAGAGCTCTTGCCCGGCCCAACACTCGGCCCCTCTCTACTAGGCGTGTTACTACGTTTCCGCCAAGACAAGGTGGCCATCAGCGGCGACATCAAAGGGATGTTCCTGCAGGTGAGACTAGTGGAGGAGGACAAGCCCCTGCTGCGGTTCCTATGGAGAGAGAGGATCGGGGATGAGCAACCAGCCATCTATCAATGGGAAGTCCTCCCTTTCGGAACCACATGCAGCCCATGCTGTGCTACGTTTGCACTGCAAAAGCACGTCGCAGAGGACCCAGCAGCTGATGAAGAGGTCCGACAAAGTGTAGGAAATAGTTTCTACGTGGACAACTGTCTGCAAAGCGTCTCGACGCCAGAAGAAGCCGAGGCCCTTCTACTCAAGCTCCGCGCCTCCCTGATCAAAGGCGGCTTTGATCTCAGGCAGTGGGCCAGCAGCGACCCGCAAGTATTGCGCAGCCTCTCCCCCGAGGACAAGGCAGCAAGCAGCGAGACCTGGATGGCGACCATCCCAGGAGAAGCCCAAGAAATGACATTAGGACTAGTCTGGCGCTTCAAAACAGACTCGCTCCATTATAAACACACACCCCTGACCAAGGAGCAGGGAAGGTCGACTGCACTACCGACCACCAGACGGAGTGTATACAGAACACTCGCCAGACAATATGACCCGTTGGGATGTATTCTACCTTACACCACCAGGGCAAAGATGATTGTAAGAGCGTTATGGGACAAGGACCAGGGCTGGGACGACCCCATACCCGAACACCTTGCATCCACATGGAGAGAGTGGGAGACGGAACTCAGCCCACTCCCAGGTGTCAACATACGCCGCAGCTACTTCCCACCCACAGTGAGGCCGGAGACGTGCCAGATGGACCTGCACGTCTTCAGCGACGCCTCCGAAGTAGCCTACGGTTCGGTGGCCTACTTGCGTGCCCGAGAGGAGGGAGGAGAAATACATACTGCTTTCATCCTGGCTCGCTCAAGAATAGCCCCACGAAAGCAACAATCTATCCCGCGTCTAGAGCTCTGCGCAGCCCTAGCAGGAGCGCAACTCGCCACGTTAATCCAACGTGAACTCACCATTCCGGTGCAAAGAACAATCTTGTGGTCAGACTCCACGACAGTACTCACATGGATCCGGTCTGATTCGTGCAGATACAAGGTCTTCGTGGGAGTCAGAGTCACAGAGATTCAAGATTTAACAGAAGTAGCAAGCTGGAGGTATGTGGACACAAAACACAACCCAGCTGACGTCATCACCCGGGGAATGTCCCTGGATGACCTCACCCGTCACAACCTATACAGTGACGGGCCAGAGTTCCTCAAGCTCCCGGAAGAAGAGTGGCCTACACCCACCCCACGGGAAGCGAGTAAAGAGGAGGCCGAAAACAAGAAATCTATGTTCTGTGGATTGAACACACTCGTCTCCACACACCCCGACATAGACGATTGCCTCACCCTAGAGAGTGCGCAGCTAAAGACATTCCTGTGGCACCACCCAGAGGTTCAGCTCACTACTGACATTACAGCAGCTGACTACGAAGAAGCAGAACTTCTTCTACTACAACGAGCCCAGAGAGACTCGTTCCCCGATGAGCTAGACTGTCTACAGGGAGCAAAGCCCGTCCCATCAGACAGCAGACTGCTCCACCTAGCCCCCAAGAGCGACGCCCATGGTCTCATCAGAGTGGGTGGTCGTCTGCGGAGAGCTCCAGACTTACCGGATGACGTCAAGTACCCGATAGTCTTAAACAGCCGACACAAGGTCACAGAGCTGATCATAAAGAAATACGACGAGGATGTGCATCACGCCGGGGCAGAGAGAGTCTTCGCGGAGATCAGACGTCGTTATTGGATACTGCAAGGGAGAGAAGCAGTGCGGCGCTTCCAGCGAACCTGTCTAGACTGTCGTAAGTGGCGAGCGCAGCCCAGTATACCCCGGATGGCTGACCTACCTCCCTGTCGCCTCCGACTCGGCGACAAGCCTTTTCACTCCACCGGTATGGACTGTTTCGGCCCGCTGTATATAAAGAAAGGAAGAGGAACCGAGAAGCGGTGGGGTATTGTATTCAAATGCATGACCACCCGAGCGATGCATATAGAACTCCTTCCAACCATGAGCACAGACTCATTCCTTATGGCCTTCCGAAGATTCACATCGCGGAAAGGCAAACCGTCTATATTATTGTCTGATCACGGGACAAACTTCAAAGGCGGAGAAAGAGAGCTGAGAGAGAGCTTCCAAGCTATGGGCCCAGAACTTAAGACCCACCTCGCTCCATCCCAGATTGACTTCCAGTTTAATCCCCCGAACGCACCTCACTTCGGTGGAACTTGGGAACGAGAAGTACGTTCAATAAAGACAGCCCTGTACGCCGTGCTTGGGGCCCAGACCGTGGCGGAAGAAGTCCTAATGACAGTCCTCACGGAGATCGAGGGAGTATTGAACTCAAAGCCCCTCGGTTACGTCTCAAGTGATGTAGCAGATGTCGACCCAGTCACCCCCAACACACTCTTGATGGGGCGGCTGGACCCCGCGCTACCACAGACAATGTACAGGCCTGAAGAAGCGAACGGCCGAAGAATGTGGAGGTACAGTCAAGTATTGGCTGACAAGTTTTGGAACAGCTTCCTACTCCACTATCTACCGTCTCTACAGACCCGCCAGAAATGGGTGAAAGAGAGAGACAATTTGACAGAAGGAACAGTCGTCATGATTATCGACCAGTCACTACCCCGAGCTATGTGGCCGGCTGGCCGCGTAAGCAAAGTGATCACCGGTGCCGACGGAAAGGTCCGAGCAGCCGAAGTGCTCGTCCAAGGACGGATCTACACCCGACCCGTGGCGAGGCTAATAGAACTGCCAAGGCTCCCCGATACTATCGATGACGACCATGACCCCATGACTTTGTGAACTGCCCGACCCCTCACAACAGACATTGAGTAGTGGACAGTGCGGTTAATCTGTCTCTGCTTAGCTAATTAGGTGGGACTAATTAGGAGGCGGCTGTTACAAAGGATCAGATTAAACCGAATATATATATTTATTGATTGATATATATTGCATAGTATTTGTATATCGTTTGATATCCCTTGTATATTCCTTGTACATATACACGGAATATCCCTTTAGCCTAGTACAGACCATAATATTTCATTCTCCTATTGGACAGCGGTCCACAGGCGCCAGGGCCATGCCTCCAGAGTCAGGTTCAAGGCCACCGTCAAGACATGTCTGTACATGCCCGGCCTTGCCCAGGAATACGAGACAGAAATGAGGTTGGCACTAGATTGTTCGCTGTGCATATAAATATGGCGCAGGTGAATACAGAAGTAGAGTTACCCAATAAGTTGAAGCCTCACCCACGATACAACGTGCGGTGAAGTATGGCCTGTTTGGCCCCAAATAGAGCATTGAGACCGCGTGCGAATTAATAACTGAATTGTCAGAGTTTGGCGCTATACCGTCGAGTGCGACATATTTCTATTAAGTCAGTAATAGTCTATTTGTGTATAGTGTATCGTGCGGCTAAAGTTCTACAGTGACCAGCATCACCAACGCTTCCTCGTATCAGCTAGAGTGCTTATCCAGGCTGGGCTGCTTTCATGGCGCTTTCACCCGAGGAGACCTAGACGAGAACCGTGTGGACATGTACACTGGATTAATCTACCCGACGACTACATAGCCCTTTGCGGCTGGATTATATTTGTTTTGGTCCTGTGATTTATGGAGCGGAGAATCGCAGACGCCTACACGTGTGGGATTTACCCTGTGAGGAGCCACGTCAAGTCTGCGCCTCAGAGAGCCTGAGGCCGGCTAGCTTTCTTCACTGTGGAGCTACAGTCTACGGAGAACAGCTGTATTCGTCTGTGGATCAAGAGACTATTGCACCGTCTCCTGTACTTGGAGTCTCCTTAGTCATCGTTGACCAGACTCTCTACTACCGACAGATCCTCTACCCCCTGCTGGCTTACAATCGGGGGGACCCTTCCAGTATCTCCCGCTATATATTACTAGTGTACCATAGATATAATTCCCTAAGATTCAGGTTGTATAATTACCTCCTGCATAACCAGAGAATGGACATTCATTATTGATTTGCCTACGCACATTCCTTTGCCTTATAAGCGCATCCAAAGTAAAATAGAGAAGTATATTATGTACCTTTTGCTGCAATAAATACTTAATTACCACTTTGTGTGGAACCGATTCATTGTGGGAAGTGTTCATCATATTTATATATCATGTACTGTATGGCCAGTAATTAAAGTACATAAAGCGGTAGTGGTTTAATGATACCATACTTATCAATACAGTCAGGGAATTGTACCCCTCAGTTACACTAACGCTGTTTATGTGGACTACAATTCCTGTACTGCCATATACCGGAAACCGGAAGTGTTTGTTTAGCTCCCCGTATTGGTCAGTATGACCGGTACGCCCACAGATATAATTCTGAAACAGACATTGTAATTAGCTTTATGTGACTTATAACATGTACAGTAAAGAAAACCAATCACTCAAGCGATATGGGATAGCTATAATTCACTGCGAATGAGAAGATAGTTATGTCATGCAGTTACATTAGGATTTCATACTTACCGGAAAAAGCTGGCGTGTTCACGTTGGATCCTCACAGTTCAGTTCAGTTATTGAATAACCATATTAACTTACCCCCTTTTGTGCCCATGTGTATCTTTAATCGAATAGTGGTTCCTGAGGCTGTAGTACGTTACGTGTCGTCAATGCAATGTTCGGCTCGTTTCTCCGGTGGTCTGGGATAATGCAACTCTGGAAACACTCTTCTGCATCTCGCCACCGCAACTCAACACTTTCCAATAGCAGCGCGCACATACATATACAAATAAAACATATACTACACGTGGATTTCATATACCCTCGCCCTCGGGCATATTAAACTTTACGTTCGCCTATGGATAGGCTCATAACAAAACCATAATTACACGGCGCGCATAGCGTGACGTCATCGCTCCAAGCGACGTTCGTGCGTTCCCATTTGCCTCGGAAATAACGCTTTGCAATCCTGCAGTACTAGTTCCGCGAGCTCTCAATAGCCTGGAATTTACCTAAAACCAGCGTTTTGTAACCGAATGAACGTCACTTGTGCATAGTGAAACGTAAACAAATAGAAACGATAAAACTATAATTTCCAACCGGACGTTGCATGTCACGCGAGTTGTACCCCAATGTTATTCCCATAATGTTAACTCGTCTCTCAATGCTCGGCGCGATATCAGTCGGCATACTGTGCACATACAAACGAGACTTTAAACAGACAAACAAACATTAATACATATAAGTTAACGTGTGTGTATATCTGACTGTATTGGATCGCTGTTCGTTTAGTCGACCAGCATCTGCTGCGACAAGGCATTTATCCCTTGATATAATTATACATCGTTATTAAAGTCATAACGACCGAACCTGACTTCGAAATTTACCAGCGATATATTAGATTATATATACCTTTTAATCATACTCTCGGTCCCTTCAACCCGCGACTAATGTCCCGTTAAATGTACATTCACGTACTGCCGAGGCATCGCCGGTCATCTTCCCGCTATCTGTATAATCAATTGGTTAATTCAATCCGAATACATCGTTTTCAGGAATGGAAGAGGTTGTGAGCTTAGTTTGAGGTTGAAACTATGAATATTATGACGCTACTCTGGTAATTAATAGGTTCCAACAGAGTAGCGTTTTCCAAGGATATCACATCATAATAAGCTCACGTATCTTCTTTTGTTGCCTATATTTTAGTCTGCATCAGCTTAGACTTGGGTTAGCAATCCAACAACCTGTATTGTGTGCCTTAGCTTTTGGTCGGCTCCAACTCGACCAGGAATAGCACTTCAACCTTTGTGCCTAAACTTTCGGGAATAGCACATATAACCCATCCTCTCAGAACCGCCTGATAAGGACCCAGGTGCATGCGCGCCCTGGTAACGATTCTCAATACAGATCAGATATATTAATGCACATTATTCTTACTCAGCCATGATCTCAATATTTGACAACATTCTGTAATGTTCACCTGGCACAGAGAAAAGCGGGAAGGTTTTAATTCCTTGCCATACATTTTTGGTCGACCAGTCTATTATACTCACTTTTCTCTGTATAGCTGAAATGATACAGCACGCCGGTAGGACGCAAGAGTCCGTCACAAGTTCGTAGACGCCAATTGTGGGATATTTGTGGATATCCTGATGAAGAATGTTCTCAGTCAACCGAGGTTTGGATAATAACAAGGTTTATTAACCAAACAGATAGAATACATAGAGAGAATGGCTGAGGGCTTCCCCCAGGTGATCAGCTGAAATGACCCAGGTAAAAGACCCCCGATAGATCTCGGGAGGAGACCTATATAGGTAACAAGGGGGGGGGTGTGGTCCCATTTGATAGGTCAGATGGGGGGGGGGTATGGTGTGGGGAGAGGGGAGGGGGATGTCTTATTCCACAGATAGGGGGGGGGGCACAGGTATGGGGATATAGGGGAGGGGAATATATTTACATGAGAACATTATATTATACCACAGAACACAAAGCACCGCGCCCGGTGGCCCACCCCAAGGGCGTGAGACCCCTCTACCAATGCTTTGATCTATTCTGTTAACATCCCCCAGAGATGAACGAGAATTCGTCGAGACAAGCCTAGTACACTGGCGCTCGGAAGAGACAAACTCCATCCCAGTTGCCCCATAAAAACGCTGTTTCAATGATGAGCAACCAAGGCGCGCAAGCCCATGCATGGTTCCTATCAGAAGCACCCAGGGCTAGCACTATATACACGTCGAGACCCAAAACATATCAATGGACATTCTAACAAGAACCCAGATACCGTTCCTCCAAGCCGCCTGGGAGAACGACAAGAAGCCGCTTTTTTCACAGAAAAAAATACGGACATGGGTCCCATACGACGCGGCTATGGGAAAACAACACCCCGTCAACCTGCTCCATAAAAGAGGGGATGGGGAACCCCCAGAGAGACTTCCCACGTGAGCAATAAATTGAAAAGACATATGCAACATTGAGCTATGTAACAATTGGACTAGGGCTCTCTGAGGAGGAGGCTCTGAAACTCTGAGGAGGCTCCCTCACTGAGAGGGAGGTTCTGAACTCACAGAGGAGGCTCTGAAACTCCATGAGGAGGAGGCTCTGAAACTCTGAGGAGGCTCCCTCACTGAGAGGGAGGTTCTGAACTCACCGAGGAGGCTCTGAAACTCCCTGAGGAGGAGGCTCTGACCCAATATACACACTACTAGTAGGGAGCAGAGCAGAAGAACAAATCATCTCTACTGCATTGCATCACCTACCAAGCTCAATACACATACAACAGAGCAGAACTTATTTTTAAGTTCTACTCACCTTGACAATAACAGAGGTCCACAACATGGAGCCTGAAAATAACTCACGAAAGTCTCACAACCAATAGAAACGCGCCCAGTGACGTACTCTATGGAGGGGGGAATTCCGTGGCCCACCGCCCAATATGGCGTGGGACCAGGAAACTCCCTCCCCCCTCCCCTCCCTACCCTGTGACGCACTGACCCAGCAACGTGACAGGAAGCCCGAAGGACAGGAGGCCCAACCCCCTGACCAATCAGAAAAAGGGGAGGGAGGTTTTATCAGTTCACCCCCTCATGACCCCTCACCCCTGATACGATGCAATGACAAAGCAGAGCCATGACACCAGTCATAGCGTGCTACATGAAGCGCATGTACACCTGTCAAGGTAACAGCTTCACATAGGCTCATGTGCGAACCTGCCACCTGAATTTTTACACCTTTTCCTAAAGGAAGAAAAACACAGACCAAGAGAGGGCCCCTTTAAGGGCCCTGGTACAAGAGCTTACAGATGTAACTTCTGTAGGCCAACACCTAACCCAGTTGTGGATCTTAACGACACACACACCCCTCCATCACAACAAAAAAGGCAAAAGTACACTCTCACTACCGTAAGAGGAAAGCCGTTTTTCATAACGAGAAAAGACACAAGTCCTCGATTAAGTACTGGTCACAGGCCTTGCTAAGTCCACATGACAGCGACCAAACAATCTTCAGAAAAAAATTGCCTCTCTAAGCAGGAGCACAACCCCAGCAGAAGCTGAGGGGTTACACCGTATCCCCACAAACATAGTGAAACAATATATTGTAAACAAAATCATGTTTGAGGGGAGGGGGGGGGGGGCCCAGGGGAAAACCGGGGGGAAAAAACCACCCCTCACCACCTTACTCCTGATACGACTCGTTTGAACAGGTACAGCCCTGTTTATATGTGAAACTCGCCACCTGTTTATTGTCATCACAAGCTGAGAGAGGGACTCACCCCTCGATCACATGCCACTATGCATAGCTTTGCAGGGTTTTTAACCCAGCCAGTTGTGAGCTCAGCTACGTTGCCTAACGTTACATGAACACACAACCTCTCATCATACAACAAAACAACGCTGTTTTCTAGGTAGAGAGAAAGCTATACCAGCAATCAAGACAATTCACACACAACACATGTCGCATCCCCAAATGTAGTGAAGCAACATACGTTTTGGAAAAAACATCGTTATTACAAAACATTCGGAAGGGGAAAGGAAGGAAGAGGGGGGAAGTGTCCAATGGACCCTTACCTGCACCAATGAACGCAGGCAGAGAGGACTGCAACAGGCTGGTCTTCACGTTGACGAAGGCCCTCGCTGGCGTGGCAAAAGAAGCTAAGGCCGGAGAAAGGCTCCGGCGAGACACCCCCTCCAACAGCCGATCATGGTGCAGGGCCGACTACATCTTCTGTCAAAGATGACGTCGTAGTCAGAGTGCTATGGCCTGCTATTCTCACGGCTAATGTTCAACGGTGTAGCACAAGCTAACAGCTAACTCCAGGCTAACTGGTAGCATCAGGCTAACGTTCCCAGCCGAGCGAGTGTACAGAGCTACCGTCGTAGCTAACAGCTAACTGGCTAACAGGTAGCTCAACCCAGCTAGAACGCAAGCTAAGCAGCTACCACCGAAACTGCACAACGTGAAAACACAATATAGGCCAACACTTCAGACAGCCGCTGTCTGTCCCTCTCCTCATCCGAAGAGAGAAGAAGAAAAGAAGTCAACACAGTCTTCAGAACGGTGATTATCAGACACAGCGGTGCCGGCACAATTACCTCATGGGCTGCAGCCGACTTGAGCGTGGAGATATTCTTATAACGAAACACCAAACCCACCTCCCTTGCGCCGGGTAACTTTCATCTTGAAAGGCGGGGCCCGCACGGTGACAGAGAGTATCCGTTTGTCCAGAGATCCGGGGGATTGAACCGCAGATTCGGATATGGTCCCAGGCAACAGAGCTCCCGATGAGGAGCTCATGTAACGTGGGCGTCAAACCAGAACCCTCTCCACGCCGCTAAGAAGCAGCAAAAAATGGTACCAGCCTGGAGCCGGCTTTCGTAAGTCGTGTAGCCATTCCCCCCCATAGCAACACAACTGGCGCTTGCATCTCAAAACCATCACCCACCCGGAGAGGCAGCTAGCCCTCACAACGGCCGAGCGCCTCTCAAGCAAAGTCCAACTGCAGCTCCTTCATCGTAGCTCCTCTTCAACATTTCACTAATCTCAAAGTGGTGTATACAGACACTCGCCGGGGTGAAAACAAGGAAGGAGCTGTTAGTATGGCCAGGCGGATGGGTGTGTAAATGTGCATGTGAAAATGTATTCAGTGCTAGTACTGATATGGAAGTGTATTCCAGTATGACGCAGAGCGGAGCTACACGACTTATAACTGACTAAACGAAAAATAAATGAAGATGACTAAATATGATGAAAAACGAAAAAGGAGCACTTGACACATGACTAAGACTAAAACTAAAATGAAAATAGCTGCCAAAATTAACACTGGCTGCCACTGAGCTCGTTCAGCACCTTCTTGCGATCACGTGTACAAAAAAATCTAAGCAAATGAATAAAGGGAAGGTGATTAAACAGAAGGTTTTGTAGATACAGTACTGAATTCTACCATCCGGACACATGCTATTTGAAATAATTATAGAATATAGAATATCAGGCCTATAAATTACCTTATTATAGCCAAGTTGCATATCACTGGATCCGGCCAAATCTACTCTACTAAATGGCGTCGCGGAGCTTTTACCGTCGATAATCGCCTGTAACCAAATACATTTCAGAACCATCTCTCGTTTATACGCTTCAAATTTATATTTCCCTAAATGAGATAATTCATACATATTATGAAAGCCCAGGTGTTGTTTTATTAGAATCTGTTAAAAGCAGGAGGGGATGGCAGTACAGGTGGATGCCGTCAGGATTGATATACCTAGGAATAAAGCTGATCCCAGGTCTGAAAGAGATAGTGCAAGCCAATATTGCCCCTATAATCGAACACGTTAGTGCTCTGACCCAGAATTGGGCCAAGATGAATATGTCCCTCCTTGGGAAGATAAACTTAGTAAAAATGATATTGGCTCCCAAATTAAATTATATCCTATATATGCTGCCGCTGACTCTCCCGACTCAGTTACTCAAACAGTATGACAAAGTCATTAATGTAAATTTGTGGGGGGGCAAAAGGCCGCTATTTGGACGGGCCAAAATGTATTCAGCAAAGGAAAATGGCGGCTTATCCCTGCCTAAGCTAGACTGGTATCACTATGCGTTCTCACTCTCCCAGCTCTCCAAATTGAATCACTCGACTGAGGAGGCACCTGCTTGGGTCAAGATGGAGGAGGAAATGGTATATCCCTCATCTCTGGAATCCTTCCTGACACAATCAGACAGACCTATACCTTTTAAGAACCCTCTAATGGCGTTTGCACAGGCTGACTGGTGATAGCCCATATCTAACTACAAGAGCCTCTATATGGTATAATAAAAAATTAAAGATTGGTAAGAAATCAGTCATATGGGACGACTGGATTAAAAGGGGGATACATGTACTAGGTGATATAGCCGGGGAAGATGGGGTATTACCTTTTGAGGATATTAGAGAGGACTTTGGTATAGATAATAAAAACTTCTATAAATTCCTACAGATTAGACATTGTATATCGTCATCAATGGGAGGGCCAAAATGTGGCCCGATTACTGCAATTCAAGAGATATTTTATAAAGGATGGCGTAGGAAAGGCGGTGCGTCAAGATTCTATGATGTTATAAGAGAACACAATGCACCCAAGTTGGTGGGTCTGAGGTTGAGCTGGGAGAACGATGTACGTGAGGATATTACTGAGGAAATATGGGAGAAGCTGGTGTCCAAATGGGGTAAATTCTCTAGGGAGGCACAATCACAACTTATCTTTTACAAAGTTTTAAACAGAAGCTATTGGACGCCTAGTAAACTGGCCAGACTAAAATTAAGGGACAGTGACATCTGCTGGAGATGTGAGAAGGAGACAGGCACTTTACTACATATTATGTTATACGAATGTGAGAAAGTCCGGAAAATGTGGGATCAAATTGTGATATTCCTAAGTAAAGTTCTGAATGTAAAGGTAAATAACTCCCCAATGGCATGTGTGTTGGGTATAGTACCGAAAGGGATTAAACTGCCTAAATACCGGGGAATGTGGTATAGAATGGCCATGATATCAGGATGTAGAATTGCATTACGACATTGGAAATTACCCATTGATATTACTTTTAAAGAATGGATGGAACTAATGTTCCGGACAGCATCATATGAAAGGGTGACATATAGAGTCGCAGGGAGAGAGGATATCTTTGCTGAGGTATGGGACAGTTTTCTACACCTGACTGAACGGTCTGGGGACGAATGATTAAGGTGGGGTTACAGTGTTATCAAGGATGAATGTGAAAAAGGGGATCTGACCTGATGGTACCTATACTTTATATTGTATTATGTATGTATATGCATAGATTGTATGTCCGGATGGTGTATCTATGGAATGGCCACTTTCTCTATCACACTCTCACATGCGCATATTTAGCCGCATACGCATGTCTAGGACACACATACTCGTATGTGTACATAATTACACACACTCATATGCACAAGGCTGAGATATACATGCCAGAGGCACACATACATGCACATACTCACTTGTAGGAAACAGGCATACACACACGTACTTATACACATAGTTGAAGCATAAGCTCTCACTTACACATATAGGGGATATACACATACATAGGGGACACACACATACATAGCTGAGACGCACATGCATATACATACCTGAGATACACACTCACACAGGGGGCAGAGACACACATGGATACGAGACACACACAAGAGGTAGGATTACAGTCACATACCTGAGAGATGCACACACGTATGAGACATACACACATACTTACGTGATACACGTACCCACATACACATATCTGAGACACACATTCATACATGCTCTCACGCACACCTACATATATCTGAGACGCACCCTCTCACGTGCAATATGGAGAAAGATGGCATCCCGATAGAAGATGCAGCACATACCTGCTTGCAGGTAGATCGGACCGTCTACATATAACGTATGTGCATCAGGGATATATATGCACAATGTATAGTAATTTTTTTTTTTTGTAAGTGCTTTTTTAATTTCCATGTCAGTTGTTAATGTGTTTGTATGAGTCTCTTACATGTTTTGTATGTTGTTACAAAAAAGAAAAAGACGAATCTTGGATGTTGCATATTATGCTGTGGAAAGATGTATTTTGAATATTGGAAAGATTTGTGCAAAAATATCAAAAAAAATTTAAAATCTGTTAAAAGCCCAAAACTGACAAAAATCCGTCATTTGACATAAAAAGGCATTCCTATGTAGTTTGCCATTGCGACTTCCGACTGATTCTGTGAGAGCACATCACAATTACAAATACATTCTAAACGAACCCATAAAGACGCATGAAGACAGACCCTCTGAGGCAGAGTCATTGACACGTTCATTAAATCCGATGGAAAGTGTATCAACAGAGGCCATGTGTGTGTTTATGGGCGTCGCTCTCCCACTCGTCTGGGGTTGCTTCTTGAAGCAGTCAAAATGCGCTCCTTGGGTACAATGGTTGAGAGGTTATGTATCCTTCCACGCCGGCGCGGTAGGATACATCCCGAATAGATTTACAGTACCCTGTGTAACTAACCAGAGTGCTACGGTTTAAATTTGCATCAGCTGAGCTTGCACCAATAGGGGCACAGAGGGGGCCAATCAGATTTCAGCAGGGGCAATTGCCCCTCTGGCCCCAGTGGTAAATCCACCACTGGTTGACCTCCAGGTTACCTGGAGGAGAGAAGGGATGTGAGGTACGACCATGTAGCCGACCCTACTCTGTAAGTATAGGCATAAAGATGATGACTGCTGTCAGAATACACACATTTTAATATACACAATGCTTATAATACACACATTTTAATATACACAGTGCTCAGAACACACACATGGAAGTGCGAGAGGGCACAGGGCCTGACACATTCCTTCCACCGCCTCGCGCAGACGAGGGGGAGGATGAAAGCAGAGCGGGTAAGATGAAGAGAGAGAGAGAGATTCAGTGGAGGTATAGAGCAATCGCTTTGGAATTTCTGCTTGAAGAGCTGGTCTGGAATTTAGAGTCGTGTCAGGGAGCTGCGCAACGGGAGGAATGCAGCCCCGGTGTCGTTTATGGGAAAGAGATCCACCGAGTCGTGACATCATCTTTGTCTTGTGTGTGAGGGAGGCGAGCGGCACTGGCGATGGGCAGGGTCGACGAAGTTGGATCACAACGCACAGCCGGGTCCTGAGTGCAGAAACTAGGTTATTCGTGTTTATTGGTGTGAATCTGTGGAACATGGTTGTTACGTTTTTAAAATCGCATTTGAATTACTTACTGTATATATATATATTTATACCTAACGTATATATATTTATCCACATCTGCCTGTATATACCTGCATATAATCATTTTTACATTTGTAGATACAATATCTGTATCCCTTACCTACTCTTATTAGTTATACCGCTGGCCAGATATGACTTACTACCAGTGTCTTTATTTATACCTGTATTACAGTACATACTACTATAACACCTACATCTGATTACCGCTATTAGTCAGTAGTACTCATTTATATATTTTATACCCAGTTTAATCACCTGTACATTGTATATTACTATTGCACTTTACTTTTTACCATTTGCACTCTGGTTAAATGCCAAACTTATTTTCTTACGGTACTTGTGCTGTATAATGACAATACATTTTAATCTAATCTAATTAGCTAAATGGTGTTCCTGGCTCCAAAAGGCACAGGTAATTGATTCATCACAGCTAATTCATCCCATTGTGACATCATCAAGACCCCTACGCTGTGCATCTTCTGGCCGCCTCAGACCTACTCCTATCCGAGCTCCGGGAGGGTCATCAAAGAGAAGTCGCCTATTCTCGGTCCTTGCCCCACAATGGTGGAACGAACTTCCCAAGTTCCCACCACAGTTAGGACAGCCAAAACCCGATCAATCTTTCGCCGTCGACTAAAGACGCACTTCTTCAATCATTATCTGAAATCTAATAAAAAAAAAAAAAAAAAAAAAAAAATCTAATCCTAACTAACCTTACTGTCATGCACTTGTCCTAATATACTAACCTACACTGTAGCACTCAACACTTTGATGAACATTGTTGCTCAGCTGATAGAGTTGTACCTGTGAGGTTCGCCTGTTCCCTGGACCTTTAATTCCCTGTCTCCTCACCTCACCAGCCCCCACCCTCGCGTTATTTTACTCTCCTCTGCTCTCAACAGCCCACACCCTTGGACTACCTTTCACAGCTGTGATAAGTTATGATTAGCGCCCCAGAGGGCTTTAAATACATGGACTTCCCCTCCAGTCCTGGTCGGGTCGTTCTTATCTGTATCTGTATGCTGGTTCATCTCCGGCGTGAGACGTTGTGCCACTCCAGACCCCGAGCCGGCGCGCTCTCCAAGCCGGCGCGCATCGCTTCCTAATCCTCTACGGGAGGATGCGTCTCTCCTAGCCGGCGCGCTCTTCTAGCCGGCGCGCTACTACTCCAGACGCGCATCGCTTCCTAATCCTCTACGGGAGGATGCGTCCCTTCACTTCCGAGGAGGATCTCCTTGTCAGGCCTCCGTCGTCTGAACCCTGCCATCCCTGTAAGCAGCTCTGGCCCTCGCCCTGTCCAAGGCCTTAACCCTGTTTTTTCTGTCCCTGTCTCCAGCCCGCCTCCGCGGGCCTCTGTCCCTGTTCCCCTCTCCAGTGCCCCTGTTCCTGCCCTGTCCTTTGCCCTGGCCCTGTCCCTTAGCCTTCCCCTTAGCCTGCTCGCCTCTTAAAGGCACAGTGCCACATTTTTCCCTATTTCTTTGTTCCAGTGTTTTTGTGTTCTCCCTTAAAGGGACAGTGCCGCTTTTTGTTTGTGTTGAATAAATGCCCTGTTTTGGCTTACTCTCATACCTGTCTTGTGTTGTGCGATTGGGGTCGGTTACAAACCATAACAGTACCCTTCCTGCTGTCTTGTTGTACAAAACTTGTAAGTCACTTTGGATAAAAGCGTCAGCTAAATGACAAAATGTAAAATGTAAATGTAAGTGATTCTGAGCAGCTTGTTTAGGCTTGTTAATCTTCTTTTACTCACATTTAAGTAAGATATTTAGTAAGACCAAGTAATTATAGTAATTTAGTAAGATAAGTAATTATTACTTTCTTCATTATTATCACTTATTTTAAATTGCTTTTAATTCTTGATTTGTTTGTTTTACAATCATGTCTTATTATCATTATTATTTATTAAAAATAACCATTTAACCATCTTCTGTGAATGCTAATGTTCCCTCAAGTGCGTCAAGACCCTGCATTCAGGTTTTCCACAGATTAAAAAACAATATACAGTACAGTACAGTTATATCACCATTGTCATGATGACATATGGTTTGTCATAAATGGTTGTCTGATCATTAGATTAGATTCAAATGTATTGTCATTATGTCATTATGTATTGTAAGTACAGTACAACGAAAATACATTTGGCATTTAACCAGAGTGCAAATGTAACAGTAAAGTGCAATAGTAATATACAATGTATACGGTATATACTGCATTAGTCTATTTTAAACCTTTCTCCAAGTATCTTAGGTTCAGGTGAATATCACACATCACTGGGTCTGGTGCATTCTTGCTCAGTTCAGCGTATTCAGACTGAGGTGTTACATAATGGTCACTGGAGTAGAAATATACATCAAGACTGTTACTGTACATCTGGTCACTGGAGTAGAAATATACATCAAGACTGTTACTATCTGGTCACTGGAGTAGAAATATACATCAAGACTGTTACAGTACATCTGGTCACTGGAGTATGTTGAGTTATAATCATGAGATCTTAGATTTGTTATAATCAAGAGACGATATGACACAGGCGATAGCTTTCAAGTCCGTGCATGCTTTATTTAACCCCCCCCCCCCCGTCACACATCAAGGTTCCTACCGCACAAAGGTTCCTATACAAATATAACCTAATACTACATCTCCCTTCCTAGGATAAATAACTTTCCCTGAACTTAGGATAAATAACTTTCCCTGAACTTATAACATGACAGTCTCAACAATCAACCATAGTAGCTAAATATAACTAACTAATAATATTTTCCGCTTCTTCTGTATAAAGTTATTTGCAATTATACAACACATTAGAACGGTAACTTAACTTCTTTCTTAGAGAAGGGTGGGGTAGACTGCCCAGCCCTTCTGCAGAGTGTGAGGATTATTCTGCCACATTTCTCACTCTGTTCTTTTTTTTATTATCATTATTAGGGACTTAACTACGTGTGCACACAAAGTCCTTTAGGTGCCCTGGAGGGCCCCTCACTCTAGGTGGGTATCGTCTCTCAGTCATTAAGCTCTGTGGCTGCTGCTGCTGTTGGATTTGAGTCACCTTAGCGACATGTGTCTCCACTACATCTGTTTCACGGTTCACCCATGGTGTCGTCTCAGGTAAGTTGGTTTCAGTATCTGGAGCCACCAGGGTTGGGGAGAGGTGAGACCTGTTTCTCCGTAGGGTACCTCCTCCGGGTGTCTCCACAAGGTAAGACCTGGGTGTGCCTGCCATAGACACCACTGTGCCTCGCTCCTTAGTGTCTCTGATCCACACATGTTCACCCGGTTGGATGAGGGGCAACTGATGTGTTCTGTGTCTTCGATCGTAGTTCAGTCGCTGTTTTTGTCTGTAAACTTGTTCTGTCTTTCTTAGTTTCTCTGTGTCGGCACATCTTGGTTTTAGTTGGGACGGGATGACAGGAACAAGAGTTCTGATTTTTCTTCCCACGAGAAGCTCCGTGGGACTGAATCCGTTTGCGAGTGGGGCGTCGCGGTAGGCCATTAGAGCAAGGTAGGGATCACTTGACTTTTTGATCAAACTTTTTATAGTTCTCACTGCGCGCTCTGCCTCCCCATTGCTCTGTGGAAAGCGAGGACTGGACGTCACATGGCTGAAACACCAGTCCTGTGAGAACTTGCGGAAACACTCTGATGCATACTGTGGGCCATTGTCCGTGCGGACCTCCTCTGGGATCCCATGATGAGCAAATATTGACTTGAAATGCTGGATCATTGCCTCTGATGTTGTGGATGTCAGTTTGGCAACTTCCACATATCTGGAATAATATTCAACGATGCCTAGGTAGTGTTGGTTGTTGTTTTTAAACAGATCTGCTCAGTGGACATGGTCTTGTTGGGAATTCTGTTGACATCATCGGTTCTCTTTTGTTCACCCTCTCACGTGCACATGTGTCACAGTTCTCTACCATCTTTTGCAATTCCTTGCTAAGGCCTGGCCACCATACTGACTTTTTAGCCCTCTCCCTACATTTTGTTATCCCGAGATGTCCTTTGTGCAGCTTTTCCAGTATGTCAGCTCTGAGTGCTGCTGGGATGACTATTCTCTCCCCCTTTAGCATCAGTCCATTTTGCACCGTGAACTCTCCTGAGAGTGGCAGGTAGGGCTGAATCACGCGTTCTATGGAGAACTTATCTGGCCATCCTTCCAATCCAATCCAATCCAACTTTATTTATAAAGCGCTTTAACAGCCACTGGGGCACAAAGTGCTGTACAGAGGGAGCATATTAAAAACTATAAGCAGCACTAAAAATAGATTAAAAAAACAAGAGTAGCAAAACAGAGAAGAAAACAAAATAGGTAAACATAGGCAGCAATACAAATTTAAATAAATCAGAGTACTTAAAAAAAAATATATATATATATTTAAAAGCAAAGGACACAGTAACAGAACGATAAAACAACAACACAGTAAGACAATAAGATCATAAAATCAACAAGCTACATGGTGTCGAAAGCCAGAGAGAAAAGGTGGGTCTTAAGGAGGCCTTTGAAACGGGGCAGTGATGAGGCCTGCCTAATCTGCAGTGGCAGCTCATTCCACATTTTGGGGGCGACAACGGAGAAAGCACGGTCCCCCTTGAGCCTACGCCTAGTTGTAGGCACTAGAATTTTAAAATGAATCCTAAAGTGCACGGGGAGCCAGTGGAGTGAGGATAAAATCGGTGAGATGTGGTCATATTTACGGGTGCCAGTTAAAAGACGTGCAGCAGCGTTCTGCACCATCTGAAGGCGAGCCACTAAGGATCCACTCACCCCTATATAAAGTGCATTGCAGTAATCCAGCCTAGTAGTCACAAATGCATGGATTACTGCTTCAAAATGCTGCGCCTGTAGGATGGGCTTCATTTTGGCCAGCTGCCTCAACTGGAAGAAACTCGATTTGACCACGGCCTTGATCTGGCTGTCAAATTTAAGGTCTGGGTCGATTTTTACACATAGGTTCTTCACTAACGGTTTGACATGTTGTGCCAGCGAACCTAGATCTAGCAGTGAGGTCACAGAGGGGCCATCAAAAACCATGACCTCCGTCTTTTTGTCATTAAAATTTTAAAAATTCAATGCCATCCAGGATTTAATGTCATCGAGACATTTGGTCAGCGGCTCTATGGAAAAGGAGCCAGACTTTTTTAGTGGCATATAGATCTGGCTGTCATCAGCGTAGCAGTGAAAAGGAATGCCGTGCTTTCTGAGTATGGAACCAAGGGGCAATAAATAAATAGAGAACAGGACGGCGCCAAGTATCGAGCCCTGGGGTACACCGTACAATAGGGGGGCAGTAGAGGACACGGAGTCCTCGAGCTTGACACAAAAAGATCGATCTGCCAGGTAGGACCTGAACCATTCAAGGGCTATGCCTCTGATGCCCACCCACTGTTCAAGGCGAGCAATTAAAATGTCATCCTTCCACACAGTACCTCTTAAGCTGGCATACTATGGGGTCATTGTCTTGGTGTGTTTGGATCTCTCTGAGCCTTTTCTCTGTAGCGGGCAGGCTTGTCATTATGGAGTCGACATACAGGTTTATTTCTTCCTCTTGTAGCCCGTCTGCTGTGCTGCTTACAGGAGCTCTGGAGAGCACGTCTGCTGTCACGATGTTTTTGCCCGCCACATGTGATATGGTGTAGGAGAACCTCATCAGTCTCATCCTAAGACGTTGTATGCGTGGTGGAAGTTGGTCTAGGGTCTTCGAACCTAGCAGAGGGACCAGAGGTTTGTGGTCTGTCTCAATGTGGAAGTCTTTCCCAATGAGGAATTCAGCAAACTTCTCACAGGCCCATGTGGAGGCCAGTGCCTCCTTTTCTATTTGAGCGTATCTCTGTTCGGTGTTGGTGAGGGCTCGCGAGGCATACGCCACCGGTTTCCATGCTTGTTCAGCTTGCCTCTGGAGAAGGTCTGCACCCAGCCCATATGACGAGGCATCAGCGGAGACCAAGGTTTCTGCATTTGGGTCGTACAGTGTCAATCCAGGGGGTGTAGTCAGTTGTTTTTTTATATTAACGAAGGCCTCCTGCTGTGGGGGCCCCCATGCCCACATGTTTGACCTCTTTAGCAGATCTCTGAGTGGAAGGGTCTTCTCTGCCAGGTGAGGCAGAAACTTTCCAAGATGATTTACCATCCCCAGAAATCCTCTCACTTCTCTGACGTTCCTCGGTTCTTTCATGGCTTTCACTGCGTACACTTTGTCTGGGTCTGCGCTCACCCCTGACCCCTCGATGACCTGTCCCAGGTACTTGATTTTGCTCTTGGAGAACTCACATTTTCCAGCATTGAGCGTGACCCCTGCCTCCTGAAGTCGTGTCAGTGCTGTGCGTAACCTCTCATCATGCTGTTGTTGTGTGGCTCCCCAGATGAGCACATCATCCATCTGACACACAACGCCTTCCAAACCCTCTAGGATTTGTGTCATGCACTTCTGAAAGTGCTCTGGTGCAGACGATATTCCAAAGCACATGCGGTTATAGCGATACCGTCCAAATGGTGTCATGAAGGTGGTTAATAGCGATGACTCATTTGATAGTGGAATCTGCCAGAAGCCTGAGTTTGCATCCAGCTTAGAGAACACTCTGGCTCCAGCGAGCTGTCCCAGTGTGTGTTCAACTGAGGGAAGTGGATGCCTCTCCGCTCTCCCTCTTGACAGATTTGTTCAGTTCAGTGAGGTCTGTGCATATTCTCACCTTTCCCGTCTGCTTGGGAACCACCACCGTCCGTTGGCTGTTCCACCTTTGAAATTACTCCCTGTTGCTCCATGTGTTTTAGTTCTTCCTTTACTTTTGGTAGGAGGGGGAGGGATATCCGCCTAGGAGTGGAGACAGAAAAGGGCTTAGCCCCTGGCTTTAATACAATATTGTATTCTCCCTGCATTTTCCCCAGACCATTGAAGAGCTTTTGGAATTCCTGTTTCACATCTTCTTTTGAGACTAAAGCTAGGCTGATGGCATCCAGCCTTGCCACCAAGTGCAGTGCTATGGCAGCTGACCGGCCTAGCAATGGTACGGCCAGTTCCTCCACAACGTAAACATCCTGTTTTGTGATCCTCTCACCTTTCTTGAGTGTGGCTGTGAATTTCCCCTTTACATTCAGTGGCCTTCCTCCTGGCCCCTTTAAAGGCTTTGTTGATCTCCCCATTTTACTGAGCTGATCCTGACTACACATGGTATCTGGCACTGCTGTTACATCCGCACCTGTGTCTATCTTCCACACAATGTTGCAGTGGTCCATTTTTACTTCCGTCATCCATGGACCTTCATCTGAATCGACAGTCAGTGAGCCAAGGAATGAAGCCTCTTCATCCACATCGTAGTCATCCCTGTCATCTGTCAACGTGGCTATGTGCCCCTCAGTGCTCCTTCTAGCTCTGCACACTCTGGCATAGTGTCCCTGTTTCTTACAGTTGTTACACAGCGCTTCCCTAGCCGGGCATTTCTGTCGGCTGTGGCCTTCCATGTCGCCACACCATATACACTGTGTCTGCTTAAAATTCATTTTCTGTGCTATTCTCTTACCTGACTGGAATGACTGTGGCTTGGCTTGTGTGTATTTAGCTCTGCCCCGCTGCTGGGCCTGCATACTATCAAGCTGTGTATTTGTAAAGTCCTCTTTAAAGTTTCTCTTGAGAGCTTCTTGTTGTTTCTTTACCTGCTCACTCTGTCTAGCCTTGGTTACAGCTTTTACAAGTGTTAGGTCAGGGTCCATTTGCAACTGTTCTGAAAGTCTTGAATCCCTCAGCCCAACCACGAGTCTGTCTCTCACCATTTCATCATGCAGTGTCCCATATCCACAATGTTCGGCCAGGCAATGCAGTGCAGTAATAAAATTATCTGTTGACTCCCCCGGCTCCTGCTGCTGCTGGTTAAACTTGGCCCTCTCGAAAATGACATTTCTGCGTGCTATGAAGTGAGCATCCAAACTGTCTTTGACCGTCTCATACTCAGCCTGTTCTCCGTCGCTCAGATGCAGAGAAGTCAGAATATCCTCAGCTTCTTCTCCCATAGTGTAGATTAAAGCATTCACTTGGTTTTCTTCTGCTTGGGTTTCTAATCCCGACGCAATCCGAAATCGATCGAATCTTTTTATCCATTTTGTCCAGTCTTCTGCCTTGAAGGTGAATTTCTCTGGCGGGGGAACTTGAAACTGACTCATACTTTCGCTTTCACGCCGTTAGCGCTAGCTACCCTGCTGTCTCTAACTCAAACTCAAACTAGTACGTTACTGTAGCAGCCTACTCTAAAGTCTATACTACTTAACGCTATATCTAATGTTCAACCCCGCTTCTGACACCATGTTGTGTTATAATCATGAGATCTTAGGTTTGTTATAATCAAGAGACGATATGACACAGGCGATAGCTTTCGAGTCTGTGCATGCTTTATTTAAAGGGGCTATGTACTGCTATTCCTAGCACTATTTGGGCAACTTTACACAATTCCTGTTAGTCTATTGAAGACATCTGTAAGGTTTTTTTTCAAAAAAATTCATTGTTTTATATTTCTAATCAAGTACTCAAAACCATCATTTTCCAGCTTCAAGATTTCAGGCTGTTATGGCCTGGCTCCGCCCATAAGCACTTTGAGTGACAGTCAGCCCACACAGTCTGCTACTGGTAGATCAGGGTCCCCCATTTTCAATTCATCATATGACACACACGACATACAGATAGACAGTACTGCTACATCTATACATTTATGACATAACAGATTTTAGGTAGGTGGGGTGGGGTTGGGTGGGGCTGTACATTGGAGGTGGGGGGGGGGGGGTACATTGGAATACTGACAAAGCCATGCTTGGACTGAGAGAGATAGACAGAGAGAGATAGGGGGGGGGGGGGGTGGGAGCATAGCTGTCAACATTTCGTTTTGAGAAAACTTGCACGTTTTAGCCCCGCCCCTTCTCCTGGCCCCGCCCCCTCAGCCCGCCCCCTCCAACCCGGCCCCGCCCCCTCCCAATGGAGCTGCCTCGTCGCTGCCATCTGCTGGTCAAAACCTGTATGTACCCAGCCATTTCGTTGTAGGGTAAACTTTTCCTACTTAGAGTGTAAATGCTATGTAAATTATGGTTTTGTTGAACATTTGTATTTCACAGGAGAGAAACTGTATTCAAAGAAAGCTATTAAAATAGTCTTGAATCTAAATATACTTTCTTTGTGGTGATTTACATTAATTCCATGATTTTACTCAGTAAATATCTGTTACAAGCTTCGGTTTTATGTAGAAAAATGCTGTTTTTAATCTAGATTAATCTAGATTGATTACAGAAAATTGTGAGATTGATTAGTTAATTTTTTTTATCTATTGGTCGGCGCTGGTGTAATATAATATATATATATATATATATATATATATATATATATATATATATATATATATATATATATATATATATATATATATATATATATATATATATATATATATATATATATGTGTATGTGTATATATGTAATGTGTGTATATATGTCAGAGAAGCAGTCCCTTGCGTCCTTAGTGTAAAGCATATGACATGGTGTATGTTTGTTCATTGATGTGACAGTGTCTGGCAACATACTATTGATGAATTGAAAATGGGGGACCCTGATGTAAACAAGACGAAAGTCTTTCTCTGGTCTGCATCCCCTTAACAATTGTATGTATTGAGCTGTACTGTACTGTACCCATTCTG
>NC_140171.1:95392790-95506177 GCF_963971535.1 Notolepis coatsorum
TGAGGAAGTGGCTTCTTCCACTCGCTGTCTAGTCTAGTAGAATGGGGGCGGGCATTAGCTCCAACCACAGAGCCAATCGCATCACCCAGCGGCCGTATGACGTATATCAGCCGTTCAAATCAAAATGGCCTGATTTACTGGAGGAGGAAAGGGGCTGAGCTCAATCAGAGCAATCCGCCAATATGGTATTTAGACACTAAAACACATTGATACGAACTCCTATTACTATAATACAATGCTAGAGACTGAAAAATGACATTTATAGTACATAGCCCCTTTAACCCCCCCCCCCCGTCACACATCAAGGTTCCTACCGCACAAAGGTTCCAATACAAATATAACCTAATACTACAGAGTAGAAATATACATCAAGACTGTTACTGTACATCTGGTCACTGGAGTAGAAATATACATCAAGACAGTTACTGTACATCTGGTCACTGGAGTAGAAATATACATCAAGACGGTTACACTTACTGTACATCTGGTCACTGGAGTAGAAATATACAGTATATCAGGGGGTCATCTCTCTGTCATTCCCTTTGCTGTATTTTATTTATTTTATTCCTTACAATTTTAGCCAACCATGAAGATGCTGTCTGGGGATTTAAACAGATGTTGGACCCCTAGACCTATTTACCAATGATGTTGGCGATCAGTAAAGTCCTTTCTCAGCACAATCCATGTTCTTCATACTGGATGTACCCACAGCTCCGACTAGTTAGCCACAAACTAATGTAATGCCATTGGGGCTTGGACCCATCAACTTAGCATTATATTGTGGCTAACTAAGTGGAGCGTGGCTATCAAGTATGAAGAACAGCATGGATTGTGGTAAGAAAGGCCTCTACTGATCCACAACATTAGTAAATAGGAAACAAAGTTCAGAACACTGAACTTTCCCTTTAAACGTGATAATTTCACCAGGCCACATCAATCACTACATCTTGACAACGATAATGTTCAGCATTTGGTTTCCTTCTGGGGAATTCTGCTCGGGGAAAGAGACTATTTTTATCCATAACGGACACATAAAAGAGTCTGGCTGGAGTGGGGCTGGACGGGCAGCAGAGTTGACTAATGAAAACAATACAAGATGTATGATGTGTAAATCTGACAGTTGCTATCTTTAAACCTTTGTCAGTCCATTTGTCTCCATTTTCAGAGGCAGTGCAGATGGGGCTGCGGTCTGGGCCAAAACTGAAACATTCACATCAGATATTTACATCATCGTAAAGGGGGGAGGGGGGGGGGGGGGGGGTCAATACAGGAAATCAGTAGAATTACTGGTAGAGATTAGTGGATGAAGTATATTATGGAATTATAATGATGGATGTTCCTGAGAGAAAGGCGGATTGATTATTTTAGGCTATGAGGCAGAGTGACATAAGTCTATGGAGGCGAGATTTCAGAGGTGGATTTCCCCTTAGTAATAAGTGCTGATTTCCCCTTAGTATTAATGAGTGCTGGGGATGAACGGATGCTGAATTGGAGGATCAGATTGTCAACTCCGAAACGACTTGTATCCAAAGACCAAATGCCCATAGAATATTTCTTGTATTCTATTAGTAATTCTATGAGGTCCGCATTCCGAGATGCGTCGGGTTTCCTGGCCAGTCCATAATAGGGATCATCTGAACCGAGCGGAGGAATGTAGGGAGCATTCTGGGGGGATTTAGCCTCGGAATCTCAAACTCGCACCAAGCCGCTCCCATTTTCACCGTAAATCTGTTAATCAGACCCTCCCTCAAAAGTATCTCCTCAAGAGTCCCACCACCCCAAAGCCGGAGAACAGTCCGAGACCGATCTAGCACCGAGATCAGAATCAAGCCTGATAGCTGAGTGGTAGAAATGCAGAATTACCTTTATGAATCTGTTTACTGCCGAAATTACCGGAGAAGTGCTATAATTTTTCATTAAAATAATTACTAAAGCATAAAAACAATAATTAAGTCTTTATTGACCAAGATCAAATCCACTGATTAAGTTATGCTTTCAATTTGACCTCTGCTTTTGACCCATCCTAACTACAGCAGTGGGCACTGCATACCTGTCAACCCTCCCGTTTTTCCAGGGATTCTCCCGTATTTGACACTTCTTTCCCGCCTTTTCCTGTATTTTCATTTTGCCCTGCAGTTCTTACTAAAAAGGCTACATTACCCGCTGTGAAGACGACAGGCAGCAGCCTGGAGCCCCCACGAGTAGGGACCCCCCCCCCCCCTGAGGGCTGTCATAATGGCTGTACTCAACAAAAGCGACCGCAATTCAAATGGATGATATGCAATGAAATGACAGTAGGAAACCCCCTTAGGGGGCCCATGGCACTTGTGTTTGGGGGGAAAAAGAAAATCTTCACGTGTAAATGAAACTTTGAGCCAGCAATACCTACGTATAATAAACAAGCTAAATGAAGAGGATTTATCCATCTGGAGCAGAAAAAAAGATGAGGATAAAATAAAGAAATACAGTGGTAAGTAGAGCATAAAAGCTACTGTTTAGTAATGGTATAGCCTTAATTAATGGGTGAGATAGTTAAAACTCTCCAGCTAACATTAGCTATCTAGCTAGGTCTCACATTGTTTTCAGACAGTTATCCTAGCTAGCTTACTGTAAAGGACAGGGACACTAAATTATCATGTTAGCATGTCTGATTATAACCTGAGCTCTGTTAACACTTTGAGTGCCAACCACGAGAAATCTTGTTAGTTCATGCCATGTGTTGAGTGCCAACCGACGAGAAATCTCATTTTTCAATCGTTATTTTTTTTATTATCGATTTCCATAAATTTTTCATCAATCTAGCCTCACGTTACCAGTGGGGATCTGTCTGAGCTCGAACAGGGAAAATACTGCCCCCTATCGTCTCTCCGGATTGGATTGGATTGGACTGAATGAAATGGATGGGAAAAAAATAGTCTGGAATCCACATTTTACTTGTCAGGCATGTAACCGGAGACGATCCCAGTCATTGCCCACCATCAGAACAGCGTGGATTATGTATTTCCAGTACCCAGAGTTGGATCAATAAACGCGATCGATATTTGGAATGGCGATCAGGAATTGGAATAATCTTTTTGGAGAACATCTGATCTGAGGTAAGGAATCTATTTGACCAGTATCGGGATAATCAGAGCTCTTTTCACCTATATATCAGTGTGTCCCATATGTGTGTGTGTGGCTGTGAGTGTGTGTGTGCTGATCAGGAAATAAGATAATCGATTTTTCAGCCCGCTTCTTTAGCGTGCATAAGTACACATATACTATCGATAATCTAGCATTTATTTGAAAACGATTCATAAATAGGCTGAAAAATGACAACGTGTTTTGTGTATTCCACTAAAGAGCTATTATCACGGAATCCTTTTTTTTTCTGGAAATTTCAAAAAACGAGCGTTTTTCAAAATGGTATTAAACGGAAATGAACCGATTAAAAAACAATCCGTTTCGACAATGTTGACTGCAAACAAGTCATTGATAAGCGACGGGCGTATTAGACACATAGCCATCATTTAAGATATAGTTTATGCGTTCGCAAATATGATCGCCCTCCATTGACTACAGCGTTGGCACTCAAGCGCTATTTTTGGCTCCCCCTGCTGGCACGGAAAGTGTTAATAAACTATGTTTCTATATTTTTATAACAACTACATTTCTACAGCTTACTGTCATGGCTCATTTTAATTATTCCACAACAGAACTATTCGGTACAGCCCTAGCATGTTTTGATATAGTCAATTATCTCACTTTTACTAGGTGACTATCTCAAATATGCCACACAAAAAGAAAAAGGAAAATGGACATAGGGACGTTTTTTTGTCAAAGGGCAGCAGAGACAAGTGATACAGGGACACTGGTAATGTCTTACAATGGCTTAGTGATTAATTATAACAGTGCAGTTCAGCATTCAGTAACCCACTTTTTGTGAACGTGTTTTTGATACTGCATTATGTTGAACACACACCTCAGAACCGTACCAAATGAAAATTGGCTCAATTGCAAGAAAGCTAATAGACAGTTATGATATTACATTCTGCTCAGCATAATTTGTATGCAACATATTGTAGTTCCCTGCTTTAGTCTGTTGACACATTTCTTTTTTTGATCCACTTTTTTCTCCTCTTTTTCTATTTTTCTCCCATCCCAATTTTGCTGTGCCAATTATTCCCTCCCCTGTCTTGAACGTTGCTCGCATATGCCCCCCACTGGCCGGTTGTAGGGAGGATAGAAGCCTTGCATCACGTGTCCCCTCCGATACACGAGGAGGCAGCCTGTCACATCTTTTCACCTGCCAGCGCGGACTCTCATTGGCGAGGTGTAGCGTGTGGGAGGCTCACACTACCCCCCGCCATTTCCTGTCTCTGCTGTGCAGGCGTCCCCCAGCCGACCTGTGGGAGTCGCTGTCCACAACGTCCAGATTGCCACCCATCAACTTCCACCGCTAACTCTGCCAATTGAGTTAGTATGACGGCCGGCACAGGCCGGAGGCAACGCTGACAGCCGGATTCGAACCCGGTGTCTCTTGCGTTGGTGACGAGCGCAATGTCCACTGCGCCACCCAGCCGTCTCCCTGTTGACACATTTCTATACTAAATGCTTTTGTAGTCCTGTGTCATACCTAAATGTCATATAAGTGAATTGTATAGAAACAACTCACCCTCCAACTCACCCTCCCTCGCTGGCAAATCTCCCTTATTTTAAAATCCCAATGTTGACAGCTATGGTGGGCAGCCATAGCGCGGCGCCCGGGAACCAACTCCAGTCGTAATTCCAGTAACTTGGTCAAGGGCAACAGCGAGAGTACATAGCATGCATGTATTTTGGTGTGGGAGAAAACCTGAGCACCCAGAGGAAACCAACACCCCCCACCTAGGACCTTCTTGCTGTGAGGCGTTAGTTCTAACCACTGTGCCACCGTGCTTAACCAACTATGAGGGGACCATAGTCCCATAGTGTGTGAGAGGAGTATTTGTGATTGATTGGGATCAAGATGCTACAAAATTATGAACTTGTCCTAAGAAACGTACACTATGCGGTTTCAAGAGTTTTACTGTACAATTCATTTACAAATGATAGACCAGTATTTGTCATCATCATGAATCAAAACAAGGACTTGGTGTCATAGATGCAAAGCTAACTAGTCTTCTATGTTCATTACCAAAGCAATTGTAAAAAAAAAAAGGAAATAACTTTTACCAGTATACAGAGTATACATTTACCAAAAATACTATTTGCATTGTTGGTAAATGTATTATTTTATAACTAAATCAAATCAAATCAAATCAAATTTATTTATAAGGCCCGACAACACACGTTAATGTCCCCATGGGCCGTACAGGTCTTCTTTAAACAAGTCAAGAAGAAAACATAACAATAAGTCAAGAACAGAACAAGAACACCATAAGGTCCAAAATCTTTTAGATGAATGCAAAAAAAAAATGAAAGACTAACTTGTAACTGTAAATAAAGATGAAATATACATTTATATACATACAAATAGTATTGTTAGTAAATGTAAATTCTATCTTTATTTACAGTTATTCTCTTTTTTACAATTGCTTTGGCTCAATTTTAATAATGCCATCTGATATGATTTGGCAACATTTTTACAAACAAGAGTTTCAATGAGCAAACACAACATGTTATACTAAACTGGGCTCAAAGCCCTATACGGCAAAATAAGGACAACTGAAGTAGTGCATCATATATCAGCTGATCATAGCATGGAAACATTGGTAAATGGTGCATTTATATAGTAGCTTTTATCCAAAGCACTTTACAATTTCTGTTCCTCACATTCACCCGTTCACTCACACATTCACACACCAACGGTGGAGGCGACCGTGCAAGGTGCCGACCTGCTCATCGGGAGCAGTTAGGGGTTAAGTGTCTTGCCCCAAGGACACTTCGACATGCTGCCCGGGAGGAGCGGGAATCGAACCGGGAACCTTCCGATTACCAGACGACCACTCTACCTCCTGAGCCACTGTCTTCCCCACATTGGTTATGCCCAACCAAAATAGCAAGGAGCAAAAGGTGTGCAACCAACAGTATTATGGGTAGTGTAACTGAGGGGTACAATTCCCTGACTGTATTAATCAAGTATGGTATCATTAAACCACTACCGTCTTGTGTACATTACTGGCCATACCGTACACAAGTATATCAGATGAGAACTCCTCCACAATGAAACGGTTTCCACACAAGTACTCGGTTAGAATATTTATTACATCAAAAGATATTATATTACATTACTAGATGCGCTTATAAGGCAAAGGAATTATGCATAGGCGAATCAATAATGAATGTCCAATTATATCTATGGTACTCAGGGGAGATACTGGAAGGGGGTACTACCGGTTGTAAGCCAGCAGGGGGAGGCAATGCTCTATGCAAAGTCAATGGGTCCACAGGGACTTCAACAAGCCCTGCGAGGGGGAGCGGTCTTTACTCCCTGGCTCAGCGGGGAAAGACAGCCGCTGTAATTCCAGTGTGCAGCAGCACAGGTGTAAGCCGTGGAGTCTCTCCTTGAGACGGGCTCGAGTGATGTCCTCACGGTAGATCCCACACAGCAGCGGGGTAGACGGTTCTCTGCTCCAGCAGCCACAGTCAAAGCAATGAAGAATAATAATAATCCTGCCGGAAAGGGCTCTGCAATCACCGGTGTAAAACCTCCGGTGCGCGGTGGTCCACAGTTGAACTTGACGTTAATACTATCCTATTTGCACGCGGCTATAAGTGCTCTATGTAGACGCACAATTACTCACTTCACGTGGTCTTTGACTCGTAATGAAGGCTTACTAGTAAATAGCGAACGATACGTTGAACAAACGTAGTAGGATAAACACGACTCTATTTGGGGCAATACGAGCCCTACTCTGCCGCACGTTGCATAGTGGGTGAGGCGTCACTTGGGTAACTGAACAAGACTGAACTCCAACTCAAACTGAAAAGGAAGTCCTGTATTCGCCTGCGCCATATTTATATGTACGGGGAATAATCTAGTGCCAGCCTCCTCACTGTCTCGTAGCCCTGGGCAGAAGCGGGCATGTTGAGACAAGTCGTGTCGGTAGCTTTCAACTTGACTCTAGGGGTAAGACACTGGCGCTGATGGCACGCCATCCAATAGGAGAATGAAATATTATGGTCTGTACTACTAGGTTAAAGGGACATTCCGTGTATATGTACAAAGAATATACAAGGGATATCAAACGATATATAAATATTATGCAATATATATCAATCAATAAATACATATATTCGGTTTAATCTGACCCTTTGTAACAGCCGCCCCCTAATTAGTCCCACCTAATTAGCTAAGCAGAGACAGATTAACCGCACTGTCCACTACTCAATGTCCGTTGTGAGGGTAGGCAGTTCACAAGTCATGGGGTCATGGTCGTCATTAGGCGAGTCGGGGAGCCTTGGCGACTCTATCAGCCTCGCCACGGGTCGGTTGTAGGTCCGCCCTTGGCCGAGCACTTCTGCCACTCTGACCTTTCCGTCGGCACCAGTGGTCACTTTGCTTACGCAGCCGGCCGGCCACGCAGCTCGGGGTAGTGACTGGTCTATGGTTATGACGACTGGACGGGATGAAGGGGGGCTTAGGAGGGAGCGGGCCTGAGACTGCTTTGATCTGTGCTTGGCTGTGCTTTCTCCTCCTCCGTCTGTTTCTCTTGTTTGCTCTGTACCCCATCTGAGGAGGGGCCGGTCCCGGCCGCCCCGTCAAGGAGTCGCTTGGGGTGCTGGGTTCGATGTCAGCTACGTCTGAAGCGCAGCTGAGGGGGGTGGAGTTCCGAACTCCCTCTGGTGCCCACGGTTCTCTCACGGGCCTCTCGCTTAATGTCAATAGCCTCTGCTGTACGGGGGAGAGGCCGGTGTCGCTCGCCTCTGTGTGTAGGCAGCGTGTAGACGTGGGTTGACTGTCAAGTCCGTAGAGGGGGCCCTGGAGCGTCCATCCCAGTCGGGTCTGAACCGCGACTGGGCATCCTTTGGGTCCGATGTGGGCCGCCTCAATTGGGAGAATGAGGTCCGCGTGGTCGGAGCCTATGAGCAGGGTCGGTGTGGCGCCGTCGATAAGCGGTATAGGTAGTTGACGTAGGTGCACATACTTAGCCATCAGCTGTGGGATGGGGTTGGTGTACTGAGACAAGCCTATGTCGTGGCTGGTGAAGACGTTAGTTATACTATACTGCTTCTCGGGCTGGTCCACCGCTGCTATCTTGAAGGAGACCCTTTCACCCTTTATGGTCTTCTGGTCCCTTCTGATGGTGCGTATGGTCATGGTATCTTTGACACCCCGCAGGCCCAACTGGGCTGCTGCGGAAGCGAGGAGGAGAGTCTTTTCAGACCCATCGTCCAGGACGGCGTAAGTGTCCAGGACCTTGTCCTCGTAGCTCAGGAGTACTCTGACCACTTTGAGGAGCACACGGGGGGTCCCGCTATGCTGGTCAATGTGGAGCACTCCTGTTGGTGGTGACGTAGAATCTATATGGTGCGAGTCGCACCGTGGCTCCCAGTGTCTGCTGTAGCAGTCGGGACACCAGGGAGCGGTCTGGTGGAACTTTGGTGCTGGTGCCACCGCCTCGGCATGGTACATTACCGCGACGGGCCCACTCTGTTTCCCTGGCTGACGCCTGTTGATGTCATGCAGGACCTCCAAGTGGGTGCCACCGCACCTGCTGCACTTCTTTTTCAAGCGGCACTCAGCTGCTAGGTGGCTGCGCGCGCAGCGGAAGCAGCGGCGGTGGTCCTTGGTCCACTGACTCACCTCGTCCGGGGTCAGCTTCCCGAAAGTGTCGCATTGGTACAGCCGATGTTCTCCCTCACAGTACTGGCACTCAATCTTCCACTGGTCCTCTTTCGTCGAGGGGGTGTTGTGGTTCTTGTGCTGCGGTACTGATTCGGCTTGGTGCATAACGGTCACCAACCGGCGGTTATCCGTTTGTCCCCGAGGTCCGAGTCTTGGGCTTGGTCCACTCCATACGAACGTGTCGAGTCGTAGGCTACTGACCTCCCTGGCGAGGAACTCAGATAGGTCTAGGAGGGATGCCTCTGGACCGTTGGGGTCGCGGTAGTCTCTCTGCCGCCTGAAGCGCTCTTGTCGGGCGGGAGGGAGCTTCTCTAATATCCTCTCTACATTAGAGTTAGCGTACAGTTCATAGATACCCTTTTCCTTTTGGGACCCCAGCATCCCTACCAGGGACTGTACCTTGATAGACAGGTCATCTAATGCTCTGTTGTCTCTGGCTGGGGGGAGACGGTCAATGTCTCTTATCTCCTGTATCACATAGTCCCATACGCGTCCATAACGTTGGTCGAGTGCTGCTAGAGCCGCTGTGTATGGGGTAGTAGAGTTGGCATAGGCCAGCGCTATATTGTGCGCTCGGGGCACCTTGAGGTGCTTCAATAGGGTAGCATACTTGTGGCGTTCATCAGCTACATCAACCATCATTGTCTCTAAGCACATCCGTAGCTCCGTGTACTGTGCTCGGTTCTCATGGGTGAAGTCTGGAAACGTCGGTGTGCCAAGGTACGATGCCATGGATGACTGGCACATCGGTGAGCGTTGGGGAAGAGGCCTCCTAGGCGAGTCTCCCCGTGCGTGTCGTCTTGGGCTGGTACTTGTTGGGTACCGAAGGTCGGGTACCCAGGTGCTGTCCCTCGGGGCTGGCGGTGCGTCAAACTCACCCATGAGTTGAGTCGGGGGTTTGTAGCGCAGGGCCTCGGGGCTGACTTCTGGGCTGTACTGGACCTCCTGGTCCAGAGTACGTTGCTGCTGGTCGGGGCTGTACTGGGCCTCCTGGGCCAGAGTACGTTGCTGCTGGTCGGCTTGACATTCCTCCTCTTCCTCCTCCTCTCCCTCTGCTAGGACCTGGAGTCTTCTGTTCAGTCTCTCGGCGTGGTCCGGTTCTTCCCGGTTGCTGGGTCTTGTATGGACCGGCCGGGGAGGGGGTTCGGAGACGTGGACAGGATCCTCCTGTTGGCGGGGTCCCGGGTCGCTTCGTCGGGTAGGGGAATGTGTCCTAGACCCATGTCTTGACGATCTCTGAGAGCTCCGTGCGGAGTGAGGGGGTGTCGCCATGGCAACCAGTTTGTCCATCAGCTCCGCCTGCAGCCGGTCGCGCTCTGCCTCGCGCTGGGCATGGGCTGCGTTGCGCGCTGCTTCGCGCTGGGCATTGGCGGCGTCACGCTGCGCATTGGCGCTGGCCTGGGCGGCGTCGCGCTGTGCGTTGGCGGCGTCGCGCTGGGCATTGGCGCTGGCATGGGCGGCGTGGAGCTGTGCATTTGCGACGTCGCGCTGTGCATTGGCGGCGGCGTGCTGTGCATCGGCGCGGCTTCTCTCAATGTTCTCTTCTGTCTGGAGGCGTCTGGTCTCCAGTCTTATGCGGTCGTCTTCACTCCTTTGTTGCGCCTGGAAGCGCTCTCGCTCGCCTACAAAATGTTCGCGCTCGCGCGTCTGTTGCGCTTGAAGTCGATCGCGTTCGGTGGAGGCTGCCAGGGTGGCGATGAGTGCTTGCGCCAGCATCTTGTCCGCCTCGCTGGGGGAAGACGCCGTTCGGGGCGATCGGCTCCCGGCAGTACTTCTTGGAGATCCGTTCTCCTGTTGCGTACCGAGGAGATCCGTCTCCTGGGTGCGCGTCTCTTCTTGTGGTGGGTCGGGTTCCATCCCGGGAGGGCTTTCTTTATCCTGGAGCTCTCCGGGGACTACCTCGTCGACGTTGTCTGGGGATGAAGTCATGTCATGTCCCTCCTGGTCCCCCCCGTGAGCTTGGTCAGTTACGTTAGAACCCACTGGGGTCTCTACTGGCGGGGTAGCCTGGTTGATAGGGTCGGACATAATTTTACTATCCGCTTTAGTTATTTTATCCGTATTTAATTTCCCTTTAAAGCTAGGTATTGGACTGACAGCGTATGCCTCTAGATAGGGAGGTGGCTGCCGTCTGCGCTGCGGGCGATCTAGCTTAGGAGAACCGTTTGTGGAGTGTTCGTCATCGGCCATGTCAATATTAATATTATATTAATATTACGCTAATTATTATCCGGGGCTCGAAGGACCAATTGTAACTGAGGGGTACAATTCCCTGACTGTATTAATCAAGTATGGTATCATTAAACCACTACCGTCTTGTGTACATTACTGGCCATACCGTACACAAGTATATCAGATGAGAACTCCGAAACGGTTTCCACACAAGTACTCGGTTAGAATATTTATTACATCAAAAGATATTATATTACATTACTAGATGCGCTTATAAGGCAAAGGAATTATGCATAGGCGAATCAATAATGAATGTCCAATTATATCTATGGTACTCAGGGGAGATACTGGAAGGGGGGTACTACCGGTTGTAAGCCAGCAGGGGGAGGCAATGCTCTATGCAAAGTCAATGGGTCCACAGGGACTTCAACAAGCCCTGCGAGGGGGAGCGGTCTTTACTCCCTGGCTCAGCGGGGAAAGACAGCCGCTGTAATTCCAGTGTGCAGCAGCACAGGTGTAAGCCGTGGAGTCTCTCCTTGAGACGGGCTCGAGTGATGTCCTCACGGTAGATCCCACACAGCAGCGGGGTAGACGGTTCTCTGCTCCAGCAGCCACAGTCAAAGCAATGAAGAATAATAATAATCCTGCCGGAAAGGGCTCTGCAATCACCGGTGTAAAACCTCCGGTGCGCGGTGGTCCACAGTTGAACTTGACGTTAATACTATCCTATTTGCACGCGGCTATAAGTGCTCTATGTAGACGCACAATTACTCACTTCACGTGGTCTTTGACTCGTAATGAAGGCTTACTAGTAAATAGCGAACGATACGTTGAACAAACGTAGTAGGATAAACACGACTCTATTTGGGGCAATACGAGCCCTACTCTGCCGCACGTTGCATAGTGGGTGAGGCGTCACTTGGGTAACTGAACAAGACTGAACTCCAACTCGAACTGAAAAGGAAGTCCTGTATTCGCCTGCGCCATATTTATATGTACGGGGAATAATCTAGTGCCAGCCTCCTCACTGTCTCGTAGCCCTGGGCAGAAGCGTGCATGTTGAGACAAGTCGTGTCGGTAGCTTTCAACTTGACTCTAGGGGTAAGACACTGGCGCTGATGGCACGCCATCCAATAGGAGAATGAAATATTATGGTCTGTACTACTAGGTTAAAGGGACATTCCGTGTATATGTACAAAGAATATACAAGGGATATCAAACGATATATAAATATTATGCAATATATATCAATCAATAAATACATATATTCGGTTTAATCTGACCCTTTGTAACAGGTAGTAAGAATTCTCTATAATAATTTGCATGTCATTACAAACATTCATGGGTCAAAATGCTGTATATAATTTTGTTTTTCACTGCCCCTTGTACACCGATTTGAGGAGGGCTTTATTTGAGAAATTCTATTTGTAAATCCGGATTTGTTTTGGCAGTCAGAGTTGTATGTTGAGTTGTTTTTTTGTGGAGATTTTCAGTTTTGCAGGAGAAAGCATGGCACTTGAGACAAAACACATTATATCCTATATAATTTTATATGAATTCCTCTTGTTTCTTTGTTTACATACATTGTTCACAGCTTGTTATATTATGTATTTTAAATTTTTTTTGGCCATCTTGGTCTGTATACTTATTGTCAAGTATACTATATATATTTATTGTTTATGTGTCTTGTAAGCCCATATGGGCTGGGCATACATCTGTATGTAAGACACACAAAAAAAAAACATCAATCATCCAACCTTTATTTAAACTCGAGGGACACTGAGGTTTCCCTCATTTACAGTGACACAAGTATACAATTACAAGAGATGGAATAACACAAAGATAAAAACAAAGTAATCGGCACAATAGAATCTAGTTAAAAAAAGATAAAAACAAGTAATCTGCACGATAAAATCAAGTTACAGATAAAAACAGGAAACAAGAAACAGAAAAGCAGACTAAAAGCAATTACAAAATTATGTACAATGGTTATTAATCAAAGCTATAAATTGTCCAAAGGTTGGAAGAGTATCAAACTTTAAAGTGCACTGAAGGGCATTCCAAGAATATGGAGCACTAAAAGGCAGAAAAGAGAAGGGAGTTTTTCCTAAATTAGAACAAGCTCAGGGAACCTTAAGCATAAGAAAGTAATTTGAGTGAGTTTGATAGAATCCAGAATTCCGATCCAACATTGTTGTAATGTAAGGGGGTTGCTTACCAACAAGTAAACAAATACCAATGGGTCTCATTCCCCAAAATGTTCCAAAGAGTTCTCTTGGAAGACTTATCTTGGAACCGACTGAGACAGAATCAATGACAAGTTCACTCTGAGTCCCCAACGTGCTGGTAATATGTCTTAAGTGGCTCAAACGGTCGCACCTGTGACATCTGCTTGGTGAATGACACCATGTCTTAAACACGAACGCGCGTTCCCGTCTAGGTCATTTGCATACAAAACAACGCCTCCAGAGCTCCTTATAAGGCAACTAATGACGCAGCCGCGTGAAAATGGAATGGCGGAAGTGCCTTGCGAGGCTTGCGACGCATCAAAATTAGATTAGATTAATGTATTGGCATCATATATAGTACAGCTCGTGGTACACCTGCCGCAGCGTGCGCGCAGTACTGTATATGAATGAATGAATGAAAACTTTATTTAACAGATTGCAGAATGGGTACAATACAGTACGGCTCAATACACACAATTGTCAAGGGGATGCAGACCAGAGAAAGACGTTTGTCTTGTTTACATAATATAATATAATATAACATAATATATATATATAGCCTACAGCGTAATGAATGAACGCAGTATAGGCTTATTATTCCATTAATTACTTGTTTCATTAGGATTTAGTAGATACTATACATATGCTCTGCCCTACATACAGTATAGGTACAGTCTGTATACATACAGACTGTACTTATACTGTACGTAGGGCAGAGCATATATATATATAGTATCTACTAAATCCTAATGAAACAAGTAACTAGAATATATTAAGCCTATACTGTTCATTCATTAGACACGTAGGCCATACTGGCGCACACAAGACTTGTTATGGAATATTAATGCAGTCTATTTCCACCGATAGCTTTATTTATTTATACACTGTCATTTCAGTGTTGGTGTATAGTGTATTTCAATATAAGTTTAATTGATTAATGATATATTCGAAGGAATGCAGGTTTATATCAAACAAAGGTCTGTCCCATAATGTATACCATTAAAACAGATATGTAACAAATAAGAAATACAAATTCCACAGAAGGCATTAAATAATTATTATTTTCAATCATTTCACAATAATTGCATAATTGTGTTTGAATATCTGAGTAATTAAAGTAATTATACATTTGTCCAAAATAGCTGGTTCAGATATGGCTAATCCAGCTGCCCTGTGATCAGATGAATCCATATTATTTATTTAATATTTATTTTAATTATGATTAAGTAATTAATTCCAAGGAGGCCTGTAGCGTTAACATAAAGGAATCACTATGAGAACACAGTCTGTCAAGTTAATAAAATGTTCAATTAGTCAATCAATCATAAGTGTGTTCCTCAGCACTCTTAAATCTGCTCTCAGCCACGCTCAAATCTTATCTCAGGAAAATTTGGGGAATCGCGCTACCAGCCCTAATATGTCTTAAATGGGCAGAAATCTGCCTAAGAGGACATTTTTGGTCGTAAATCCGTTCGGGAATGAGACCCAATGTTTATTACGCCTCTCTGCAAGATAGGGCCATATTGTACAAGGCAGAATTAATACGAGTCTATCATGATGTAAGGAAGACACAAAACCAAAAACATGTGTCCAAAACAGAATGCAAGAGGAGATGACACACATTGATTGACTACATGGCAGTGTTTTAGTACTCGAGTCCTATAGTCCTGGACTGATTTTCAGGACTCGTGACTCGACTTGGACTTGAGCACTGATGACTCGGACTTGGACTCGAGCATTGACTGCATTCAGACACGGAAGGTGCAGACTCGGACTCAGACTTGTTAATTGATAAATAGTTATTATTATTAATTTATTTTTGTAATATAGGCCCTAATCATTTGGCATAAGATATTGGTGGCTAGTGCATTTGTTTGGCTATTGTGTCACAAAGTAAATAAACTCCCTATGAAACGGTGACCGCTGTGTCATTTATGTTTAATGTAGACTTTTTTATTTGTACGTCAGCTCTTGGCAGAGTGGAATGGACTCAACCTTGATGACTTGGACTCGACCTCGACTCTGGCTCTTATTTGGTGACTCGATCTTGGACTCGAACACTGGGGACTCGAGACTCGACCTCGAGATTTAGTGACTCGACTACAACACTGCTACATGGTGTTAATCTCAGCCTACCAAAGACAGTGTTTTTATACAACACACCACATATTTTGATTCCTGAGTTCAAGTGCTGTAGACACCTGCTACAGAAACTTCTATTTGCCTTATTCACTATGAATGCATTTCAACAAGCTAATAATAATAATAATAATAATAATAATAATAATAATAATAATAATAATAATAATAATAATAATAATAATAATAATAATAATAATAATAATAATAATAATTTATTTATTTATTTATTGTTTGATTCTACGGCAGTTTTAAAATATACAATAATAAAAAGAGTAAAATAGTGCAATAGTGCAGTGGAATAAAATAGTAGTAAAATGATGCAATAGTGCAGTGCAATAAAATAGTTCTGAATTACTGTTTAACAGTTTAAAGCCGTCTTTACCTTCCCTGTTTGATATCCACAGTTTAGAACCTGACAGTCTTCCTTCCTGTTTGATACCCACTTTGACCCTTCGAACCTCCCTCTCAGGGCGCAGTTCCCTCTCTCAGGGCGCAGTTCTATAGGCCTGGGTCCCCCACAGTGTGAGGATTCGCCTGTCCCTGGACCCCTTTTCCCTGTCTCCTCTCCTCATCAGCCCCCACCCTTGCGAGAACTTTTCCCTGTCTCCTACTCTTCACCAGCCCCCACCCTTGCGAGAACTTTTCCCTGTCTCCTACTCTTCACCAGCCCCCACCCTTGGACATTCTTGTTCCTCTACCTTCACGCACCTGTTGGGAGTTTGCAATCAGCTCGGGAGAGTACTTAGGTTGCAGACTCCCCTCCAGTCCTGGTCGGGTCGTTCTGTGTTCTGGACTCTGTGTTCGTTCTGTATTCTGTACGTTACCATCACCTGCCGCGTCTCCGGCGTGAGACGACGTGCCAGCCATCACCACCTGTCGCCGTTTGCCTGGAGTGGGACACCGCCTTCGCTCTCTAATTCTCTACGGGAGGTTTCCAGTGTTCCCACTCCAGACGTCAAGCCGGCTCGCCATCGCTCCCGATTCCACGGGAGGAAGGCGTCTCTTCGTGATCCTCGTTCCTGGGGTGAGGCTCGCCGTCACTCCCTATTATTCCACGGGAGGATGGCGTGTGCTCATCCCGTTCCCCTCGGACCCCGGCTCGTCGTCGCTCCCTATTATTCCACGGGAGGATGGCGTGTGCTCATCCCGTTCCCCTCGGACCCCGGCTCGTCGTTGCTCCCTATTATTCCACGGGAGGATGGCGTGTGCCCATCCCGTTTCCCCTCGGACCCAGGCTTGCCGTCGCTCCCTAGTATTCCACGGGAGGATGGCGTGTGCCCATCCCGTTTCCCCTCGGACCCAGGCTCGCCGTCGCTCCCTAGTATTCCACGGGAGGATGGCGTGTGCCCATCCCGTTTCCCTTCGGACCCAGGCTCGCCGTCGCTCCCTAGTATTCCACGGGAGGATGGCGTGTGCCCATCCCGTTTCCCCTCGGACCCCCTTTGTTCTGCGCTGCCCGTCTGCAGCATCCGAGGAGGAGGAGGAGGATTCCTTCCTGAGCAGCAGAGCCCTACTCGGTGTAGGGACGGGAGGAGGATCTCCGTGCCCGGCCTCCGCTGTCGGGCCCCTGTCCCCGTGCCAGGCCTCCGCCGTCGGGCCCCTGTCCCCGTGCCAGGCCTACGCCGTCGGGCTCCTGTCCCGGTGCCCGGCCTCCGCCGTCGGGCCCCTGTCCCCGTGCCCAGCCTCCGCCGTCGTAATCCTGTCCTCATCCCTGTAAGCGGTCCTGGCCCTGACACTTAGCCCTGGCCCTTAGCTTTGGTCCTGGCCCTGACACTTAGCCCTGACACTTAGCCCTGGTCCTGGCCCTGACACTTAGCCCTGGCCCTTAGCTCTGGTCCTGGCCCTGACACTTAGCCCTGGCCCTTAGCTCTGGTCCTGGCCCTGACACTTAGCCCTGGCCCTTAGCTCTGGTCCTGGCCCTGACACTTAGCCCTGGCCCTTAGCTCTGGTCCTGGCCCTGACACTTAGCCCTGGCACTTAGCCCTGGCCCTTAGCCCTGGTCCCTTAGCCTGTTCGCCTGTTAAAGGCACAGTGCCGCAGTTTCATATTTCATGGACTCTTGTGTTTTTTGTGTTCTCCCTTAAAGGGACTGTGCCGCTTTTTGTTATTTAATAAATATTGCCCTGTTCTGGCTTACTCTAATACCTGTCTTGTGTTGTGCGATTGGGGTCGGTTTCAAACCACAACAGTACGACCCGACCAGTCGACGACCCCAGCCAGCACAGACAGTGTATTAGAGAGCCCCCCGTTAGCTCCCCTGGTAGCCTTGTTAGCTCCCCTGTTAGCTCCCCTGTTAGCTCCCCTGTTAGCCTCGTTAGCTCCCCTGATAGCTACCCTGTTCCCCACAGCTAGGACTGTCCTTTCAGCTAGCTTGTTCTCCTCTGCTAGTCCAGCCGTCTGCTAGCTTAGCCCCTGCAGCTAACCGGCTTCCTCAGCTAGTCCAGCCGTCTGCTAGCTTAGCCCCTGCAGCTAACCGGCTTCCTCAGCTAGTCCAGCCGACTGCTAGCTTAGCCCCTGCAGCTAACCCCATGTGTTCTCATGCTAGTCCAGCCCTGTCTGCTAGCCTAGCTCCGGCAGCTAGCGCAGCATCTATGCTAATGTAGCAGTACAGCTAGCATAGGCCCTGTAGCTAGCAATGCCCTGGCAGCTACCCTGTCCCTCTGCTAGCCCCACTTTAGGTGTAGCTTCCCCTGCTAGCATGGCCAATTTTTTTTGTTTGGTTGCTCTGTCATGTCCCCTGCCTCGCTGTCTGTTTTTTTTTCTCTCCCTTCTCCGGCCCCGTTCCTCTGCCCCTCCTGGGTTCCTGTCGCCGCTCCCCTGCCCCGGTGTTGCTCGTCCCGGCCTTGTCCGTCCTGACTTTTTTTCCCCCCGGACTCTCCCTGTGTTCTCCCGGCCCCCTGTCCTGCCCGTTCCCGGACGGTCCCTTTTGACGTCTGGGAGCCGTCTGTGGAGGGGGGGGGTACTGTGAGGATTCGCCTGTCCCTGGACCCCTTTTCCCTGTCTCCTCTCCTCATCAGCCCCCACCCTTGCGAGAACTTTTCCCTGTCTCCTACTCTTCACCAGCCCCCACCCTTGTGAGAACTTTTCCCTGTCTCCTACTCTTCACCAGCCCCCACCCTTGGACATTCTTGTTCCTCTACCTTCACGCACCTGTTGGGAGTTTGCAATCAGCTCGGGAGAGTACTTAGGTTGCAGACTCCCCTCCAGTCCTGGTCGGGTCGTTCTGTGTTCTGGACTCTGTGTTCGTTCTGTATTCTGTACGTTACCATCACCTGCCGCGTCTCCGGCGTGAGACGACGTGCCAGCCATCACCACCTGTCGCCGTTTGCCTGGAGTGGGACACCGCCTTCGCTCTCTAATTCTCTACGGGAGGTTTCCAGTGTTCCCACTCCAGACGTCAAGCTGGCTCGCCATCGCTCCCGATTCCACGGGAGGAAGGCGTGTCTTCGTGATCCTGGTTCCTGGGGTGAGGCTCGCCGTCGCTCCCTATTATTCCACGGGAGGATGGCGTGTGCTCATCCCGTTCCCCTCGGACCCCGGCTCGTCGTCGCTCCCTATTATTCCACGGGAGGATGGCGTGTGCTCATCCCGTTCCCCTCGGACCCCGGCTCGTCGTTGCTCCCTATTATTCCACGGGAGGATGGCGTGTGCCCATCCCGTTTCCCCTCGGACCCAGGCTTGCCGTCGCTCCCTAGTATTCCACGGGAGGATGGCGTGTGCCCATCCCGTTTCCCCTCGGACCCAGGCTCGCCGTCGCTCCCTAGTATTCCACGGGAGGATGGCGTGTGCCCATCCCGTTTCCCTTCGGACCCAGGCTCGCCGTCGCTCCCTAGTATTCCACGGGAGGATGGCGTGTGCCCATCCCGTTTCCCCTCGGACCCCCTTTGTTCTGCGCTGCCCGTCTGCAGCATCCGAGGAGGAGGAGGAGGATTCCTTCCTGAGCAGCAGAGCCCTACTCGGTGTAGGGACGGGAGGAGGATCTCCGTGCCCGGCCTCCGCTGTCGGGCCCCTGTCCCCGTGCCAGGCCTCCGCCGTCGGGCCCCTGTCCCCGTGCCAGGCCTACGCCGTCGGGCTCCTGTCCCGGTGCCCGGCCTCCGCCGTCGGGCCCCTGTCCCCGTGCTCGGCCTCCGCCGTCGTAATCCTGTCCTCATCCCTGTAAGCGGTCCTGGCCCTGACACTTAGCCCTGGCCCTTAGCTCTGGTCCTGGCCCTGACACTTAGCCCTGACACTTAGCCCTGGTCCTGGCCCTGACACTTAGCCCTGGCCCTTAGCTCTGGTCCTGGCCCTGACACTTAGCCCTGGCCCTTAGCTCTGGTCCTGGCCCTGACACTTAGCCCTGGCCCTTAGCTCTGGTCCTGGCCCTGACACTTAGCCCTGGCCCTTAGCTCTGGTCCTGGCCCTGACACTTAGCCCTGGCCCTTATCCCTGGTCCCTTAGCCTGTTCGCCTGTTAAAGGCACAGTGCCGCAGTTTCATATTTCATGGACTCTTGTGTTTTTTGTGTTCTCCCTTAAAGGGACTGTGCCGCTTTTTGTTATTTAATAAATATTGCCCTGTTCTGGCTTACTCTAATACCTGTCTTGTGTTGTGCGATTGGGGTCGGTTTCAAACCACAACACACAGTTTTAAAACCCAACAGTCTTTCTTCCCAATGATTAATTCACTTCAGATTTGTTCAAAACACAGTGGTGAAAAAACTAAATCAACTAGTCAGGTGATCATGAACTCGTAATTCCGATTCTTATTCTGCCTGTTTTTTTTACTATTTTGGTTTTTATTCATTTTCAGCATGGAAGTGAAGGCACTTCTGCATTCCGTACCTCACATGACATCAGACTTCACAAATATGGCGGCCAGGTGAATAAAGTCAATACAGGATTCTACAACAGCCTCTGATGACATAGTGCCATGCTATATAATGCTGTATATAACATATACATATATTTATCCACATCAGTCTATATACCTGCATATAATCCTTTTTACATACATGTAGATAATATATCTATATCTGTACCTACTCTTACTAGTTATACTGCTGGCCAGTATGACTTACTACCATAGTGTCTTCATACCTGTAATGTATCACTATACATATTAATACTACAACTCTGTACATACTGTACATCTGATTAACACTATTACTCAGTAGTACTAATTTATATACAGTATGTAATGTATATATGGGGGACCCTGATGTAAACAAGACGAAAGTCTTTCTCTGGTCTGAATCCCCTTAACAATTGTATGTATTGAGCTGTACTGTACTGTACGCATTCTGCAATCTGTTAATAAACTTTTCAATCAATCAATGTTATACCCAGTTAAATCACCTGTACATTGTATTACAATTGCACTTTACTGTAACATTTGCACTCTGGTTGGATGCCGAACTTATTTTCGTTGTACTGTACTTGTCTTGTGCTGTATGACAATACATTTTAATCTAATCTAATCTAATAGTGATGTGAAAAGAAAACAAGGACACAGAGCATGATGGATGTAGTGCGCAGAGATGAGACTAGTTGAGACCCACCGCCTCAGGAACCACAACCTGCTGACCTGAGCATTCGCTCCCAAGTCTCCCCAATTCGCCATATTGATCCCGCCGCCATTTTAGTTTTGGTAGATCGCTACGAACACATTTCAATGAGCTGATGACTAATTCACTTCCTTGTGAAAAACAATTGGAGCTTGTAATTCGGATAGTGTGTTCTGACTGTTGTTTTGAGTCTGAGAGTGTGTTCTGACTGTTTTGAGTCCGAGTGTGTTCTGGCTGCCGTTTTGAGTCTGATAGTGTGTTCTGGCTGTTGTTTTGAGTCTGATAGTATGTTCTGGCTGTTGTTTTGAGTCTGGAGGAAGCGATATTAAAGTATTACATCACGCGCAGGAGTGGGTTAGGCATGGTCTAATTCTCACAACCCACGACTGCACGTGGTGTAATGGCTTTTATACAACTGGCGCATTCATCCAACCTTATTGCTATACAATAAACACACATTAATTGAAGATTTATTGAAAAAACCATCTATAGACGCTTCTATATGTAGCATCCTGAAAATAGGACTATTATTCAGAAGTGCTGACTTGCCTTTCCATCTCCCCTGATGCACCAAGACCTACTAACTAGTTTCCATTGATATTCTCACGAACAATGACGCAAGCTTCTCTTTCTTCTACCGGCTGAAATATGGATTATAAACGGCATTACTGGATTCTATTCTACAATCCTTTTCCCTGTGGAGCTAGTAGGCGGTAACAGCAGGGGGCGCGGTGGCCGGCAGAGAGCGTACGAGAGAGACGGAGGAGGAAGTAGACGGAAGTGCGAGGAACCAGCCTCTTCGACATTGGACTTGGATCGGTTCGGTCGTGTCTGGAAGAGCCCCGTATTGAACTTGAGTATATTACGGGTTATCCTATAACAGCAAACGTAGAAGCGTGTTGCATGTTTCCCTACGGAATACCCTAGCGATACAACGAGTTATCCTAGAAGAAATGCGGTATCGCCCTGAGGAGTTTAAGTTAAAGTTATTCCCTCTAGCGAGGTGCCCTGCCAGCGTGGCGTGAAGAGGACCGGTGTTTAGAAGCACCCTGCGTTATCATATATCCCGGCTAGCAGGAGGGCTGTTTGGGGACCCAGAGTGTAGCTGCAGTGTTAGTGAGGGCGAGTTTAGATACGCGCGTGGACCCAGCACCAGCTGCCTACAACCAGTCTGCTCCGGCTGTCTACAACCAGATCTGCACCAGGCTGCCTTCAGCGCATGGGAGTTCGTCCCGACCAACAGAGGTCGCCATCACCCAGCACACGCTCTCAGCCCAGCACTGCCTCGCTGCTCCAGCTCCGCCTGCTAGCACCCTCGCAGAGAGTGTTCGACGCCATCTTGCTTTCCGGACGACGGTGGCGCGGCGAGGCCGCCATCTTGGTAGAGTACATTAGGGCTTCGATGCCCAGGATTCTATTGCACTTTACACAGTGTGGTGCGGCCCGCGGGCGAAGCTAACGTTGCTAACTACAGTTCTAGGGGTACCCCATTAACAATACATGCCGGCATTAGCTTAGGACTTTGTTAGGTATTTGTGGGCCCACATTTTGATTTCTTTTGAGTGTGATAACGTGTTTGTGTTTAATAATATTTTCCCATCTAATTAACCCTTTCCCTGTGGGGAGGTTACAGACCTGTTGCCTTATAAGTAAAGCCTAGAGAGGTATTATTCTTGCCGTATAATTAAAGCCTGTCAGAGGTATTATACAGGGTGTTGACCCAGACGTGGGTGATGAGTAAAACACATTAAAGTATATTACTCCAGGCACTAACACGGAGGTGTGTGTAGAATATACGTAGACATAAGGTCTTGAGTTACATATGGAGTTATGGTAGGACTACAGTCCATTAGAGCACTCCCATTCATTCGTGTAACTGAACAGTACAAAATAGCATTAAAGAATTAGATGGGAGTTCTGTGTGCATGTCCATTCATGAGCCGTTTAACCACTCTTTTGGTGTGGGTAACGTTAATACCATTAACCCCTTCCTATTCCACCTTTCCCTTTTTATTTTAAGGTTTCTAGTGTCACTGAGGGAGGGTACTGCTTGCGGGGGGAACCAAGTTATTTATTTACAATTCAGTCACTAGGTGTGGGAGGGTTGTAGGAGTAATTGGGGGAAGTGGGAGCGTGTTGGGGAGTACTGCTGACCGCCCTGCTGCAGGGGAGGAAGACCAGAGTACCAGACCAGGTTGGTAAATCCCGGGCCCCATCCACTCGCACTGCCAGCCTCCAGTTGAAGTTCCAGACTCAAAGACGGAGGTGCAGTTAGACAGAGCTCTACTGTGTCTCGCTACCCAGTGAGTGTGCCCACCCGTTCCCACGAAGCAGGGATAATCCACCCTGTTACATTTGGTGTCACGAACAGGATCTACATCCTACTCCACTCCCTCGTACGTGACGACCAAGAGACCTGAGATGTCGGCGAGCGACACCCCGAAGTCGGGGGGCAGAGCCCGGTCGCCCCGGGCGGAGCGACGAGATGACCCACCGGCCCTTCTCAAGGAGGAAGGAGGGGAAGCCGAGACGATGCGGACCTTGGCTGCCCAAGTGGAGTTCCTAACGGGTCAACTCCAAGACCAGGCGGGCGTCCTGGACCACCAGCACGAACAACTGGAGCAGGCCGGGCGCAGAGAGTCGCTTGCCTTGGCACAGGCCATGATCCAACAGCTCCCTCCAGCGCCCCTCCCGGTGGTGTACGTCCAACGAGAACGGAAGTGCAGCGAATTTGGAGGTGAAAAAGAGAGGGGGGAACTGCCTGTGGAGGACTGGATCCAGGCAATGAGGACCCATCTCCGTGCCAGTCGAGTGCCCGCGGGGTAGATGGCCTGTTCAAGGGGATCAAGGGGATGCGGCCGGCGAGCCGAAGACGTGTCGACGCTAGAAGCATCGCCATCCGCCGTGTGGTCGCCGCCATGGCCCAAGAAGCCCGAGAGTGTACCGCCCCAGGAAGGATGGGGTACGTCAAGGTGGCCGGCAGAGAGCCGGTGGTCATCCCACCACACAGCGAAGTGATCGTTTCAGGCCGCTGCGAGACGACGGCGGGGATACGGCATCTCCGGGATGCTAGAGAACACGCCGAGTACCAACCTGCCCCCCGGACTACTGGTGGCGAACGTGGTGGCATACGCCCGACAGGGAAGAGTGCCTGTCCGGGTGTTGAACCCGACCAACGTTGAGATGGTGCTCCGACCCCGGTCCAGGCTGGCGGAGCTCCACTGCCCCCGTCAGGTACGGCCTAAGAAGAGGGTGACCGTGGAGGAAGTAGACGGAGGCGTCCGAGTGACGGCGATTGAGACTTGAGACAGCCCGCCAGAAGTGGAGCCGCATGGGAAGACCCGAGGGCTCGCCGTGGCCGTACAGGCGAACCTGCAGGATCTCAGACCGGCCCAAGTGCGCCGGCTAAATCAAGTGTTGGAGAAACACAAGGCGGTGTTCTCCGTTGACGACGGGGACTATGGTTACACAACCACGGTCACTCACTACGTTCCCACCGGTGACGCACACCCGGTCAAGCAACGACACCGCCGAATACCGCCCCACGTGTTCCAAGAAGTAAAGCGACACGTACAAGACCTGGTGAACCAGGGTGTCCTGGTAGAGAGCTGCAGTCCGTGGGCGTCACCAGCCGTGATCGTCATAAAGAAGGACGGCTCCGTGCGGTTCTGCTGCGATTACCGCCGCCTAAATAACGTGACGCACCGGGATGCGTACCCCCTACCTCGCATCGAGGAGTCCCTAGGCGCCTTGGGGCAGGCCAAGATATTCTCCTCGCTCGATCTCACCGCCGGCTACTTCCAGGTGGCGGTGAAAGAAGAAGACCAAGAGAAGACGGCCGTCACGACGCCCTTCGGCCTCTACCAGTGGACCCGTATGCCCTTTGGGCTGTGTAACGCACCAGCGACGTTCCAGCGGTTGATGACCGCCGTGCTGGGGGACCTGGCCTTCGACGTCCTACTCGTCTATCTAGACGACGTCTTGGTGTTCGCCAGCGACTTTGAGAGCCACTGTCAGAAGTTGGACCTGGTGTTTGGACGGCTTCGGGAGCATGGGCTCAAACTCAAGCCCCGGAAGTGCTTCCTTCTAAAGACTGAAGTCAAATTTCTGGGACACATCGTCTCCGCAGCCGGCATACAGGTCGACGATGTTAGCCCGCGATGTGTTCCCTAAAGCCCAGGCCCATATGACCTGCACTAACGTGACGGCACCCATGGAGGTCCTGGCCATGGACTTCACCGTATTGGAGAGGTCGGTGGGTGGCTAGGAGAACGTACTGGTGCTGACCGATATGTTCACCAGGTTCACTATTGCCGTACCGACCAAAGACCAGACTGCGAAGACCACCACCACTGCCATCATCAAGTACTGGTTCGTGTACTACGGTTGCCCTGCCCGACTCCATGCCGATCAAGGGCGAAATTTCGAGTCGAGCGTCATCAAGGAGCTCTGCCGACTGTACGGAATTTCAAAGAGCCGCACCACGCCTTACCATCCCCAAGGGAATGGGCAATGCGAGAGGTTCAATCGGACGATGCATGACATGCTGCGTAGTCTGCCCGCAGAGAAGAAGCGGGACTGGAAGGAGCACCTACCCGAGTTGGTACTTACGTACAACTGCCATGTGCACTCCTCCACGGGATACTCTCCCTTCTACCTGCTCTTCGGGAGGGACGCTAGGATGCCCCGGGATGTCCTGGGGGGCAGAGATGTCATTGCGGAGGGAGCGGCGGACCTGGACGAGTGGGTACAGAGTCACCACGAGCGACTAAAGGCCGCCGCGGAGGCCGCCGAGGCCACGGCGAAGCAGGCGTCCCATCGACGCAAGAGAATCTATGACAGGAAGAGCAGAGGTGCACTCCTGCGGGCCAGAGACCGGGTCCTGATACGCGACCACCGAATCCGGGGCCGTAATAAGATCCAGGACAAGTGGGAGCCTACGTCGTATGTGGTGGTTAAGCAGAGCCACGAAGGGACGCCCGTGTTCACGGTCAGGCCCGAAGCAGGGGGTCCAGAAAGGACCGTGCATCGAGACCAGCTCAAGACCTGTCCCTTCCCGGCCTCTGACCCGGAAGTGTGGGCGAGAGCCCCTCGACAGATCCCGGTGGCACCGCGGAGCTCGTCCGAATCAGACATCGGAGGTGCTTTCTGGCCCCGGCGGGAAACGCATCCTAGGGCGTGTAACCACCCCGGGCCCCGGCGGGACGCCCCTGAAGAGGCCGAGAGCGCCGAGTCAGAGGTGGAGTCGACCCCCTCAGGAGAGGATGGGGAAGACGGCGGAGACGGAGTCGAAGAGGAGGCCGCTGGCGGTCCACCGATGGCCCCGGAGGGCGAGGCGGTGGTCCATGACCCACCAACGGACACGGAAGAACCCGACACGGAGTCGGAGGTGGGGGAAGTGGAACCCCCCCGAGGGGAAACCGCCCGGCCCCAGAGGAGCACCAGAGGTCGGCTACCCGCTCGGTATCGCCAGGACTACGTGCTCAAGAGTGTGTTTGTTGAACAGTGTGTCCAACTCATTAAGGAGTGTGTGAAACTGTTAGCATAATGTGTGATTGTCGATCTATGGGTGAAACTGTGGTCTCAGGACCGTTTTCATGCATGCGTGGGTTGGTGTTCGTTGTGTTAACTTGCAGAGGACTTAGCAAGTTCAAAGTGGGGGGAAATGTAGCATCCTGAAAATAGGACTATTATTCAGAAGTGCTGACTTGCCTTTCCATCCACGGCTTCGGGAGCATGGGCTCAAACTCAAGCCCCGGAAGTGCTTCCTTCTCAAGTTTCTTTAATAGTTGTCATACAGAAGTACAGAATACTTTTATACAAAATGCTTCTTACTGTTTCGCTCCAGAGACTGTGTTAGACAAGATAGTATGAAATAAAATAGTATAGCATGTAAAATAGAAGTAAAAATAGAGGTCACAGTGTTCAGTATAGACATATGTACAATGTTCGATGCAGAATAGAAGTAACTGAGTTACCATACAATATACAATATATACTATGCAATGTACTAATATACAATACTATATAGTGCAGAGCAGAAATGGGATGAGGTACAATTTAGGTACAATTTACAGTAAGGTGTGCGAGTTGTAGTGCAAATCCTTTACCAATAAATATAAATATAAAGTGTAAAGTGTGTTTAGGTGTTCTAAAGTGTGTAAAGTGGGTGCTGCAGTGAGTTGCCCGTTTAAAGTGAGTGTGTGCGTGTGGATGTGTGTGCTGTGTGCATTTGATGGTTGCTGCATAGTGTTTATTGTTCGTTGAGCAGCCTGATGGCCTGGGGATAGAAGCTCCTTCTGAGTCTTTCTGTGCTCGCCTTAAGACTCCGGTAACGCTTGCCTGACCGCAGCAGTTAAAAGAGGCAGTTGTTCGGGTGGCTGGAGTCCTTGATGATTCTCTTAGCCTTCCCCCTGCACCGCTTGTTGTAAATGTTCTGGAGGGTGGGAAGCCCCCCTCCAATTGTGTGTTCGGCTGAACGTGTCACTCTTTGTAGTCTGCTACGGTCTTGTGCAGTGCTATTCCCAAACCAGGAGGTGATGTTGCCAGTCAGGATGCTCTCGATTGTACATGAGTAGAAGTTCCTAAGGATCTTCTGACTGACTTGGAACTTCCTTAGGCGCCTGAGGAAGTAGAGGCGTTGTCGTGCCTTCTTCACAACACTGTCAATGTGTGTGGTCCATGTCAAGTCCTCGGATATGTGGGCTCCTAGGTACTTGAAACTGTTCACTCTCTCAACCGGTGCCCCGTCGATGCTGAGGGGGCTGTAGTCCTTGACCCCCGACCTCCTGAAGTCCACAATCATCTCTTTTGTTTTGCTGACGTTCAGGGAGAGGCAGTTCTCCTGACACCACTGAGACAGATTCTCTACCTCTTCCAGGTAGGCCCTCTCGTCGTTGGCAGAGATCAGGCCCACCACTACTGTGTCATCAGCAAATTTGATGATTGTGTTGTTGTTCCGCTGTGCCACGCAGTCATGTGTGTACAGGGAGTAGAGGAGGGGGCTCAGAACACAGCCCTGGGGGGCCCCTATGTTGAGCGTGATGGATGAGGAGGTGCAGTTGCCTGCTCTTACCACCTGGGGTCTGCCCGTCAGGAAGTCCAAGACCCACTGGCAGAGGTCATAGTTCATGCCCAGGTCCCTGAGCTTGGCTATGAGTTTGGAGGGGACTATGGTATTAAATGCTGAGCTGTAGTCAATGAACAGCATTCTCACATAGTTCCCCTGCCTCTTGTCCAGGTGTGATGCTGCTGTGTGCAGCACATGGGCTATGGCATCCTCCGTGGATCTGTTAGGGCGGTATGCAAATTGCAGGGGGTCCAGGTTGATGGGGAGGGAGGAACAGATGTAGCCCTTCACTAGCTTCTCAAAACACTTCATGGCTATGGAGGTGAGGGCTACAGGGCGGTAGTCGTTGAGGGAAGCGGGCGTAGATTTTTTGGGTACAGGGGTGATGGTGGACTTCTTCAGACAGGTGGGGATGACAGCCTGTTCTAAGGACAGGTTAAAGATGTCAGTGATTACCGGGGCCAGTTGGTCGGAACAGACTTTTAGGACGCGGCCGGGGATGCCGTCCGGTCCTGCTGCCTTCCTGAAGTCAAATTTCTGGGACACATCGTCTCCGCAGCCGGCATACAGGTCGACACCGACAAAGTGAAGGCGTTGGAGGACTGGCCGGCGCCACGCTCAGCGAAGGAAGTGAGGCAAGTGATCGGGTTCCTGTTCTATTATCAGCGGTTCGTGCCCCGCTTCGCCCAGGTGGCCCAGCCACTGCACGCCCTGATGGGGAAAGAAAAGAAGGGGTTCGCCAAAGGCCGGCCCGAGGCCTTCAAGTGGACTCCGCAGTGTCAGACGGCCTTCGACCATCTGCGGAAGTGCCTCTTGACACCCCTGGTGCTGGCCTACCCCGACCTGCAGCTCCCCTTCATAGTGACCACAGACGGGAGTTACTTGGGACTGGGAGCGGTACTAAGTCAGAAACAAGAGGGCGTGGAGCGAGTCATCGCCTTTGCGAGCCGAGGCCTGCGTGGGTCCGAAAGGAATGACCAAAATTATAGTGCGTTCAAGCTGGAACTCCTCGCCCTGAAGTGGGCGGTCACTGAGAAGTTCAGAGACCTCTTGATGTACGCCCAGTTCACCGTGATCACCGACCACAACCCGCTGAGGCATCTCGGCACGGCCAACCTGGTAGCAGTGGAGCAGCGCTGGAACGCTCAGCTTGCGGAGTACGACTTCGTGGTGCACTATAAACCTGGTCGACTCAACCAGAACGCAGACGCCCTGTCTCGCATGCCGATGCGATCAGAACCTGAAGTGGAAGACACTGAGAAAGACTTCCTAATGATACCCGCGACCGGCACCCACACCCGTCAGGGTCTCCAGGAACGGACCGCTCCATTGTCTGTCCCCGCCCCAGTCGCCCGCAATGGCTACGTCGTGGTCCCAGCGGAGGAAGTACAGGCCCTGCTGTGCCCCGGGAGACCGACAGAGACGCGGGAGGTCCCGAGTGTCAGCGCACGACAGATAGCGGCACAGAAGGGGAACAGCGGATACGACTTGGCGGAAATGCGGCAACTTCAGGCAGACGACCCCGAGTTGGGTCCGGTGTGGCGGGCGGTGACGCAGGGGGTCCCTCCCACTAAAGTACAGCTGAAAGAAGGAGACCCGAAACTCCACAAGTTATACGGGCAGTGGGAGCGGTTCCGTCTGCACCAACAAGTGCTGTTTCGGCGCGTATAGGGGGGGGGGGGGGGGTTCTTTGCCCTATAAGAGCGGATTTTTTTTAAACCTACTTTCTATAGAAGCAGCTGGGAGGTGCGCTGTTTTAAGTGAGCGTGGATTATTGAATTGATTGATTGATTGATTGATTGCTAATTTTATTACTGTCCGCCTTGTTTCCAACTGGTTAAGTTTAGGCACTCTTTCGAAGTCACTCTCTTTCGAAGTTGGTTAAGGTTAGAGTTTGGAAAGTGGTCTATCGCCCTGCTCTAAAGACAAACTCTAACCATAACCAACTTCGAAAGAGAGCGACTTCGAAAGAGTGCCTAAACTTAACCAGTTGGAAACAAGGCGGACAGTAATAAAATTAGCAATCAATCAATCAATCAATTCAGTAATCCACAATCACTTAAAACAGCGCACCTCCCAGCTGCTTCTATAGAAAGTAGGTTTAAAAAAAAATTAAATAAAAATCCCCTCTTATAGGGCAAATAAAACTCCCCTGGTGCCACAGCCAGCAGAGAAGCCTGTTCACTTTCGCTTTCAAACCAGCTGCAGCCTGAGAACTGGAGTGTGAGGGGCTGTAACACTAAATATGGCGGCAACGACAAATAATTGCTGCAAAATAAACATACATCTGTTGTTTAAAAAAATAAATATATATATATATATATATATTTTTTTTAATACTTATAACAATATCGATAATTATGGATATCGCGTGATATGATATTGTTATCGATATCGTTATCGCGATACCATTTTTGGCCATATCGCCATCGGCGTATTTAGACCACTTTTACTGGGGCACGTGCCCCAGTATGGATCAGCTGTGCCCCAGTAAAAATGTCCCCAGAAAAAGAAAAAAAGGCGTTTCGCAGTCCCGATAATGGAACGTTTGTCCCGCGTCCCGCTGCAACAGAACAATGTCCCGCATTTCAAAGATCATGGTAAAAACAATAATAATTATGTTTTAAATGTTGTTCATTTGTGTCAAAACCCAATGCACAGCCGAGCCTAGCAGCTCGAGCTGTCAGCCCAAGCTGTCAGTGTGGCGCGCAGGTGCGTGATGAAGCGGTTTTATGTAGACAGTGGCAATCAGTGAAGTGGAGAAGAAAGGCAGCCGAAAACGATAAAAGTTAAGCTGGCTAAATAAAACGAGAAAATGGAGGCAACTCCTAAGAAAAAAAGACTTTGCTCAATGCTCATACAACAGAGACTGGGAGAAGAAATATACATGGCTGAGATCTGTTTCAGACGATCCCCAGAAGGACTTTTCCACCGGAGCAGGTCGGTGGACTGGGACCTGATTTCAATGTTTACTAATAGAAGTGAGACTCATTGGGCTTGGCTCATTTTATGTGAAGAGCATATAAAATAACACGTTTTCATTGGGTGCACAGTTTGCACTATACACTGCACCTGAACGTGTGGAAATTGTAGGTGAAAACAAGTAAACATGTGTAGCGACCTGAAAATGTGCTAACTTGCCTTTTACCTTTTACCGCCATTTTGGTAGAGTAACATTAGGGCTTCGGTGCCCAGGATCTATTGCACGTTACACAGTGTGGTGCGGCCTGCGGGCGAAGTTAACGTTGCTAACTACAGACCCCAAACATTACATGCCGGCATTAGCATAGGGCTTTTGTTTGGGTAATTGTGTGCCCACACTTTTGGTTTTCTTTCCTTTTCTTTGAGCGTGATAACATGTGTGTTTATTAATATTTTCCCATTCAATTAACCCTTCCCTGTGGGGAAGTTACAGACCTGGTGCATTATAATTAAAGCCTTTTGAGGTATTATACAGAGTGAAGACCCAGACGTGGGTGATGAGTCAAACACAGTGAAGTATATTATCCCTGGTATTAACCCAGAGGTGGGTGTATAATATACGTGTTTATGAGGTATTGAGTTACACACAGGAGCTATAGTAGGACTTCAGTCCAGTAGACCACTCCTATTAAATAATTGTAACTGACAGTATAATTAACATAAAGACTTGAATGGGGTTCTGTGTGCGTGTCCATTCCTGTGCCCAGCATTAACTCTTTTGGTGTGGGTAACGTATATATGGTTAACGTTAGGTTATGACTATAACCAAGTTCTGTTAGTTAGGGGCGATGCTTGGCATCGCTACTGCACTATCTCGCGTACGTGCACGCGTACTGAATAAACCACAAATGTACCTCTAATACCAGTATTAGTCTGACCACACCCCTCATCAGCTTACCTTCATAAGCAGGTGTGTGGTCACCTGCTCTCCTCCTTCCCAAGCTTTCACCACAAGGTGAGGACAAGGGCTGCAGCGGCGTCCGATGCCAAGCATCGCCCCTAACTAACAGAACTTGGTTATAGTCATAACCTAACGTTCTGTATCGTTAGTGGCTTAGCTTGGCATCGCTACTGCACAAGGGAGGCCAAGCGGAGCCACTTGGCTGACAAATACACCCCGCTGACAGCCCCCCAAAACCATCAGAACAGGGAGGGCCGAGCCCCCCCGACCCCCCCTAATGGAGGGTAGCCCCCCTATTAGGGACGTCACGGGAGGGCGACGGACCCGACCGTGCGAAGAGGCACTCAAGCAACTCAACGCACAGGGTGAGCAGACCGTGGCTTGACCCCACGACTACACACACGCACAACCCGCATGCCACCCGGGAACGAACGGAGGAACAACCTCGTTACTGCCCCCAGAATCACGGGGTCAAGGGCAAACCCAACCCCGTGGCAAGGCCGTAGCAGCGGAGCACGAAGGAAGACCCAGACCCACCAAAAGGACTGGACTCCCTGGAATGGGGGCCCGGAGAAGTCCATGATGCCAGCATCAAGACCCCACCAGGTGGGCACGTAGTGCCCCGCCCCCCACATCGCCAGCGTATTCGGACAAAGGCCCCTCAGTTACTGCACCTGGTATTCCCAGGCGGAACCAACCAGGCCAGAACCTGCCCAGCTTCCGAGATCGGACGAGACCGGGCGTGTTCAGGTCGGTATGGCCGTAAGCCGAGCGGGCCCCGTCCCCCCAATAGTACACCGCCTGGCACACTGACCCTGCAGAATAGGCAGTCAGCATGGCCGTAAGCACACAAAAAAGGTTAACCAACGGAAGCAGGCAGCGCACCGGGGAAAAACCAGGCAACAGGCTGTTAACCCTAGCCTGGAGACTGCGGACGAGACAGGCGCCAGAGGGGACAGCTGAACACAGCCGCCCCGGCGGAAGGAGCGTAAGCTGGCGGTGTTGCATGACCAAGCCTCCATTTAACAACCCCCACCCAGAGGGGTCGAGGCAGAGAAGGCTGACACGATTGGCAGACGTCATGAACGTGCAGGGGCACCCTCAAACGGTGAACCCGGGAGTTGACACTGCTCCAACACACCAGGGAATCAACCACCTCGGTGTTACCCAATGCGGTGGTTGTTCCTATAACCCCTCAAGAAAAAACTCCAAAACACACCTGCGGGTATACACCGGCTATACCGCAGTACAAGTGTTTCAGTTTCCAAAAAGGGTTAACCCAGGCCTACGGGTCGCAAACATCACTTCGGACCGGGCCTGGCGGTACGGGAAGCACAGGGTCACCAGAGGAGGTCAAAAAACCACCCCCACAGGCCCCTCTTCGCCATGCGTGAGAGAGGAGCGAAAAATAATGGAGAACCAGCCCCTAAGCACACCGTACCTGGTATTCCCCGGCGGTCTCCCAACCAAGTACTAACCAGGACCAACCTGTGTAGCGGCCGAGATCCGACGAGATCGAGCGCGTACAGAATGGCATGGCTGTAAGCCATGACGACAGTGCTGAGTAAAAACATACCCAACCAGGGTCTCCATAGCGCTTAACCCTGTGACACCCAGACCGACCTGGCATTTTTCCCCCTGAAAAAAGCCCAAGTCCCTCAGGGTACCAGAACAGCAGATCTGCATCCCCGGCGGACAACGGGTTCAACTGATCTGGACCAGCGTGACCAGAACCAGTCCCGTGCCCTAACCACGCCGACATGCCTACTCCAGGAGAAGGGCAGATATGCGTGTTGATCTTAACATGAAAAGAAGGCGCCACCCAGACGTCGGGACGAACCGCGCCTGGTGGCCCACCCCAAGGGCGTGAGACCCCACTACATATGTTCAGATCCATCCCGTCATCATCCCCCAGACATGAACGAGAATCCGTCGACAACCCACCCAGGTCATGGGATGTGGTCGCCGGAAGAGGAAAAACCCCCATCTCAGTTGCTTTATAAAAACGCTGTTTCAACCACAAGCAACTAAGGCGTGCCAGTCAATCGCCTGTTTACAGCGAGCTAGCACTATACGTGCGTCGGGACACACCCCCATCAATGAACAGGCTATTTAGACCTGTCATTGAATCCCCAAGGCGCCCAGGGGAACGACAAGAGGGGTGTGACACTCCCTAACTCCAACACTTCTGGAATAGAAAGAAGGAAGCATCAACAGTATGTATCCCAGTCTACACAGCCGGGGTAAAAAATGTTCACATTTTTACATCCCACCACCCTCCCATAGGAAAGAGACGGGGATCCCCAGAGAGACTTCCCACGCGAGCTGTACAGATTGAAAAGAATATATTGCACCTTGAGCCATGTAAAAAACTGGTTTTAGGGCCTCCGGGGAAGAGGCACCGAACCCATACACACTCAATAAACGAATTGAATCGAATATACATACAATAGAAAAGGACCCTTCTAGAGGGTCCACTCACTTTGACAATCTGAGGAGGAAGGCTCTGTACTCTGATGGAGGCTTCCTCACATGGAAGAAGGAGTCCGAACTCACAGAAGGCCTGAGTAGGCGCTTGGTGAGGAGGAGCCCTGACCACCCCCCCTGAAAACAGATCCATCACATGGACCTGAACAGCACACGGAAGTCCTACCAACAGAGACGCGCACGGTGACGTACTCTATGGCGGGGGAATTCCTGCGGTGCACACGCCCAATATACCAGGCCGTGGGACCAGGAACTCCCTCCCCCCCCCCCCCCCCCCCCCCCCCGTAACGTGCCGAACCGCCACGTGACGGGAACCTTGAAGGACAGGGGGTGTACCCCTGACCGACAGAACAATGGGGAGAGGAAAGGTTACCAGTTCACCCCTTTACGACCCCACACCCATGATACGACGTAACGACAAAAAGAGAATATGACACAGTCATAGTCAGCTCTATGAAGCGTTTCACAGCTCCACACAGCGCACGAGCTAACCTGCTATCTGATTTTTACTAAGGAAAAACACAGAATAGAGAGGGCTCTAAGAACCCCGGTCCAACATACACATGTGCTTCTGTGGCCAGTACAACCCAGTTGTAGGTCACATGACACACACAACCCATCATCACCTACAAAAAATGGCAAAAACACTCAACAGAGGAACGCCGTTTTTTTCACAATGAGAGAATACATCATTCTTGATTAGTATCGACCACAGGCCTTGCTAAGCACACATGACAGCAACCAAACCAATTTCCCTTTAGGAAATAAGTTTCTCCAGCAGATTTAGCACAACCTCAGCAATCAAGCTGAGAGTTACATCGTATCCCTACCACACAAAAGACACAATTAATGCACAACATGTCTGATAGGAGGTGATAAAGTCCCCAGGGAACCGGGGGGGAACACAATCCTCCTATTTTACCCTCAATACGGCCAGTTAAAACAGGAAAACCTGTTAATGTGTGAACTCACTGTTCATTGTCATTACAGTCTGAGAAAGAACATTCTTTTACTCACTCGTCACCAAGCATAGCTTCATAGGTTAGTTGCCTTAGTAGTGAGTACACGGTACACATAAACACCATGATGTTTCTCACACAACAACCAGATCAATACATCACGACCTGCACGGAGAAGCTAACTGCCAGTGACAAAAACAGCTCACACACAACCCGCAACGTATCTCAAATGCATTGCAACAACACACGTTTTGGGAAAAAACACCGTTATTCACAATACATTCAGCAAGGTAAAACCAGAAGACGTGTTATGAGGTCTGGCCAACCCCGTACCTGCCCGGAACGCAGATCAGCGAAGTGCAGTCACAAGCCACCGTAGAACACAGCCGTCCCGTGTTGTTCGATCCGGGCAGCGTCGCCGCTCCACCAGTCGCTACAGTCCTCTTTGTTGACGCAATCCCCGTCTAGGCTCAGGCAGGGTCGACGAACATCCCCTGTCAAGGATGACGTCGTGGTCAAGAGTGTAAAACATGTTAAAATCAAAGCACGTTCAACAGAATAGCATCAAGCTAACGGCTGCTCCAACCGTTCGGGTGCTATTGCTTCCGCTCGCGAGACGCCGATCTACGACGCACGCGATCAGGAGCGAGCTCCCGGCGGCGCGCGAGAAGCCAAGCTACCCCGCGCCAGGCCACCGACCGGCTAACCGTAAGCTATGAACATGTAAACAATGACATAACACTCACCCAGACAGGCCGCCGTTCTGAACCCTCCTCACTTTTTAAGAGAAAAGAGAAAACAAGACGTCAACACCGCTTCACAACGGTGACATTAACACGTCCGGCGGAATCAGCACAGTACCAACTGGCCTGTATAGCTGACTTTGAACATGAATCTGCCGCTATCGCACATTACATGCACATATCCCCTCGTGAAGGAATACTCTCATTTGGATATGAAAGATGGGGTCTTAACACGGTGACAGAGAGAATCCACTCGTCCAGAACACACAGGGATCACCAGTGTCAATGGTCGCGGCCCACTAGTTAAAACTATAATGGTCGCCAGACCAAGGCCTTCTGTCGCCTAGACGGCTAAACAAAGGACCCTAGCCTGGGGCCGGTTTCCATAAACTTTGTCAAGTAGCCCCCATAGCACTAACAGACAAGTGGAGCCCGCCAGCAAACACTACTCACCCAACCTGGAACGCACCGCTCCTCACAACAGCGGCATGTCCGACAGTTCAGCTGTGGCCTGACAGGTTTCACCCCAACAAACACAGCAAGGAACTGCAGTTGAGAAGCATGCAGCGGCGTGCTCCCAATACGAAAACCGGTGGAGGGTTTGTAGAATGATCATCATCTTCTAGACACTCCAGTACGAAGACAATATCGCCGTATTTTCTCGAAAATAGTGAGAGAGAAAATAAAGATATGATGTCAACGTATCCTTGTTTCCCAAGCTGTTCCTAATCCAATTTCTTCCATCATGGTGTCAAGTGTGGGGATCTACCGAGGCACCTCTTCCTTGTGGTGAAAGCGAGAAGGAGGAGAGCAGGTGACCACACACCTGCTTATGAAGGTAAGCTGATGAGGGGTGTGGTCAGACTAATACTGGTATTAGAGGTACATTTGTGGTTTATTCAGTACGCGTGCACGTACGCGAGATAGTGCAGTAGCGATGCCAAGCTAAGCCACTAACGATACAGAACCCCTTCCTACCCAACTCTCCCCTTTTCATTGTAAGGTTTCTAGGGTCATTGAGGGAGGGTACTGCTTGCGGGGGGAACTCAGAGTATTTGATTACAATTCAGTCACGAGGTGTGGGAGGGTCTAAGGAGCAACTGGGAGGAGTGGGAGCGTGTTGGGGAGTACTGCTGACCGCCCTGCGGCAGGGAAGGAAGACCAGAGTACCAGACCAGGTTGGTAAATCCCGGGCCCCATCCACTCACACTACCAGCCTCCAGTCGACGTCCCAGGCCCAAAGACGAGGGTGCAGTCAGACAGAGTTCTACTGTGTCCAGCTACCTCCTGACTGCCAGCAACCGTTCCCACGAAGCAGGGATAATCCACCCTGCTACACATGGTAAACATGAAGCAAAAAGGTTCACTGTGTACCTTCACTGTCTGCCCCCACCTTGTTTCCCCATACTGTTTTAAATTGTTTTATCACACAAAACAAATAGCACTTGTATTTATAAATGTGATCTAGCTGAGATAAATGGCTAATATTAACCATACTGTTTATGCTGTCTATATTGGTTGTAATTGAGATAACAGTTAACATATGTTAAGTATTAAGTATTTTTACATAAATGGTTATGGCTTTATTGTTTTAAAATCCCAATAATGTTGTGGGTTCAACAGACACACAAGTCAAGTCAAGTCAAGTCAAGAGTTTTATTTGTCACGGCATACAAGTATACAATGAAATGTGGGGGGTCTTGCCCGCAACGATTGTGCATAATACAATAATAAGAATATAATAAGAATCCAATAGAACGACATTGTGCAATAATACAAGTAATCAAAGTAGGGCATATCGGTATATGTACATGAGTTTTTACAGAGCATGGTAGGACATGCTAGGTCCTGTGATAGTGCAATACACTGTTAGCTACGGATGAGGCACTGGGTCTTTATGTACACTGCTATACAATGCTATATTATACAATCTGAAGTTATACTATACTATTCTTAAAGTGACCTTTCCTTTTGTAAAGTGACCATAAGTGTGAGCGTGTGCAGCATGAGTGTGTGTGTGCTCATGTTAAAGTGGCTGCTAGTGTGTGAGCGTGTACAGTCTAGTGTGTGTGTGTTGTCTGTGTGCTCATGTGTGCTTGTGTGTGGAGAGTTCAGTGTTCAAGGCTCTGATGGCCTGGGGGAAGAAGCTGAGCCTAAGTCTCTCTGTCCTAGTTGCTGGTGTTCGCAGGCGTTTGCCTGATCGCAGCAGCTTGAACAGGCTGTTGTTGGGGTGGTGAGGGTCTTTCATTATTATGCAGGCTCTGGATTTGCACCTCTTGTTATATGTGACCGCGACCAGCGAGCGTGCCTACAAGTCGGCATCCTGAGTTCCTTAAAAAGAGGATTTTTTTTTTTTTTTTTTTTTTTTTTTATACTTACAGTTCGATGGTTGAAGAACATATTTAGTATAACAGCGAACATATATAATAACTCTAATTGTAAGAAATCTGTGTTTAAAAAAGGCTGTTTTTAGTCTAGTCTGCTCCTCTGCCCGGATACCTGGGGGGCCGGCACATGTTTGCATGTGAAAGGCTGCGTGTTGGGAGGTACGCCCACACTGTGTTTATATTCACAGAACCTGTTGGAAAAGGAACAAGAGATGCAATCTGCCAACTCAGAATCATTGGTGAAAAATCGATAGACCAACAGAAGAAGCTGTATATTTGCTTCATCGATTTCACGAAGGCCTTCGACAGAGTTGAACATACAACATTGATGAGAACAATGGAAGAATTCAAAATACCAGTTTCTGACCGAAGAATAATTGCCAACTTATACTGGAGGCAGAAGGCTAATGTTAGAATAGGAAAGGAGAAATCAAGAGACTTCCCGGTGGAGAAGGGTGTAAGACAAGGATGCATCTTGTCCCCTGTACTCTTTAATATGTACAGTGAATCACTGATGAAAAAGGGTCTGAGAGGAGGGAAAGGAGTAAAACTTGGCGAAGAGAACATCACCAATATAAGATACGCGGATGACACTGCTATAGTCTGTAACTGTCAAGAAGATCTACAGGACATGATGAATAAGCTGAATGTCGAATGCAAAAACTATGGAATGTCACTAAACACAAAGAAAACTAAAGTAATGATCATTGAAAAAACACCAGGAACTGTTTGTAAAATACAGGTGGATGGAGAAAAACTTGAACAAGTGAAGGAGTACATGTACCTTGGAAGCTGGATCAGTGAAGGTGGAAGAGCTAACATGGACATTAAGAGAAGAACCGGAATTGCAAAGGGCGCATTCTGGAACCATAAAGAATTATTGAGAAGAAACATAAGTTGGAAAACGAAGACCAGGATTTTGGAAACGTATGTTATGTCAGTCTTTTCATACGGAGCAGAAGCATGGACGCTGAATGAAGAGGCAAAGAGGATGATAGACTCTTTTGAAATGTGGATACTGAGGAAGATGCTGAAGATAACATGGAAGGATAAGATCAAGAATGAGGAGGTACTGAGAAGAGCGGATATGCAAGGAGGACAGCTGCTGGAGAGGTTGAAAAAGAGAAAGATGGAGTTGTGCGGGCATGTTCTGAGAGGATCCAGCGGGGAGATGTTCAAGAAGGTGGTGATGGGGAAGGTGGATGGAAAGAGAGGAAGTGGAAGACCAAGAAGAGGCTGGGTAGACGATGTCTGTGATTGGAGTGGAGTGAGAGGCGGAGTCACGGAGTTGGAGAGAAGAAGTGGGGACAGAATGGGTTGGAGAGTGATAGGCAACCTTCGGAACGAAGAAGCCACCTAATGATGATGATGTTGCTTGCTGCTCAGATAACATTCACCGTTAATATGGAAGCACAGAGATTGTCAGCTGCTCTTAATAGAGGAATTGATGGACGAAAATAACAAACAACTTATTATCATTATCATTATAGGACGCGATGGTTGTTGTTGTTTTCACTATACACTTCGGTGGACACTGTGCTGAAGACGAACGTGCGCTGGCAATTCATCACGGATTTCATGTTTCATGACGCTGAATCTGAACATTGAACATTGACTTTAAGTTACACTGCTATCTTACCGTTAGCAAGCTAAGCATAGATCTGTCCCGAGCCTACTGACAAACGTTCCAATGCTGTCTTCGGCATGATTTTAATCCAAACATAGGGACGCGCATTTCCTTCATTCCACAGCGCTGAGCGTGCAACGTATTTCATTGATACTCTGGCAAGAGCCTACTCACAAATGTTCCAATGCTGTCTTCGGGATGATTTGTAGATATATCAAGACAACAACACAACTTGCCCTTAGGGACAATAATATTTCATCTATTTCCATCTATAATATCAGTGATTATGACCAGACGGAACACTCACACAGGAAAGGGCTAATTTAGATACAGTATGTATGTACTATTTACAGATAATTGAAGGTACCTCAAAACATGAAACCAAGCCATGTCACACATCTTGTGTGTGTGTGTGTGTGTGTGTGTGTGTGTGTGTGTGTGTGTGTGTGTGTGTGTGTGTGTGTGTGTGTGTGTGTGTGAGAGAGAGTGTGTGTGTGTGTTTATATCAGGGTCCCCCATTTTCCTTATAATACATTTACATGGAGCATAACCAAAGGAAGTAGGTTGGTTTCATAGGTATTTCCCCACACATCAACACAATAATTCAGATAAGGACCAAAGCATTATATAAGATAAAAGAAGATTGTTGGTTCAGCCAATACCTTGACCTCCACATTACATGGCTTATGTGAGGCTTCCAACAAATTGACATAACAAAAGAGCCTGACGCAAGGTGTTAATGTCCCCAGAGAGAGAGGGCATCAGAGTCTTGAACACTGAACGCTCCACACACAAGCACACATGAGCACACACACACACACACACACACACACACACACACTCATGCTGCACACGCTCACAATGTAAGGTCACTTTAAAAAAATAAAACAAGAGCAGGAGTGGTTCTTGTATAGTAAAAGCTTTTGTAAAACTCATGTACATACACCTGATGTGTCTTACTCTTATTACTTGTATTATTGCACAAATGTCGCATTCTCATCCTATTGGATTCTTATTATTGCATTCTTGACTTGACTTGATAGTATAGTAGTACTAGTATAGCATAGGGACATAGAAGAATTGTATTGATGACCCTCCCGGAGCTCGGATAGGAGTAGGTCTGAGGCGGCCAGAAGATGCAGTTATTGCACAATCGATGCGGGCATGACCACCCGCATTTCACTGTATGCCCTGGTATTATGTGACGAATAAACCTCTTGAATTGATTTGATATCTCTGTCTGCTGATTTGTCATGCAATGATAATATTTCTATTACATACTATTATCATACTACTGCTATTACATACTATTATCATACTGCAAGGGGGGGGGGGGTACAGGTAGTAAAAACAACACAAGCAGTGTAAACAAATAGGTCAATATAATTTAATTTAATAAATAAAGGTTTTCAATTCAATTCAATAACTGAAATATACATTATTCAGACTAGTAGTTGCCGAAGACTTTGCGATCTTCTTTGAGGAAAAAGTGGAGAACATCCGCAGCTCCTTCTCCCAACCCCCACCCATTCCAAATGCTGAATCGAGAACCTCATCCTTCACTCTGTCATCTTTCTCTCCCATTACAGAAGCAGAGACCCTGACACTGGTAACGTCGAACCGTCCGACTACTTGCCAGCTGGACCAGCTACCCTCCCCACTCCTCCAGACCATAGCACCAGACATCCTCCCATTCCTAACTGCAACCATCAACTCCTCACTCAACTCGGGGGTGGTCCCCACCTCCCTAAAACAAGCCAGAGTCACGCCGCTCATAAAAAAACCAACCCTGAACCCTACCGTCATAGGCAACTACCGTCCTGTCTCTCTTCTCTCCTTCCTTTCTAAAACACTTGAACGTGCTGTATCCAACCAACTTACTGCTTATCTCTTACAGAATGACCTCCTAGACCCTAATCAGTCAGGCTTCAGGACTGGTCACTCCACAGAGACAGCCCTCATTGCGGTCACAGAGGCACTTCACTTAGCAAAAGCGAAAGGCCTCTCCTCTGTCCTGATTCTCCTAGATCTATCTGCAGCCTTCGACACAGTCAACCACCAGATCCTCCTTGCGGCCCTCGCAGGAATGGGAGTGGCTGGCTCTGCGCTGACATGGCTGTCATCATACCTCAATGACCGCTCCTACCAAGTGTCATGGAGAGGGACCCTGTCGGCCACCCGCCCCCTGCGGACGGGTGTCCCCCAGGGCTCGGTTTTAGGACCCCTTCTCTTCTCCCTCTACACTAAATCACTGGGTAACATTATCACGTCTCATGGCTTCTCCTACCATTGTTATGCCGACGATACTCAACTCTTCCTCTCCTTCCCTCCCTCAGATATCCACGTCTCTGAGCGGATCTCGGCCTGTCTGTCCGACATCTCAGCCTGGATGACGTCCAACCACCTCAAACTGAACCTAAGCAAAACAGAATTGCTCCACCTGCCGGCCAAATCCTCCCCCCTAACCGACCTTTCAATCACAGTCGAGAATGCAGCTGTGACTGCGTCCCCGACCGCCAAGAACCTTGGTGTTGTCCTCGACGACCAGTTGAACTTCTCTGCTCACATCGCAGCGACGACCAGAACCTGCCGATTCCTCCTGAGCAACGTCAGAAGGATCCGCCCCTTCCTGACAAAAGAAGCCACCCAACTCCTCGTCCAATCAACAGTCATCTCCCGCCTCGACTACTGCAATGCACTGCTCGCTGGCCTCCCGGCCACTGCCACTAAGCCTCTTCAACTCATTCAGAACGCAGCGGCCCGCCTGATCTCAAACCTACCGAAGTCGGCCCATGTCACCCCACTTCTTAGGGACCTGCACTGGCTCCCCATTGCTGCACGAATCCGCTTCAAGGCCCTCGACCTAGCATACCGTGCGGCAAAGAGAACCGCTCCCGCCTACCTCCGGTCAATGGTCTCTAACTACACACCCTCAAGACCCCTACGCTCTGCATCTTCTGGCCGCCTCAGACCTACTCCTATCCAAGCTCCGGGAGCGTCATCAAAGAGAAGTCGCCTATTCTCAGTCCTTGCCCCACAATGGTGGAATGAACTACCCACCCCAGTTAGGACAGCCGAATCACGTCCAATCTTTCGCCGTCGACTAAAGACGCACTTCTTCAACCATTATCTGAATTAAAAAAAAAAAAAACAATAAAAAAAAAAAAAATCTAACCCTAACTAACCGTACTGTCATGCACTTGTCCTAATAAACTAACCTACACTGTAGCACTCAACACTTTGATGAACATTGTTGCTCAGCTGATAGAGTTGTGCCCTTCCTGATGGCTTGTCGTACAGAACTTGTAAGTCGCTTTGGATAAAAGCGTCAGCTAAATGACTAAATGTAAATGTAATGTAGTAGTTATATTACTACTACAATACAAAATGTTTGATTTTGTATCTGATCTGTCATGACAGCATGGCTGTCACAGCACTTAATTATGTTAATACTATTCAGGAGAGAGGTGTGGATGGGAGGTATTGTTTACGCCCAGCAGAAACCTGGCGTAGGTGTCAAATCTTTGAGAGCTGTTTTCTCTGCTTCAGTCCATGGGAAAAAAAGACTGCTACAAGATTTAAAATTAGCACATCACAATAATAACATTCTCAGATTTCAAAGTATGACACATCATTTGAAAGCTTACATTCTGTACTTTCACAATCTGGAAAAATCTGGAAAATGAAAATGTAGACATGTTGGCACAATCACTGGACTCGGTCACATATAGGACCTGCAGGGGTGGTAGTGCAATACCCGTGGTACGCTCGGCTGAGCGTACCACTCTCTGTAGGGCCTTCTTGTCCTGTGCCGTTGTTAGGGTTTGACACCGACCCCAAACGCAACGACACAAGAGAGTAGGATTCAGAGTTGCCAAAAACAAGGGCTTGTTTATTAAGACTAAATAAACAGCACAGACTGGGAAGAGTTCAAACAAAGACTGGAATACAAGCAAGGATGAATGTTGCTGCTCTGCAGCTTCTCCCGGGATGGTAGTCAGGGGAAGCAGACGCTGACGTCAGAGCCGCTCTGCAGACTTCTCTCGGCAGAATCTCCGAGGTGGTTGCGGGACCGAGAGAGAGAGAGGGAGCGAGTTAACTCAGAGTGCAGGTGGAACAGAGCAGGTGAACAGGAGAGGTGACTTGTAACCGAAAACAGAGTTATCCAAGTGACTGAATCTTCGGTGTAAATACACACTGTGAGTAACGTTCCAAACACAATCCCAAGTGATAGATATCTTCGGTGCAAAATAAACACTGTGAGCGAAGTCCCAAAATACAAATCCAATGTGATAATATCTTCGGTGTGTAAACACACAGTGGGAGATGTTAGGCCAAAATATTATCCCAATGAAACAATCCAAAAAAGGCTAAACGCTGGGTGAGTGACTGTCTGATAAAAAGCTGGAAATCTTCAGTGTTATATAAACACACGAAAAACGGAATTGGATCAAAGACAGTCATAAAAAACTCACCCAGGCGTTGTGCGTAAAGAGCGTTGGAACAGAATGGAGCGAGCGCGTCGCCTCGGGGAAAGGGTGTCCAAGAGGAATGCTTCTTGAATATCCTGGAGGCAAAGCACAGGGAAACAACAGCAGGCAGCAGGAACGGCGAATGCAACAGAAATATCAAAACGATCCAACAAAACTTGAATGGGGAAACGGGGTATAAATAATACGGGAATGCTTAATTGACAAGCAGTGACAGCTGAGGGATGTGATTGATAAGCGTGTGGACGGGGGAGAACCAATCAACGACGTCTCTGGGAAGAAGCGTGTGAATAGGGGAATGAAATGATTAACAGAAAACAAATGGAAAACAGAGCGAGTAGGCTTAAAGGAACAGAGCGAGTAAGTGAGCAAAGGACAAAAACCTCACAGCCGTGCTGTTTCCATACCAGGCAGTGATGTTTCCAGTCAAGATGCTCTCTACAGCTCCGGAGTAGAAGGACTGGAGTATCTTCCCAGATACTCTGAACTTCCTTAATTGTCTCAGGTGGTAGAGGCGCTGCTTCGCCTTTTTTACTACTGAGTCTATGTGTGTTGTCCATGTCAGATCCTCTGAGATGTGGACCCCCAGGTACTTGAAGCTGCTCACCCTGTCCACGGTAGCCCCGTTTATCCTCAGTGGTGTGTGTGTCCCCTGCTGTCTTCTCCTAAAATCCACGATCAGCTCCTTGGTTTTACCAATGTTCAGGAGCAGGCTGTTGTCCTGGAACCAGCGTTCCAGTACCTCAACCTCCTCCCGGTAGGCCTTCTCGTCGTTGTCCGAGATCAGCCCCACCACCACTGTGTCGTCCGCAAACTTCACTATGGAGTTGGAGCTGAACTTGGCCACCAGTGGTGCCAGTAACGCGTTACTAAGTAACGCGTTATTGTAATCTGATTACTTTTCCCCGAAAATAGTAATCTAACGCGTTAATCTTTAAAAGCCAGTAATCTGATTGCAGTTACTTGTCCAAGTGGCTGTGCATTACTATTTCGTTACTATCTCATCATAAATTCATAATGCAGGCGGAATGCAGTATTTTATTTCGTTTTCGACAGTCAAAAATACATTTTGAGCTGTTTTTCTTTTGGGAGTGACGTGGTGTGGCAGTGAAAGGGTTAAATACAAGAATGTGTCCCGCGGCGTGACTGGTCCCTCTGTCTCTGAGTGACTCTGCTTTGGTCCAATCACATTCCCCATCCACAGTCTGCGAATCAGAGGCAGAGTAGGGCGGGTCTTCACAGCACGTCATGTGACATATGCGCCAATCGTGTGACAGCAGGGCTCCGTCGTCGGAGAATTCCACCCCAAAACGCTTGGCAAAATTAAAAGTGAAACCGCAAGATGACTTTTGCGGTTTCTGTTCAGAATTCCACCCCAAAACGCTCGTCTAAACGTAGCCTCAGTCACTACTTCACGGCGGAGGAAACAAAATACTGTCTACCGCTAAAAACAGCACATCCAATTGCATTGAAAGCATCTGGAATCACAACACTAGCCGACGCTTCGACTAGGTACAGGAGGGTTGATGGTGGCAGAGCAAAAGCTCTTATTTGCCAGATTTACAGTTAATTTACATGTTAAAGAGAGACTGATTGTATGTTTATAGAGAGACATTTATAAAAACAATTTAATAGTTACAGTTGATATAATTGAATAGTTAAGCCTGCATTTGTTAGATGTGATACACTGGTTTTGTAAAACCACTGGCTGGCTGCTCTAATGCTGTGAGCATCATAGACTGTTGCTTTACCATACTTGATGGTACAGAAGCTGAAGCACTAGTTTAACAATTTACGTTATGTGCAGAGAAACAAGTTAAAAACAATTTATGCACTTTCAATAAAGCGTTTAAAAAAAACTGTTGGGGGAACGACGACGACTTCGTAACCTAGTTACTTTCAAAGTAACTAAGTTACTCTGATAATCAAGTAATCAGTAAAGTAACTTAGATTACTTTTTAAAGGAGTAATCAGTAATCAGTAATCAGATTACTTTTACAAGTAATCTGTGGCATCACTGTTGGCCACACAGTCATATGTGTATAGTGAGTACAGCAGGGGGCTCAGAACACAGCCCTGGGGGGACCCGATGCTCAGGGTGATGGTGTTGGAGGTCTGACCCCCCACCCTGACCGCCTGGGGCCTCTCACTCAGAAAGTCCAGTATCCAGGCGCTCAGAGCGGAGCTCAGACCCAGCTCGATCAGCTTGTCCACCAGTCTGGTGGGGACTATGGTGTTGAACGCTGAGCTGTAGTCAATGAACAACAGTCTCACATAGCCCCCCTTCTGGTGGTCTAGGTGAGAGAGGGTGCTGTGCAGTACTTGGGAGACCGCATCATCAGTGGACCTGTTTGGCCTGTATGCAAATTGCATAGGGTCCATATCACTGGGGAGGGAGGCACAAATATGATCCTTAACCAGCCTCTCGAAACATTTCATGGCCACAGAGGTGAGTGCCACCGGTCTGTAGTCATTGAGACCTGTTGGGGAGGATTTCTTTGGTACCGGGATAATGGTAGACATCTTGAAGCAGGCAGGGACCACTGACTCCGCCAGGGATAGATTAAATACACACATATTGGGTGAGTAACCACACAAGTATTAATATTACTTGTATGACATGTATCAGCATGTACACATCAAATTAAAACAAATAAAGAACTGGCTATTCATCTACTAATCCTATGGATTATTGAATTATTAACACTTCACTGCTAATAATGCTCAGGAAAAGATGGCTGAAAAGACTTCTATTAATGCAGTGATTTTATCAGCTTGGATACCAAGATTGATGGTTACCGGCTTAATGATGTGGTGGCTGAGAAGGTGAAGCATCTACAGTTTAATAAGATTAATAACAAAATGTGCTATATACAGTGATGGGAGTAACAGCATTATAAAGAACGGCGTTACTAACAGCATTCGTTTTTTCAGTAACAAGTTTACTCTTCCAATCTTAATAACGCTGTTACCGTTACTGCCAAAAAATGAGGCGCGTTACTGTCTATGATTGAAGCTTTTTTTTTTCATCAGAAATATCTCTGCGCCGAGAGGCATACTGTTCTTCTCAGCCAACCTCAGCGCGCGATTGGCTGAGGTTGAGTAAAATGTCATGGTAAGCCAATCAAAGGTAGAGGTGGGCGGGTGCCTCCAGAGTCTGACACACAGCGACACAACACAAGCGACTCAGTCAACGTGAGACCGCGGTCCGTGTACATTTTGATAGTTTGTTTGGTGGCCAAATAATCCAAAACGAATCCAACGAACAACACGCGCGAGCAGTCACTGACAGGGCTTTTTGAGCATTTTTGTTCACTCGTGTTGCAGTGCGGGGCACTGCAGTAGTGGAGGCTCTACTCTGCTGACATAGTGTTGCACTTCCTGGTTTAATAGCACAGTCTTCAGGTGCTCAGAGTCAGATATATATATATCTGTATGTCATGCATGTCTTAAATGTCATGATTAGATTTGTTTAGATGATTAGATTAGATTCTTATATCTGTATGTTGTGTATGTCATAAATGTCATGAATTGAAAATGGGGGACCCTGATGTAAACAAGACGAAAGTCTTTCTCTGGTCTGCATCCCCTTAACAATTGTGTGTATTGAGCTGTACTGTACTCAGGGGCGGCGGGGGGGAGGGGCTAGCAGGGTCCTCAGCCCCCTCTGAAAAAAGCTTAGCCCCCTCAAAGCCCCCCCTGAGTCCCAGACAAATTTATGTTTTTTTATTTTATTTATATATAAAATAAATGTATAAATAAATGTATGGAATAAAAAATATAATATATGAAGACATCGGACTGACTGATGTAACTAAACTAAATTATTAAATCATATTGACCTGCCATGATGACCTGCCGTTCACCTTTGTGGCACCTGTTGTGTGATTTGATTGGTTGGGTTCGTTGCACGTGATTACATCATTCATTTGCATGCGCACATTTTAAGTTTAACGTTAACTCTAGCTAGCGCGAGAAGTTTCTAGCTGCAGCACTGTCTCTACTTAGTAGCACTAGCAGCAGTTATTACAACTTACAACAAGCTTAAGTTAGGTGACATTTATATAATGGACCGCTTTATTATTATTGGAAAAAAGCGAGGGAGTGTGGTCGTGGATGATGTTGTTGATGGACTTGTAGTTGGTGGTCGTGGAGATCCACCAACTAATTCCAGCAACGTGGTGGTCGAGAACGTGGAGGACATTGTGTTCGTGTTGCCAGACACGGAAGATAATGAGGAGGACCTGGACGATGAACAACAAGGCCCCGGGCCCGGGGTAACGTCAGTGGCGAGGCCTGCAGTCGCAGAGGGTTCATCTTCGGCCGAAGATGACTCGGATAACGACAATGAGAGTGGAGGGGCCGCCGCCCGGGGGGGAGAACAGGTGGCGGCGTTGGCTCACAGTCGCATACCTGCCGTCATTCGCGGCAAAAGGCCTGGTGGGCCTGTGGATTTAAGCCAAGACCCAGCTGAAGGGCCGAGATGTCCTAAACTAATGTCTTACCCGACTCGAAAATTTGGAGTTCAATCGAGGGGGTTTAACAACTCTTGGTTCGAACAATATCCATGGCTGGAATATTCGCTCTCTTCTGATGCTGCATTTTGTTATGCATGTAGACATTTTTTCCACCATGGGCCAGGTCATATTGAAAAGAGTTTCACCCATACCGGGTGTCGCAACTGGAGAAAAGGAGCAGAGAAATTGGCGCAACACAACACTAGTGTTTCCCATAGACTAGCCATGGAAGCATGGTGTGAATTTAAGCTGCGATCGAAATGTGGGTCGAGGATTTTAACACAACTTGACGCTGGACATTCCAAGATTGTACAAGAAAACAGGCAATACATGCACGCAGTAGTTGAGTCACTACGGTTTACAGCTTGTCAAACGATTGGTCTGCGAGGGCACAGAGAAAACGAGCAATCGACCAACAGAGGGAATTTCCTTGAAATGCTTGATTTGATTGGAAGGTTTGACAGTACTGTGTCAAAGAAGTTAGCTAGTGGGCCTGGTAATGCTAAATATGTGCACCATGACATTCAAAACGAATTGATTGACATTATGGCTCGCATGATAAGGAGTCAAGTAAGCGACGAGGTTAAGCTGGGAAAGCACTTTGCTTTATTGGTTGACGAAACCAAAGACGTAAGCAAGAAAGAGCAGATCTCCGTTGTTGTTCGTTACCTAAACAATGACAACATTCACGAAGAATTCTTGGATTTTACTCCGGCAGATGGCTTGGATGCACAGTCTTTACTCCAGTCAGTTAAACAGACTTTGGCTATGTGTAACATAGACAAAAACGCATGCATTGCCCAGTGCTACGATGGTGCATCAGTTATGTCTGGGTGCAACAACGGTGTGCAGGAAAGATTTCGCCAAGAAGTTCCACAGGCGCTGTATATCCATTGCCATGCACACAGACTAAATTTGGTTTTAGTTGATTGTGTGCATAATGTGAAACCAATCGCGGAATGTTTTGCAACAGTACAGATGCTGTACAACTTTTTTTCCGGGTCTGTTATTCACAAACTGTTTATTGAGAAGCAGCAGGAACTTGAGCCCACTAAACGGGTAGTGGAGCTGAAAAGATTATCAGACACGCGATGGTCCTGCCAACATTCTACACTGTGGGCAATAAAAAGAGTTCTCCCTGCCATTTCAGCGACTCTTGCAGATGTGAGCGACCAGTCAAATGCTCACAGGGCGACCGAAGCAAAGTCACTGATTGGATTGATTGATGGGCAGTTTGTTCTGCACGTCACTATGCTGGAAAGCATATTCAGCCTCACAAAAACCCTATCCGATCATCTACAGGCCACAGATTTGGAACTTGCATCTGCCACTGATCTGGTCTATTCAGTTGTCGATACCCTCAACGAGAAACGCAACGTTGAAACATGGAACGCAATCTGGAAGTCTGCCAGTGACCAGTGTGCTTCGGTGGGCATTGAAATGCAGCGACCACAGCCGAGGAGAAAAGCACAGCCTCGCCACCTGCAGGGGTTCGTGGTGAACAGCCAAACAGGGTCAAGACAGCGATTGGAAACGTCAGACGACTATCGGAACCACTGTTTTTTCCCAGTAATCGACCGACTGGTTAGTGAATTGAACAGACGTTTTTCAGCTGAAAGCTGTCACATTCTGAGAGGAGCAACAGCTCTCAACCCCATGCACAAAACCTTCATGGACAAAGATAGCCTTTTGCCAATGGCTAAACACTATGGGGTAATGGAGGAAAACATCTCTGCAGAACTTCACCAGGCAAAGCGACTTATTGAAAGAAAAAAACAAAGTGGAACTGTCGTCAACACCACCCATGACGTGCTGGTGCTATTAAGGCCATACAATGATGCGTTCGTTGATCTGTACAAACTTGTGTGCATCTCAATGACATTGCCTGTCACATCAGCTGCGTGTGAGAGGAGCTTTTCTTGCTTACGCCGGATAAAGACCTATCTGAGGAATAGAAGTGGAGACGCTCGAACCAGCAACTTGGGTCTGCTTGCAATCAGTTCCAGAAGGACCAAAGAACTGGACGTCAATGCAGTGATCGATCGCTTCGCTGCAAATCACAACAACAGGCGGATCGTTCTCCTGTGACTGGTGGTGAGTACCATGCAGTCTTTGTTGACACACACACACACGCACACACACACACACACACACACACACACACACACACACACACACACACACACTGGAATGTACGGGCCGCCGTGCCCATTGGCCGCCGTGCCCATTTTAATGTCGGGCCGCTGTGCCCCCCCCCACACACACACACACACAGACACACTGGAATGTAGGGTCTTCTTCTTTCTAGTTTAATGTATAGGGTCGCCGTGCCCAGTTGACTACTGCTCTCATGGTGGCTGTTATCGTGATGAATGAATGGTGCATGTCAGAAATGTAGTCATATTATTATAGGCTATGTTTTCGTTGTCCTTGTGATTTGTCATTATCTGATATATATATATTTCGTTGCTATACCCTTTGTAGAAACGAAATCTTAAATATTACACCTTTCCTTTGGTTACTTTTCTTTCAAGCGTTGTTTTAAATTCTAATCATACTGACTGAGAGACCTTTTACGCACAAGCATCAGATTACCACTCCCGATATAGTCATATTATTATAGGCTATGTTTTCGTTGTCCTTGTGATTTGTCATTATCTGATATATATATATTTCGTTGCTATGCCCTTTGTAGAAACGAAATCTTAAATATTATACCTTTTCTTTGGTTACTTTTCTTTCAAGCGTTGTTTTAAATTCTAATCATACTGACTGAGAGACCTTTTACGCACAAGCGTCAGATTACCACTCCCGATATAATGTCGAGCTTTATTGGGTTATTGGGTGCTTGCATTGGTGTATAACGCTAAACATTTAGTAACATGCATTTTCAATGATGTAGCCTATATTAGCCATTATTTTGTTTGTTGCATTAAAATTCATTAGCACCTGCTATAAACAATTCAGCCCCCCCAAAGCTCCTGCAAGGCCAATTCTCTGGCGCCGCTGCTGACTGTACTGTACCCATTCTGCAATCTGTTAATTAAAATGTTCAATCAATCAGTATATATTTGTTATTTATTTTTGGTATAGTGCTTAACCCATTCTCTGCCAGAGCTTATATCCATCCTTGTACCCTCTCTGCCAGCGCTATTTGTTTATGGCAGGGGTCGGCAACCTGCGGCCTTGAGGCCGCATGCGGCTCTTTAGCCAATCAGCTGCGGCTGATCGATGTCATACTGTGACACTGAAATGAAAAAATATTTCATCAACTAAGATATTTAGTCAACAAAAGGCTTACCTGTATGCCTGATATGTGGTGCGAAATTTGCGAACAATGAAAAATTTACTTTTTATTTTATAGATTTTCCACAAATAAGGTAAGGACTCTATAGAGCTGCATAGTTCAGGGTTTTATTTCAAAGTAGGTCTACAGATTCCAGTGTTTTTTCTCCTTTTCTGTGTTTTATTTCAAAGTAGGTCTACACATGGTATTCTTTTTTCAAAGTGGACTACTTTCTATTTTATAAATGTTCCACAAATAAGGGAAAGACTCAAATATACCTGAATAGTTCCGGGTTTTATTTCAAAGTCGGTCTACAGACACCAGTGTTTTGTCTCCTCTTCTGTGTTTAATAAAAAAAATAGGTCTACACAGCCAGTATTTTTTCTCCTCTTCATAAGAGTTTGAGGTTTTCCTTTGTTATAACAGGTAAAAACAGCAATTAAAAAGTCAAACATTTTCTTTTTGTTGCTTTATAATCCCATTAATGCAACAAACTGTGTGCTATAAGTATAAAGTATAATAAATCGCAAATTACTTTGGGTATGCAATTGTCAGGCGTTTTATGCTAAATGTGGGGTATGCTTGGGGATATATAAAACGTTATACACTGTGTTATCTTCATTTTAAGGGTAAATAGGTTGTGCGGCTCCCTGAGCATTTTATTTTGTGGGACGGGGGAAAAGTGGCTCTTTTGATAGTAAAGGTTGCTGACCCCTGGTCTATGGAGATGTTCACCTTCTTTGCAGGGCTATAACTTTTTAAATTGTATTGCTAAATTGACATTACTATGGCCCATTCAACATCAATTATCTATCGTTCAGGATGTAGGAACGTTTTACTTTTTCATTCATAGTAAAATACCGTCTAGAGTATAAATATGTTTTTATCGTTTTCTGCTGTATTTCATAGAACGTGAGATATAGCCATAAATGCATATATTAGATGATCAAATGCAGTTTGATACCGATCAACGTTATATTAAAAATTTCAACTGTACATGGTCCTAAACGTCATGACTGGTCATCTGCTGGTGACCGGAGGGGGGGGGGGGGCGTTTATAATTCAATGACCGACGTTAAATGATTCATGTAGTATGGGTGATATATTGATCAGAGCATTTATGGGATGTTGATCGATGCGATCCATTTCCGGTTTGTATATTACTAATACATGTCCAAAACATGTTGATTATTGAGTTATGGCAAAGATTCATATCGACGGTGTCTGTATTGAGTCCTGGGACGCTAAGCGAGTGGCCGGACGAAAATAGGGTACGGACCAAGCACTTCCGGCCACTTCCGGTTTGGCAACTCGTCGATTGGCCACGAGGTGGCAGTATTGAAGCGTTGCAGAATTGTGATGGCCCAGACAGCATCACCCAAGACTCCGTGAGTGACATATGAATACCATGACGAAAATATGAAATATTGATCTCAAAGACGCCTTACGGCGTCATTGGCAGATTACGCATGGCGGAGAATGACGTGTTAACACGTCATCGGCGGAGAAAGGCATAATTTAATGTTGCCCAGTTGTGGCCTGTTGAGGGGCAATACATGATATCAAAAGTTCCAAAACATCTATTGTATTTGTATGATCCACTATATAAGCATAGTAATTATAATAATATCTACATACATGGCATTTGATTGGAGGCTAGTCTCACTTTGTCCCACAGCAACATTAAAATTGTTTAGATTTGTGTATGTTGTTTATGTAAAAAGAATTACTTGAAAGTAACGCAAAATAGTAACTAGTTACTTTTATAATTTGTAACTGAGTAAGTAATTTAGTTACTTTTTGGAAGAAGTAACTAGTAACTGTAACTAGTTACTTTTTAAAAGTAACTTGCCCAACACTGGCTATATATAGCCTACCATCTGTGTCGAATATGAAATAAAGGCATCTAAATGACACAAGCCCAATCAAAAGATTCTACATGATTCCAAAATAGTGAAGAAAATGACTTTAGGAAGAACAAAGGCAGAGGCTCTGGTCAAAGACATCCTTGCTCCAAAGGCAGTGGGTGATGTTCTCAAGGCCTTAACATCAGACAAACCCCTCCCATTCTCCATACAGACGGATGCATCTAACCTAACCCTAACCCTAAAACCGAAAGAAAGTAAAAACATTTAATAAAAGATTTTTACAAAATCCGCTAATTTTCGCCCAAAAAACGCCCAAAACCGGCAAAAAGAAATTGCGTGTGAGCGCTTTGCGCGCCCGCTTGGTGTCCCTAAGTGCCCCCCTGTGCCCCAGTACAGTGCTTGGTCTAGATACGCCCAGGGGCGTCATTCTGGTATGGCAAGGTATGGCACTCGCCATACCTTGGCAAAAAATAAAAAATAAAAAAAAATTATATTTTTTATAATTGCAATTTTTTATGTTGATTTAGAATTCGAATGTCAACATTATGAACGAAGCTTCGAACTATTCGGTACAGCCCTAGCATGTTTTGATATAGTCAATTATCTCACTTTTACTAGGTGACTTTTACTGTGACTAACTGAAATATGCCACAAAAAAAAGGAAAATGGACATAGGGACGTTTTTAATCAAAGGGCAGCAGAGACAAGTGATACAGGGACACAGGTAAGGTCTTACAATGGCTTAGTGATTATAACAGTGCAGTTCAGCATTCAGTAACCCATACTTTTTGTGAATGTGTTTTTGATACTACATTCTGTTGAACACAGACCTAAAAACCGTACCTAAGGAAAATTGGCTCAATTGCAAGAAAAATTATAGACAGTTATGATACATTCTGCATAATTCGTATGCAAAATATTGTGGTTCCCTGCTTTAGTCTGTTGACACATTTCTATACTAAAGATGCTTGTATAGTCCTGTGTCATACCTAAATGTCATATAACTGAATTGTATAGAAACAAACAACCAAACAACCAAACAACCAAAAGTGACTATTGCACAACTGATTTGACAAAAAAAATCCACCAAGGGGGGGAACCCCCCCCCCCCCTCCCTCCTCGCCATACCTTGGCTTTTACTGAAATGACGCCACTGGATACGCACCATCGCCCAGCCCTACAAGTGGTTATAGTGTAACCCTGACGCAGTTTGAATCACTTTATTCAAATTGAGGGTTTAGTTTGAGGATATATAATAATAAAAAAAATAGGTGAGTGTCCACAATGGCTAGCTAGCTGTTCTACTTGAATACTGAATGTTAATATTGAATCAGACAATATTGAATACTGAATGTTAATTCAGGTTGACAGTTGATATCATTTGACAGTTGACAGGGGGCTGGAAAGTTGATTTAATAAAAGAAAAAAGACTCATTTAATCAGATGAATCACTTTATTCAAATTGAAGATTTAGTTACTTTTTTTAATACATTTTTTTTAATTAAAAATGAAGGTTCGAACGTCCGTTCAAAAAACCCTGACGGTTTGAATCACTATTCAAATTGAGGATTTAGTTTGAGGATATAAAAAAAAAAAAAAAATTATAAAATTTTAATTTTTTATTTTAATCTTTTTATTAAAAACGAAGGTTCGAACATCGTTCGAAGGGGCAGAGGTGCGCTAGGTGTGGCGGGGAACATGACTATGGGAAGTGTGGAGAGGGAGTGAAGCCGATGTGCTGTAGTTGTGGTGGGGAGCATAGTGTAGCGTTCAGGGGGTGTGAGGTGATGAAGAAGGAGGTCGAGGTGATGAAGAAGGAGGTCGCGGTTCGGAGAGTGAGAAGGGAGGGTAAGTTGTCGTATGCTGAGGCGGTTAGCAGGGTAGGACAGGGCAGCCAAGAAAGGGAGCAGGGGGTTGGAGAAGGGCATTTGGCAGAGAGGGTAGAGCAGGAGGATAGAGAGAGGGTTAGGGAGGAGAAATTAGGTATTGTGGCCTTCGTAGCAGGGGTAGTTACTGGTATGGCAGAGGCTAAGGGTAAAACAGAGATGGTGAAGATGATTGTTAGGATAGCGGTTCAACATTTGGGAATGGAAGGTCTGAAATGGGAGGAGGTGGTTAGGGAATTGGGTGAGGGGGCTGAGAGGGACCAAGCAGCCCAGAATAAGATCGCAGGGGGCAAGGAGGGTCCCGCGGAGGGGGGCTCAGACAGGAAGTAGCAGCATTAGCTGCACTCCAATGGACAATGTAGGGGATGACGGTTCCAGTAGACTGCGGGAAAAGAAGAAGAAGAAGAAGAGCCCATCAAAAGAATTGCGGAGGGCAGTAATACGCCACGATGCGTCTACACTGCTGGAAACTCAAATAAGAAGAAGAAGAAGAAGAAGAAGAAGAAGATCTCATTGTGGATCTTGAGACAGGATAGATAGACTGTCTATCCTACAACACATACACTGAAACCTGCATTTCTCAACCAAGGTGCCTTGCCTACCGTTTTGCTGTGGAAAGGTGAGTGTCCACAACAGCTATAGCTGTTCTACTTGAATACTGAATGTTAATATTGAATCAGACAATATTGAATACTGAATGTTAATATCAGACAATATTGAATACTGAATGTTAATTCAGGTTGACAGTTGACATCATTTGACAGTTGACAGGGGGCTGGAAAGTTTATTTAAAGGGGACATGTATTATAAATGCCTTTTTTATGTGTTTAGCATGGTTTTATAGTAATACAGGTTAGTATCAATGGGTCTGTGTCTCTAATGACCATATTGACTCATCAGTCTAGTCTCGAGTTCACGAGATCTTCCCTCACTCAAATAAACTGTTCTGATTTAACGGTTTCTGTGACGTCGACATAGCATTGATCTGCAGTAACGCCCCCTCTATGGTTGTAGTGCAGTGTAACCCGACACTTCCTCAAACGGGTTTTCACAGGCAGAGAACGAGCGAGAGGGAGAGAGAGAGAGATAGAGAGAGAGAGAGAGATAGAGAGAGAGAGAGAGAGAGAGAGAGAGAGAGAGAGAGAGAGAGAGAGAGAGAGAGAGAGAGAGAGAGAGAGAGAGAGAGAGAGGGATGGCGGGAGGGACTGCAGAAGTGTGTGTAATGTCAACTGAGCTATAATTTATACGTATAGCTACTGTCCATCAATGTCTTCCTTTTGAATGAAATAGGTTCAGGAGAGAGAGATGTAGAGAGGGAGAGGGAGAGAGAGCGAGACACACACACAGGGGTCATCCCTATGTTCCCCGCTTTTTTTCAAAGAAAGGGTCCTATGTTCCCCGCTCCCAAAATAAGGGTTCCATGTTCCCTGGTCCCGCCCGCTCCCGAACGCTCCCGAACTAAAAAAGGGTCCTATGTTCCCCGGGTCCTATGTTCCCCGGTAGCGATAAAGGCTTGCCAAATGCTGAAATAAGGTCCTATGTTCCCCGGTAGCGATAGACGGTTAACCCTTTCACTGCGACAATACACAGAAGGTTAACCTTTTCACTGCCACACAACAGCAGGTTAACCTGATGAATTGAAAATGGGGGACCCTGATGTAAACAAGACGAAAGTCTTTCTCTGGTCTGCATCCCCTTAACAATTGTGTGTATTGAGCTGTACTGTATTGTACCCATTCTGCAATCTGTTAATAAAGTTTTCAATCAATCAATCAATCAACCCTTTCACTGCCACACTACAGATATTTAATGAACATCTATCTCATTAGCGCCACTCTCTGTCACCACTGAACCGCCCGACACACACACACAAACAAACACACACACACACACACACACACACACACACACACACACACACACACACACACACACACACACACACACACACACACACACACACACACACACACACACACACACACACACACACACACACACACACACACACACATGCACACACACACAAATGTGCGCACACATGCACAAATACACACACACACACACCAAGAACATAGGGTTTCTGCATAGTTTGATCTCAATCATTTGAACAGTGACATCTCCTTAGCAAATTATCTCAATACCTTCTATGCAGTGGCGGCTCTACCACTAGGGGCGCTCGGGCGCCGCCCGCCCCTCAGGCCCTACCCTGGTTATATGAGAGAAGAAGAAAAATAAGTTTTGATCGCTGTATCCGTCACAGCCAATCAGTGCGTAACGCGTTGTGCGTTGAAATATGACTATTATGTTGGAATCCGGGCGCGATTTGAAGCGGTCTAGCCAGTAGCGTCAAGAATTTCTGTAGCCGCATTTCGCGGAGACGCTCTCTGATTGGCCGACGCCAGTATTTTTTTCCGTAGCAGAATTTCACAGAGACGATCTCTGATTGGCCGAATCCAATTTCTAATGTTCCAATTCTAGCTTATTCCTAGGTTGGTCCGTTGGTGGTAGAGATAGTTGTGTTGTTGTGAGATGCATGCAGCTGTTTGTCTTAGAGCGTGCCGTGACTGCAAGTTCTTTAGACTGTTAAGCTTAGGCACTCTTTCAAAGTTGGTTAAGGTTAGAGTTTGTCTTAGAGCACGGCGATAGAACGCCAGGTAGTTTGCAGTCTGTTCGACGCGGAAATGGACAAAGGAATGAAGTACTTGTGTTGTGTGGTGCTGCTAACAAGCTAACACTTGGCTAACAAGCTATATGGCGGATGCAGTCTGGACACAGTGGACAGTGGTCTGGAATACATCAACAGTGGATTATACACTTTATCAAGGCAAGCCCTCCTGCCCTGGACGTGTCAACTAAACAGTGAGTCTCTCTCTCTCTCTCTTGCTCTCTCTCTCTCTCTCTCTCTCTCTCTCTCTCTCTCTCTCGCTCTCTCTCTCTCTCTCTCTCTCTCTCTCTCTCTCTCTCTCTCTCTCGCTCTCTCTCTCTCTCTCTCTCTCTCTAATTTCGCAGCGTGTGGGGCATAACCACTCAGACAATGAATGGTAACTTGTTTAAAATGAAGAGACATACAAATGTGTTTATTATTGAATGGATCTGACATCATCTGAGAGAGAGAGAGAGAGAGAGAGAGCGAGAGAGCGAGAGAGCGAGAGAGAGAGAGAGAGAGAGAGAGAGAGAGAGAGAGAGAGAGAGCTGTGCGTGTTTGTGTTGGGCTATTGTAAACGTGGTTGCATTTGACTGACTGATCATATATTGATCGATGGCAATGGTGATAATATTCGCCAATGCGTGCCTTGTACATGTTTGCAAAATGTTTGGTATAGCGCCCCTAGTGGCGAAGCATCCACGAGCCGCTACTGCTTCTATGCGAGGTTTGAGGCTGTGAATAACAACACCAGCCTACAAACCACTGCAATGGAGGGGGGGCGCTGCTGATGGAGATTCAGTGTTCAGAATAACAGAACATGAGGTGAGGAGGACCTTTAAGAAAGTGAATATCAGGAAGGCAGCAGGACCGGACGGCATCCCCGGCCGCGTCCTAAAAGTCTGTGCCGACCAACTGGCCCCGGTATTCACGGACATATTTAACCTGTCCTTAGAACAGGCTGTCATCCCCACCTGTCTGAAGAAGTCCACCATCATCCCTGTACCCAAAAAATCTACGCCCGCTTGCCTCAACGACTACCGCCCTGTAGCTCTCACCTCCATAGGCATGAAGTGCTTTGAGAAGCTAGTGAAGGGCTACATCTGTTCCTCCCTCCCCATCAACCTGGACCCCCTGCAATTTGCATACCGCCCCAACAGGTCCACGGAGGACGCCATAGCCCATGTGCTGCACACAGCAGCATCACACCTGGACAAGAGGCAGGGGAACTATGTGAGAATGCTGTTCATCGACTACAGCTCAGCATTCAATACCATAGTCCCCTCCAAAGTCATAGCCAAGCTCAAGGACCTGGGCTTGAACTATGACCTCTGCCAGTGGGTCTTGGACTTCCTGACGGGTAGACCCGAGGTGGTAAGAGCAGGCAACTGCACCTCCTCATCCATCACGCTCAACATAGGGGCCCCCCAGGGCTGTGTTCTGAGTCCCCTCCTCTACTCCCTGTACACACATGACTGTGTGGCACAGCGGAACAACAACACAATCATCAAATTTGCTGATGACACAGTAGTGGTGGGCCTGATCTCGAGACGAGAGGGCCTACCTGGAAGAGGTAGAGAATATGTCGCAGTGGTGTCAGGAGAACTGCCTCTCCCTGAACGTCAGCAAAACAAAAGAGATGATTGTGGACTTCAGGAGGTCGGGGGTCAGGGTCTACAGCCCCCTCAGCATCGACGGGGCACCAGTTGAGAGAGTGAACAGTTTCAAGTACCTAGGAGTCCACATATCCGAGGACTTGACATGGACCACACACATTAACAGTGTTGTGAAGAAGGCACGACAACGCCTCTACTTCCTCAGGCGCCTAAGGAAGTTCCAAGTCAGCCAGAAGATCCTTAAGAACTTCTACTCATGTACAATAGAGAGCATCTTGACCGGCAACATCACCTCCTGGTTTGGGAATAGCACTGCACAAGACCAAAGCAGACTACAAAGAGTGACACGTTCAGCCGAACGCACAATTGGAGGGGGGCTCCCCACCCTCCAGAACATTTACTACAAGCGTTGCAAGGGCAAGGCTAAGAGAATCATTAAAGACTCCAGTCACCCAAACAACTGCCTCTTTGAACTGCTGCCGTCAGGCAAGCGATACAGGAGTCTCAAGGCGAGCACAGAAAGACTCAGAAGAAGCTTCTATCCCCAGGCCATCAGGCTGCTAAACGAACAATGAATGAACACTACACAACAACAACCACCAAACGCACATAGCACACACATCCACACGCACACACTCACTTTAAACATAAACAAACACACTGTAGCACCCACTCCACACACTTATAGCACACACCCACTTTAAACAAACACACTGTAGCACCCACTCCCCACACTTTATATTTATGGATGAAGGATTGCACTACAACTCGTACACCTTACTGTAAATTGTACCTAAAATTGTACCTCATCCCATTTCTGCTTTGCACTAGATAGTACTGTACATTAGTACACTGCATAGTATTGTGTATTGTATATTATATGGTAACTCAGAACATTGTACATATGTCTATACCGAACACTGTGACCTCATTTTCTTCTTCTAAATTCATGCTATATTATGTTATTATGTTATTTGATACTATCTTGTCTAGCACAGTCTCTGGAGCGTAACAGTAAGAAGCATTTTGTATGAAAGTATTCTGTACTTCTGTATGACAACTATTAAAGAACTTGAACTTGAACTTGTATGGTAACTCAGTTACTTCTACTCTGCATTGAACATTGTACATATGTATATACTGAACACTTGTGTCTACAGTACATACGTGACTTCTATTTTATACTTGCTATACTTATTTTATTTTATACTTATCCTTGTCTAGCACAGTCTCTGGAGCGTAACAGAAAGAAGCATTTTGTATAAAAGTATTCTGTACTTCTGTATGACAACTAATAAAGAAACTTGAAACTTGAACTCATACAGCAGTCTAGAGTTATCCTGTGTATATAGCCCACAGCTTGTGATTGTTGTTACCATTGCACATTGTTTGCACTTTACAGTACATATTGTTCTATATTATACTATTATATTGCAACTAATTGTTAATATAATTATTATTATATATACTCTCTTTTTTAGACTCTTTTTGTATCACAAACAGTACTGTATTTGTAGATCTGGTTACAAAAGATACAAGGTTTATTGGTTAAAACACATGAGCCATGAGGCCGATACTAATATCCTCTCCAGAATATGACGTTACAGCGTCGTTGCAGTGAAAGGGTTAAGTTTAAGCTCCTCTCCTCTCCTCTCCTCTCCTCTGCTCTCCTCTCCTCTCCTCTCCTCTGCTCTCCTCAGATCTCCTGTCCTCTGCTCTCCTCTCCTCTCCTGTCCCCTCCTGTCCCCTCCTCTCCTCTCCTCTCCTCTCCTCTCCTCTCCTCTCCTCTCCTCTCCTCTCCTCTCCTCTCCTCTCCTCTCCACTCCGCTCATCTCTCATCTCCTCCTCAGTAAAAGGGTTAAGTTTAACTTAACCCTTTTACTGCAGTACACGGCTTTCACACACACACACACACACACACAGGGGCGTAGCTGGGGGGGGGGGGGGGGGGGATGTAGCTTAGGATGATTCCAAGGGCCCAGCACTGAGGGGGGGGGGCCCACATTTTTTTTTCTTTTTTTCTTTTTACTAGACATCACTCAGGTGTATTATTGATGCTCTCATTGATACTATGTTTGTTTCTGAAGTGTGTGTGTGTGTGTGTGTGTTGTGTGTGTGTGTGTGTGTGTGTGTGTGTGTGTGTGTGTGTGTGTGTGTGTGTGTGTGTGTGTGTGTGTGTGTGTGTGTGTGTGTGTGTGTGTGTGTGTGTGTGTGAGATATATATAGAGAGAGGGGGGGCTTTGGTAGACTATTGCATTGGTCCATTCATTGAAGATGAACGCAATGCGACATCCTTTACTAGGCTCACCCACCAACAGTGCAGGTGCTGAACTGCTGATCCCGAATGTATAGGTAAAAAGCATATTATGCGTTTTCATGAATAAAAAAATTGCCAAAAATGTTTTCGCTTACGCGCGCTCGCATTCACTGGGGGCCTACAAATACATTCTTTCATGGGGCCCAGAATCTGGAGCTACACCCCTGCACACACACACACACACACACACACACACACAAACACATACACGCACACACACACACATACACGCACACACACACACACGTCTGTCTGTCGGTCTGTCTCTCTGCTGTCTGTCTCTCTGCTGTCTCTCAAAATAGTATAAGTGGCTATCTTGGCCCTGAGAGCGTTGCTCTCCGGTTATGCAGCTGGACCCTTCGCAAATAAGCACGAAAAAGGCTATAAGCTACAATGATTTAATAGGCTAAACCTTGTTTTAAATTCTTTAATTCACATTTGTTTTTTTCATTTGATTTTTCCCGACATAATGCTACCTGCCACGACCAGATCCGTGACTCCATTGCGATACAGATAATTATCTACTCAGAATAGTATAAGTAGCTATCTTTTATGTGTATTTTACCACTGGTTGAAAACCACTGCTGTAGATCACTGCCGGTACGTGTGTGCAGAACCTTTATTTCATTGACGTTACAGCCGTGTACTGCAGTGAAAGGGTTAAGTTTAAGCTCCTCTCCTCTCCTCTCCTCTCCTCTCCTCTCCTCTCCTCTCCTCTCCTCTCCTCTCCTCTCCTCTCCTCTCCTCTCCTCTCCTCTCCTCTCCTCTCCTCTCCTCTCTTCTGCTCTCCTCAGATCTCCTGGCCTCTTCTCTCCTCCTCTCCTGTCCCCTCCACTCCTCTCCTCTCCTCTCCACTCCGCTCATCTCCTCTCATCTCCTCAGTGAAAGGGTTAAGTTTAACTTAACCCTTTCACTGCAGTACACGGCTGTCACACACACACACACACACACACACACACACACACACACACACACACACACACACACACACACACACACACACACACACACACACACACACACACACACACACACACACACACACACACACACACACACACACACACTGTGGAACAGTGTCTGTCTGTCTGTCTGTCTGTCTCTCTGCTGTCTGTCTCTGTCTCTCTGCTGTCTCTCTCAAAATAGTATAAGTGGCTATCTTGGCCCTGAGAGTGTTGCTCTCCGGTTATGCAGCTGGACCCTTCGCAAATAAGCACGAAAAAGGCTATACGCTTATACACCGATTTAATAGGCTAAACTTAGTTTTAAATTATTTAATTCACATTTGTTTATTTCATTAGATTTTTCCCGACATAATGCTACCTGCCCCGACCAGATCAGTGACTCCATTGCGATACAGATGAATTATCTACTCAGAATAGTATAAGTGGCTATCTTTTATGTGTATTTTACCACTGGTTGAAAACCACTGCTATTTCAGCATTTGGCGAGCCTTTATCGCTACCGGGGAACATAGGACCCAGGGAACATAGGACCCTTTTTTTGTTCGGGAGCGTTCGGGAGCGGGGAACATAGGACCCGGGGAACATAGAACTCTTTTTATCTCGACCGGGGAACATAGAACCCAGGGAACATAGAACCCGGGGAACACAGACATGCTCCCCACACACACACACAGATAGACACAGATATTCTCAGCCCCCCTTTCCTCTGAGCGTTCCCAGTGATGGCTTACTATGTGCGTGTGTGTGTGTATGTGTGCAAACGGGACACACATCTGTGCAATAGCACACACCACCAAAGTCACTGGCTGGCCCACAGTGTGTGTGTATGTGCGTGTGCTAACTTCGCTAACGTTATCCACCTCAGTAACATTAGTTGCCCCGCCGGATTCCTCTTTCTCCTCGTCTCTCTTTTGCTCAAAATAAAAATGAATGGGCTTCATGGCTGGCTGAATTTTTTGCGTTGTCTGATTCTGAATGTATAACTTGCCTATGCCGGTACCGTGACTTTGTTTTCCAGCGCGTACTGTGTTCTCATTTCCTTTCACTCGCATGAAACCCGCCACGTCACCGCAGGAAACTCTACTGTGATTGGACATTTATGCGCCTTGTGGAATGTGGGACTTGTAGTTTCTGAACTATTAACAGCAGAGCTGTTTGTAATCTTCACTCGCACACTGCGAGTAAATGATCTTTCCGGTTCGCACACACATATTATTAGGGGCAAATACGAGTGAAATGCTCGCACTGTAGAGCATATATATAATTAGTAAACTGTCTGGGGCTTTTCTTGCCCCCCTTAACTGATTTTCGAGGGCATTTGGTCAATTTTCGAGGGCATTTTTCCCCAAGCCCCCCTTAATTTCTAACCCTGGCACCAACATTCTAACCAAGAATAGAATAGAATAGAATAGATCTTTATTGTCATTGTTACAGTTGTTACAATGAAATGTAAAATGCAGCCCTAGGTGCTAGTAGAAATATAAAAACACAGTCCTAAACACAGTATTAAATATAAAAACAGGAGTAAGGCATAAATAACATTAATATAAACAGGGGGGTGTAAAAGATAATTGCACTATCCCTTAATGTTGTGTGTGCGTGTGCATGGGGGGGGGGGGGGGGGGTGCAAGGGAGACTGTTGTTTTCAAATTTAGCTGAGTTTAGTGCACATATGGCCCTGGGATAAAAACTAAACTTCAGTCTGTTTGTCCGGGTGGGCATGACGCTGATTGTTACATTACGCAACATTGTTACTCAGCTGATAAGAGTTGTGCCCTTCCTGATGACTTGTTGTACAGAACTTGTAAGTCGCTTTGGATAAAAGAGTCAGCTAAATGTCTAAATGTAAATACCCATTGTTCAATTAATCAAATTTATGCCTCACTGTGTGGAAAAGACTGGGATCATTGGGTCTCATTCTCGAACGAAGTTACGACAAAATATTTCGTCTTAGCCAGATTTCGGCCCATTTAAGACATATTAGGGCTGGGAGTGGGAGTCCCCAAACTTTCCTGAGATCTTATTTGATCGTGGCTGAGAGCAGATTTAAGAGTGCTGAGGAGCACACTTAAATATGCTCTCAGCCCACGATCAAATCTCATGATTGATTGACTAATTTAAAATGTTATTATAACTTGACAGACTGTGTTCTCATAGTGATTCCTTCACGTCAACGCTACAGGCCTCCTTGGAATTAATTACTTAATCATTACATAATTAAAATAAATATGACAATATTTGTACGATAAGAAATTACGCATTTGATGTCAGAAAAATAAATAATATGGATTCATCTGATCACAGGGCAGCTGCTTAACCATATCTGAACCAGCTATTTTGGACAAATGTATAATTACTTTAATTACTCAGATATTCAAACACAATTATGCAATTATTGTGAAATGATTGAAAATAATAATAATTTAATGCCTTCTGTGGAATTTGTATTTCTTATTTGTTACACATCTGTTTTAATGATTAATTATACATTTGAAAGAATGCAGGTCAACATGCAATCCCATTGATTGGTATACAATGGGATTATGGGACAGACCTTTGTTTGATTGATTGATTGATTGAAAACTTTATTAACATATTGCAGAATGGGTACAGTACAGTACAGCTTAATTACATAAGGGGATGCAGACCAGAGAAAGAATTTCGTCTTGTTTACATCAGGGTCCCCCATTTTCAATTCATCATAACATATATGACACACACGACATAGATAGCCAGTACTGCTACATCTATACATTTATGACACCAGATTTGCAAATACAGTAGGCTACTGTTTGTGATACAAAAAGAGTCCAGAAAAGAGAGTACATTTGACGTAGAAACTGTCGGAGGAGGTTGGGTAGGAGGGGTGGGTGGGGGATAGACTTACACTGCACAAGCAAAACTGTACATTGGAATATTGACAAAACCATACTTGGTCATTTACTGTACATTGGAGGGGGTTGATATAGCTATAAACCTGCATTCCTTCGAAATATATCGTTAATCAATTAAACTTATATTGAAATACACTATATAGCCTATATATACACCAACACTGAAATTACAGTGGATAAATAAATAAGAACTAAAGCTAATCGGTGGAAATAGACTGCATTAATATTTCATAACAAGTCTTGTGTGCGCCTACGAATGAACAGTAGCCTATAGGCTTAATTATGGAATAATAAGCCATACTGCGTTCATTCATTACGCCCGCCGTAGGCTATATATATTATATGTCATTCATTCATTCATATACAGTACTGCGCGTGCGCGCGTGTGTGTGTGCGCGCGCGCTGCGGCAGGTGTGTACCGCGAGCTGTATATGATGCCAATACATTAATCCAGTGCTTCTCAAACTTTTTCTGTCAGGCCCCCCATTGGCGGACCAAAATATCTTGGGCCCCCCCCCCCCCCTCGCCCCAACAAAATAGTCATGAAATGGGCCATGTTTAAATTGATTGAAATAACACCAATATCGTGACCTTTCAAATTGACAACACCTTCCCTCGCGAGAGCCACCTTGCCTCGCTGTGAAACAGCACTTCAGAATGGTCAGCTCCCATCTCCTCACACAGCACAGAGAACAGGCGCGCTTTCAGGGCTCAGGTTTTGATGAAATTTACCACGTTTATAACTTCTGTCAAAACCTCATTCAGCTCAGGGCTAAGCTGTCTTGACGCTGGCGCCTCTCTTTGAATTTACAGTGCGTCCATTGCGCGTTTGGCGAGACCCCCTTGATGAGCGCCTGTAGCCCCCTCCTTTTCCCTGCCATGGCCTGCGCACCATCAGAGCAAAAGCCCACACAGTTCTCCCATTTCAGTCCATGTTCTGTCAGGTAACTGTCAATAATTTTGAAGAGCTCATCAGCTGTCGCTCTGTTTTTGACATATTTGCAAAACAGCAGATCTTCACTCAGTGACTGGGAATTTACAAAGCGAACATAGGAAATAAGCAAACAGTCTTTATTGCTGTCAGTCTTTGACAAGGCAACACGCATGTCATCCTCAAGGCTCAACTTGGCCCTATATTTTGTTTTCAGAGCTGTCATGGATGAAAAGCCAGCTTCACACAGATATGTGGTGCTGAATGGTATCAACACCTTAACTGCTGCATCATGAGATACTTGGTACTCAGCACCACACTCTGAAACTAGCTCTCCAGGTGGTATCAGATGAGATTTCAATGAGTTCTTCCAAGAGTTTGGATGGAGATGTGTCAGGAAGCTTTGTCTCAATGTTGTCTGTAAAGTTTTTTTTTATCGAGAGTAACTTGGTGATCCTTTTCTGTGTTTTATTAAATAATGATTTTCAGATTTTGAGAAATGGTCAAACTTATCCAAATATGGTATTTTCATGGAGAACAGTGCAGCTGCAACAGATAGCACTTCAGTGATAATTTTCTGTAATAAAAAAAAAAAAAAAAAAAAAAAAAATTTAATCTCAAGGCCCCCCCTGTCATGCCTCTGCGCCCCCCCTGGGGGGCGCGCCCCCCACTTTGAGAAACACTGATTCATCTAATCTAGTTTTGATGGGCGCAAGCGTGATTACGAAACCTAGCCGCATTTCTCGGAGACGCTCTCTGATTGGCACTGACTGACGCTAGGTTTCGTAATCACGCACTCGCAAAGCACTTCCGCCATTCCATTTCACTGCTGCGTCACCAGTTGCCTTATAAGGAGCTATGGAGGCGTTGTTTTGTATGCAAATGAGCTGAACGGGAACGCGCTTTCGAGTTTAAGACAGAATGCCATTCTCCAAGCAGATATCAGATAATATAATTTGTGCGACCTTTTCAGCCACTTAAGACATATTACCAGCACGTTCAGGACTCAGAGTGTACTTGTCATAGATTATGTCTCAGTGGTTCCAAGATAAGTGTGGTATAATAGAATGATTCCCCAACTCTCTCATGTAAAGACATTCCCCTCCCCTGTATCTATCCTGTGTCCCCCCCCTGCCCCATTTGACCTATCAAATGGGACCACCCCCCTTTTAACTATATAAGGCTCCTCCCGAGAACAATTCAGGGCTTTTACCTTGGTCATTTCAGCTGATCACCTGGGGCGAAGCCCTCAGCCATTCTCTCTATGTACTATACTGTTTGGTTAATAAACCTTGTTATTATCCAAACCTCGGTTGACTGAGAACATTCTTCTTCAGGATATCCACGAATATCCCACAATTGGCGTCTACGAACTTGTGACAGACTCTTTGCGTCCTACCGGCGTGCTGTATTGTTTCATCTATACAGAGAAAAGTGAGTATAATAGATGGTCGACCAAAAAATGTATGGCAAGGAATTAAAACCTTCCCGCTTTTCTCTGTGCCAGGTGAATGTTACAGAATGTTGTCAAATATTGAGATCATGGCTGAGTAAGAATAGCGTGTATTAATATATCTGATCTGTATTGAGAATCGTACCGGGGAAACGCGTTTACCTGGGTCCTTATCAGGCGGTTCTGAGAGGATGGGTTGTAGTGCTATTCCCGGATTTGAGCTGTTGCCAAACCGAAAGTTAGGGCACAATAAAGGTTGTTGGATTGCTAACCCAAGTCTAGCTGATGCAGACTGAAATATAGGCAACAAAAGAAGATACGTGGGCTTATTAGACTTGATATCCTTGGAAAACGCTACTCTGGTAAAAACGTTCTGTGATTCCTCTGCAAAGAGGCGGGAAGTAGGACAGAGAAGCTGATAGAATCATAATTAGATTTACCAGAGTAATGTCATAATATTCATAGTTTCAACCTCAAACTAAGCTCACAACCTCTTCCATTCCTGAAAACGATGTATTCGGATTAAATTAACCAATTGATCATACAGATAGCGGGAAGGTGACTCGCGATGTCCCGGTAGTACGTGAATGTACATTAAACGGGACATTAGTCGCGGGTTGAAGAGACAGAGAGTGTGATTAAACGGTATATATAATCCAATATAGCGCTGTTAAATTTCGAAGTTCAGGATTCGGTCGTTATGCGTTAATAACGGTGTATAGTGTATATCAAGGGTAATCAAGCCTTATCGCAGCATGGTGCTGGTCGATTAAACGAACAGCGATCCAATACAATCAGGTATATACACACGTTAACTTATATGTATTATTGTTTGTTTGTCTGTTTAAATCTCGTTTGTATGTGCACAGTATTAGAACCCGCCGCGGTGCTTTATTGAGTTATGAAACCGGCTGATAGCGCGCCGAGCATTTGGTGACGAGTTAACGTTATACAGAGGGAATTATAGTTTTATCGTTTCTGTTTGTTTACGTTTCACATATGCACAAGTGACGTTCATTCGGTTACAAAACGCTGGTTTTAGGTGAATTCCAGGCTATTGAGAGCTCGCGGAAGAGTACTGCATGGATTGCAAAGCGTTATTTCCGAGGCGAATGGGAACGCGTGAACGTCGCTTGAAGCGATGACGTCATACTATGTGCGCCATGAACTTATGATATTGATATGAAACTATCCATGGACGAACGTAAAGTTTAATATGCCCGAGGCCGAGGGTATATAAAATCCATGTGTAGTATATGTTTTATTTGTATGTGTATGTACGCGCTGCTATTAGAAAGTATTGAGTTACTGTAGCGAGATGCAAAAGAGTGTTTCCAAAGTTGCATTGTCCCAGACCACCGGAGAAACGAGCCGAGCATTGCATTGACGACACGTAGCGTGATACAGCCTCAAGGACCACTATTCGATTAAAGATACACATAAACACAAAAGGGGGTAAGTTAATATGGTTATTCAATAACTGAACTGAACTGTGAGGATCCAACGTGAACACAACAGCTTTTTCCGGTGAGTATGAAACAAACCTTGATGATGCATGACATAACTATCTTTTCATTCGCAGTGAATTACAGCTATCCCATATCGCTTGAGTGATTGTTTTTCATTACTGTACACGTTATAAGTCACAGAAAGCTAAACTCAATGCCTGTTTCAGATGTGTAAATGTATCTGTGGGCGTGCAGGCAGGCTCGCTCCTCATAAATAGGTTTCTATATCTTAGAATGTGCACAAGACTCTATATAAGGCAAACATGCTATGTTTATTCAACAAATCATTTCTATTTTAAAAACAGTGTCCCAGTATAAGCGATTAGACCTTATATAGATGAAGACTAGATGATGTGTGTTTGAACTCAAAATCAAAGAGAACACACTCAAAAATGGTCTTAGGAGTGGAAAATTAACATGTGTTTGTATTTTCAGTCTGGCTCTGAGGCGAGATGCAGAACAGTGCAGGTCTATACCCAAATTGTATCACAAAAGACAGAAACTCCAACAATGTGCATGTCAACATAAGATTCAACCGAAGATGGTGTGGAGCTGAAAGACAATCGATTGACCAGTTAAAACAAATCTGCATCCAAACACCCACATGTACATTTTGTTTTACAGAAACAAAGCTATTCAGAGTGGGCACTTGAAACCCAAGGGGTATGGCATGAGTGAGACAAAGCAATGCAAATGCCTGCACTCTAACCACACGCTTGGATGGACTCACCCGACAATGGATAACAGGGAACCACAAAATGCATTGAATGAAATGTTTTAAAAACAAACATGCCCCCTTCATTGGTACCTGATGAATGCAGTCAGAAAATTACTCACAATCCTATTTTTCCACTAACTAATAACATGCATGACTCTTCTTTTAACAAACTAATACATTTCTATGACTGCAAATATCAAACCACCAAGAGGTACACAATGATTATCAACAACATTAATCATTTAGCTTGTATCCAAAGCGACACACAGGTTCTGTGCGACAGGACATCAGGAAGGGCACAACTCTATCAGCTGAGTAACAACGTCCATCAAAGTGTCGAGTGCTACAGTGTAGGTTAGTTTTATTAGGATAAATGCATGACAGTAAGGTTAGTTAGAGGTAGATTTTATTCTTGGTGTATTAGAGCAGTGTTTCTCAAAGTGGGGGACGCAGAGGCATGACAGGGGGGGCCTTGAGATTTATATAAAAAAAAAAAAAAAAAAAAATTGGATTACAGAAAAGTGTCACTAAAGTGCTATCTGTTGCAGCTGCACTGTTCTCCATGAAAATACCATTTCTCAAAATCTGAAAATCATTATTTAATAAAACACAGAAAAGGATCACCAAGTTACTCTGGATAAAAAAAACCTTTACAGACAACATTGAGACAAAGCTTCCTGACACATCTCCATCCAAACTCTTGGAAGAACTCTTTGAAATCTCATCTGATACCACCTGGAGAGCTAGTTTCAGAGTGTGGTGCTGAGTACCAAGTATCTCATGATGCAGCAGTTAAGGTGTTGATACCATTCAGCACCACATACAGTATCTGTGTGAAGCTGGCTTTTCATCCATGACAGCTCTGAAAACAAAATATAGGGCCAAGTTGAGCCTTGAGGATGACATGCGTGTTGCCTTAACAGCAATAAAGACTGTTTGCTTATTTCCTATGTTCGCTTTGTAAATTCCCAGTCACTGAGTGAAGATCTGCTGTTTTGCAAATATGTCAAAAACAGAGCGACAGCTGATGAGCTCTTCAAAATGATTGACAGTTACCTGACAGAACATGGACTGAAATGGGAGAACTGTGTGGGCTTTTGCTCTGACGGTGCGCAGGCCATGGCAGGGAAAAGGAGGGGGCTACAGGCGCACATCAAGGGTGTAACTGAGGGGTACAATTCCCTGACTGTATTGAGAGTATGGTATTATTAAACCACTACTTAGTTATGTATTTTAATTACTGGCCATACAGTACACGGTATATCTGGTGAACACCCACACAAGAATACAACAATGACACCTAAAGTTATATTTGGAGGGATTTATTATTATAGCAATGGTAGGTTACAAATTGAGAATTATGAATTGCGCTTATATGGCGAAGAACACTTAAGTAGGTCAAGAGCGTAAGTCCATGAGCATATGAAGATGGGTATAACTGACACCACCTGTAGCATAAGAATTACATAAGGCACACTCGTAGTCAGCTGGAGACACTAGGGGGGTTCCCTCCGGTTGTAAGCCGGCAGGGGAGAGGAATGTTCGGGAGCAAAAGTCTGGATCAACGAAGAATAAAGAAGCTCCAGCTACGGGAGGCGGTACATTACTCCCTTGATCGGCAGACAAAAGCAGCAGCTATAATCCAGTATGCGCGACAGCATGGATGAAAGCCAGCCAGCCTCTTCCTAGAGACGGGCTTGAGTGATGCTCCTCACGGGTAGATCCCACACAGCAGTGGGGTAGACGGTTCTCTTCTCCAGCAGCCATGGTACCAAAGCAATAATCCAGCCGGAAAAGGCTCTGCATTCGCCGGTGTAGATTCTCCGTTGCACTACACTTCACATTTAACTAGGTCGAACTTGACGTTATTTCACTAAGCTCTGACACTTTTACTATCCTATTCGCACGCGGTTCTAAGTGCTCTATTTAGACGCAAGGTTGCTCACTTCACTTGGTCGTTGACTCGTGGTGAAGGCTTTAACGTTAGGATAAGACGATACGTTACTTTGAACGAATGATGAACTGAATGAACTGATACTTTGAACGAAGTGAACGAAGTGCTGCTGTTTCCACCTGCGCCGCATTTATACGTAAGGTGAATTATCTAGTGCCAACCTCAGTTCTGTCTCGTATTACTGCGCAAACCTGGACATGTTGAGACAAGCCTTGGCGGTGGCTTTGAACTCGCCATTGGGGGTATGGTCGTTGGCGCCTAGGGGTCGCTGTCCAATAGGAGAACGAATATTATGGTCTGGCTTGTACCTAGGTAAAGGGATATTCCGTGTATATATACAAAGAATATACAAGGGATATCAAACGATATACAAATATTATACATGGGATCTCAAGCAATAAATATATATATTCGGTTTAATCTGACCCTTTGTAACAGCCGCCTCCTAATTAGCCCGCACCTAATTAGATAAGCAGAGACAGATTAACCGTCTTGTCCACTACTCAATGTCCGTTGTGAGGAGTAGGGCAATTCACAAAGTCAGTGGGTCATGATCGTCAGCAAGGGAGTCAGGGAGCCTTGGCAACTCTATCAGCCTCGCCACGGGTCGGGTGTATGTCCGTCCCTGGATAAGAACTTCTGCCGCTCTGACCTTTCCGTCGGCACCAGTGATCACTTTGCTTACGCGGCCGGCCGGCCACGCAGCTCGGGGTAGTGACTGGTCTATGATCATGACGATTGTGTCCACTTTTAAGTTGTCCCCGTCCTTGACCCGCTTTTGACGGGCTGGAAGGGATGGTAGGGGGGTTAGGAGGAAGCGGGCCTGAGACTGCTTTGATCTGTGCTTGGCTGTGCCTCCACCTCCTCCGTCTGTTTCTCTTGTTTGGTCTGTACCCCGTCTGAGGAGGGGCCGGTTCCGGCCGCCCCATCAAGGAGTCACTTGGGGTGCTGGGTTCGAGGTCAGCTACGTCTGGAGCGCAGCTGAGGGGGGTGGAGTTCGGAACTCCCTCTTGTGCCCACGGTTCTCTCACAGGCCTCTCGCCTAATGTCAATAGCCTCTCAACGGGCTGTACGGGAGAGTGGCCGGTGTCGCTCACCTTTGTGTGTAGGCAGCGTGTAGACGTGGGTTGACTGTCAAGTCCGTAGAGGGGGCCCTGGAGCGTCCACCCCAGTCGGGTCTGAACCGCGACTGGGCATCCTTTGGGTCCGATGTGGGCCGCCTCAATTGGGAGAATGAGGTCCGCGTGGTCGGAGCCTATGAGCAGGGTCGGTGTGGCGCCGTCGATAAGCGGTATAGGTAGTCTGCGTAGGTGCACGTACTTCGCCATCAGCTGTGGGATGGGGTAGGTGTACTGTGACAGGCCTATGTCTTGGCTGGTGAAGACGTTGGTAATACTATACTGCTTCTCGGGCTGGTCCACCGCTGCTATCTTGAAGGAGACATTTTCACCCTTTATGGTCTTCTGGTCTCTTCTGATGGTACGTATTGTCATTGTTCCTTTGGCACCCCGCAGACCCAGCTGGGCTGCGGCGGAAGCGAGGAGGAGAGTCTTTTCAGACCCATCGTCTAGGACGGCGTAAGTGTCCAGGACCTTGTCCTCGTAGCTCAGGAGCACTCTGACCACTTTGATGAGCACTCGGGGGGTCCCGCTATGCTGGTCTATATGGAGCACTCCTGTTGGTCGGTTGCCTTGGATCTTCTGGAGTGGTGCCGACTCGCGGTCGTCCGAGTAGCACCGTGACTCCCAGTGTCTGCTGTAGCAGTCGGTACACCAGGGGGCGGTCTGGTGGATCTTCGGTACTGGTGCCACCGCCTCGGCCTGATACATTACCGTGACGGGCCCACTTTGTTGTCCTGGCGGACGCCTGTTGATGTCATGCAGGACCTCCAAGTGGGCGCCGCCGCACCTGCTGCACTTCTTCTTCAAACGGCACTCGGCTGCCATATGGCTGCGCGCGCAGCGGAAGCAGCGGCGGTGGTCTTTGATCCACTGACTCACCTCGTCCGTGGTCAGCTTCTTGAAATTGTCACATTGATACAGCCGATGTTCCCCTTCACAGTACTGGCATTCAATCTTCCACTCCTCTTTCGTCGAGGGGGTGTTGTGGTTCTTGTGCTGCGGTACTGATTCGGCTTGGTGCATAACGGTCACCGACCGGCGGTTATCATTTGATCCCCGAGGTCCATCTCTTGGGCTTGGTCCACTCCACACGAACGTGTCCAGTCGTAGGCTGCTGACTTCTCTCGCGAGGAAGTCGGCCAGGTCTAGGAGGGATGGCTCGGGACCGTCGGGATCACGGTGGTCTCTTTGCCGCCTGAAGCGCTCTTGTCGGGCGGGAGGGAGCTTCTCTAATATCCTTTCTACATTAGAGTTAGCATACAGTTCATGTATCCCTTTTTCCCTTTGGGACCCCAGCATCCCTACCAGGGACTGTACCTTGATAGAGAGGTCATCCAATGCTCTATTGTCTCTGGCTGGGGGGAGGCGGTCGATATCTCTTATTTCCTGTATCACGTAGTCCCATATGCGTCCATAACGCTGGTCGAGGGCCACTAGAGCCGCGGAGTATGGGGTGCTTGAGTTGGAATATGCCAGCGCTATATTATGCGCTATGGGCACCTTGAGATGCTTGAGGAGGATGGCATATTTGTACGACTCATCGGGGACGTCGGACATCATAGTCTCCAAGCACATCCGTAATTCCGTGTACTGTGCTCTGTCCTCGCGCGTAAAGTCTGGGAACGTCGGTGTGCCAAGGTACGATGCCATGGATGGCTGGCACATCGGTGAGCGTTGGGGAAGAGGCCTCCTGGGCGAGTCTCCCCGTACGTGTTGTCGTGGGTTGGTACTTGGTGGGTACCAGGGGCCGGGTACCCAGGTGCTGTTCCTCGGTGCTGACTGTACGTCAAACTCACCCGTGAGTTGGGTCGGGGTTTGTAGTGCAGTGGCTCGGGGCTGACGTCGGGGCTGTACTGGGCCTCCTGGTCCAGAGTACGTTGCTGCTGGTCGGGGCTGTACTGGGCCTCCTCTTCCTCTTCCTCTTCCTCTGCTAGGTCCTGGAGTCTTCTAGTCAGTCTCTCGGCGACGTAGGCCGGTTCTTCCCGGTTGCTGGGTCTCGTATGGACCGGTCGGGGAGGGGGTTCGGAGACGTGGACAGGATCCTCCTGTTGGCGGGGTCCCGGGTCGCTTGGTCGGGTAGGGGAATGTGCCCTAGACCCTTGTCGTGATGATCTCCGGGAGCTCCGTGCGGAGAGAGGGAGTGTCGCCATGGCGATCAATTGTTCTACCATCTGCGCCTGCAGCCGGTCGCGCTCTGCTTCGCGCTGGGCATGGGCGGCGTCGCGCTGTGCTTCGCGGTGGGCATTGGCGGCGTCGCGCTGTGCATTGGCGCTGGCATGGGCGGCGTGGAGCTGTGCATTGGCGGCATCGCGCTGTGCATTGGCGGCGGCGTGCTGTGCATCGGCGCGGCCTCTTTCGATGTTCTCTTCCGTCTGAAGGCGTCTGGTCTCCAGTCTTATGCGGTCGTCTTCACTCCTTTGTTGCGCCTGGAAGCGCTCTCGCTCGGTTGCAGCGTGTTCGCGCTCACTAAGGGCTTGCGCTTGGAGTTGCGCGTGAAGGCGCTCTCGTTGGTCTGCAGCTTGTTCGCGCTCGCTCGTCTGTTGCGCTTGAAGTCGATCGCGTTCACTCTGAAGTCGATCGCGTTCGGTGGAGGCTGCCAGGGTGGCGATGAATGCCTGCGCCAGCATCTTGTCCGCTTCGCTGGGGGAAGACACCGACGGAGGTGATCGGCTTCTGGCAGTGCTCGTTGGAGATCTGTTCTCTGGGCGCGCCTCGAGATCCGTCTCCTGGGCGCGCTTCTCTTCTGGTAGTGGGTCGGGTTCTGTCCCTGGAGCGCTTTCTTTATCCTGGAGCTCTCCGGGGACCGTCCCGTTGACGTTGTCTGGGGGTATAGTCATGTCATGTCCCCCCTGGTCCCCCCCGTGGGCTTGGTCAGTTTCGTTAGAACCCACTGGGGTCTCTACTGGCAGGGTCGTCTGGTCGGTAGGATTTGACATGCTTTGACTATCCGCTTTATTTATTTTATCAGCATTTAACGTCTTTATAAAGCTAGGTATTAGACTGACAGCGTATGCCTCTAGATAGGGAGGTGGCTGACATCTGCGCTGCGGGCGTTCTAGCTCGGGAGAGCTGCTTGGGGAGTGTTCACCGCTGGCCATGGTTAATATCAATATTATATTAGATATTACACTGATACCCTCCGGCTCGAAGGACCAATTGTAACTGAGGGGTACAATTCCCTGACTGTATTGAGAGTATGGTATTATTAAACCACTACTTAGTTATGTACTTTAATTACTGGCCATACAGTACACGGTATATCTGGTGAACACCCACACAAGAATACAACAATGACACCTAAAGTTATATTTGGAGGGATTTATTATTATAGCAACGGTAGGTTACAAATTGAGAATTATGAATTGCGCTTATATGGCGAAGAACACTTAAGTAGGTCAAGAGCGTAAGTCCATGAGCATATGAAGATGGGTATAACTGACACCACCTGTAGCATAAGAATTACATACGGCACACTCGTAGTCAGCTGGAGACACTAGGGGGGTTCCCTCCGGTTGTAAGCCGGCAGGGGAGAGGAATGTTCGGGAGCAAAAGTCTGGATCAACGAAGAATAAAGAAGCTCCAGCTACGGGAGGCGGTACATTACTCCCTTGATCGGCAGACAAAAGCAGCAGCTATAATCCAGTATGCGCGACAGCATGGATGAAAGCCAGCCAGCCTCTTCCTAGAGACGGGCTCGAGTGATGCTCCTCACGGGTAGATCCCACACAGCAGTGGGGTAGACGGTTCTCTTCTCCAGCAGCCACGGTACCAAAGCAATAATCCAGCTGGAAAAGGCTCTGCATTCGCCGGTGTAGATTCTCCGTTGCACTACACTTCACATTTAACTAGGTCGAACTTGATGTTATTTCACTAAGCTCTGACACTTTTACTATCCTATTCGCACGCGGTTCTAAGTGCTCTATTTAGACGCAAGGTTGCTCACTTCACTTGGTCGTTGACTCGTGGTGAAGGCTTTAACGTTAGGATAAGACGATACGTTACTTTGAACGAATGATGAACTGAATGAACTGATACTTTGAACGAAGTGAACGAAGTGCTGCTGTTTCCACCTGTGCCGTATTTATACGTAAGGTGAATTATCTAGTGCCAACCTCAGTTCTGTCTCGTATTACTGCGCAAACCTGGACATGTTGAGACAAGCCTTGGCGGTGGCTTTGAACTCGCCATTGGGGGTATGGTCGTTGGCGCCTAGGGGTCGCTGTCCAATAGGAGAACGAATATTATGGTCTGGCTTGTACCTAGGTAAAGGGATATTCCGTGTATATATACAAAGAATATACAAGGGATATCAAACGATATACAAATTGTTGTGAAGGGCCAGATTAAACCGAATATATATATTTATTTATATATATATATTTAATTGTATTTGTATATTCTCTAATATTCCCTGATATCCCTTGTATATTCCTTGTACAATATGCATTGAATATCCATTCTAGCCTACTGAACATCCCATAATAGTCTCCATTCTACTATTGGTCGAGACCTTGGTGCCAGGCTGCCATACCCCTCAGACCCAGTTCAAACGTACCGCTCAACATGTACGAACAAGTCCTAGTTCCGCGTAGGAATCTGGCTACCGCACCACTAATGGGACTATTTGTTCATAGTGCGTATATATACTGCGCTACTAAAGTAGGACTTTCTTTTCAGTCCAGTTTCTTACCCTCCAATAGAGTCACAGACGTAAAGCCTCCCCGCGACGCCACGTGTGGGAGTAAGGCCAAGTTCGCCTACCATCGGTATTGAGACATCGTGTATATTAATATTTGAATAGTCATATTTGGCACTATATCGTCGAGTTGGACGTAGTCTATTAAGCTAATAATAGTCTGTTAATATATAGTGCTTCGTGCGGTGAGAATACTACCGTAGTCAGTACCCCATCGTTTCGGGCAGAGAACTGGCTGCTTATCCAGGGTGGTTGACCCCACGTGAAGCTGCACCCGAGGAGCCCCAGAGCCGACGAGCGAGTGGACCTGTATACCGGATTATTCTACCGACGACAGCCCGCCTTCCCCGGCACGGATTATGCTTTGTATACGTTGATTATTCCATGGATAAAGACCCCCGACACTGCCGTGTGTTGGAACCCCCCCCCCTGGAGAGGACGCAAGGTGAGGAGACGCTCTGCAAGACGAGGTCGCTTCACGTCTCTCCTCCGTGGACCGGAGGACGCCGGCCCACAAAGAGTCCATCTGCTTTCATCTGTGGTCCAAGGATCGCCGGCGCATTGAACGGCACTACAGTGGGTTCACCTGGGATACCCTTGGCCGGATGAGGCAGCCGGATTCTACCCCCCCCCCCTTCCTACTCCTGTCGGCTTACAAGCGACCGGATTAACCCCCCCTAGTGTATCCAGTCTAATCATTAAAGTATCATTGCTGTTATTCCTTAACTATTCCAGGTCGTATATGTACCACCTGCGCCTTCAGAGATTGGACATTCTCTATTGATATACCGACGAATACTCTTGCCATAAAAGTGCATACTAATTCCCATTCATAAATGTGATTGATTTGATTAAGTGCTTGCTCTACACAGCATCGCTGTGTAGAAATAAAGACCTATTTCTAATTCGTACATTTGTGTTGGATCCGTTTCATCTACGTGACAGTGTTCATCATAATATATTTATGCCGAGTACTGGGTGGCCGAATATTAAGTACAAAGGTAGTGGTAGTAAGTATCATATCTAGTAATACAGTCAGGGAATTGTACCCCTCAGTTACAATTGGTCCTTCGAGCCGGAGGGTAATTAGTGTAATATTAATATAGTGTTATTAATATTGAAATGGCCTATGATGAACACTCCACGAAACGATCCTCCTAACCAATGCCCGCAGCGCGAACGACGGCTCCCTCAGTACTTAGAGGCTTACGCTGTCAGTCAACAACCTAGTCTTCTACTAACAGTAAACGCGGTAAAACTAGAAAGTAAAAGTATGTCTAACCCCAACGCCCAGACTACCCCGACCATAGAGGCCCCTACGGGTTCTAATGTAACTGACCAAGTTCACGGTGGGGACCAGTGGGAACCAGACATGACTTCACACCCCGCCAGTACTGAAGAAGTAGTCCCCGATGAGTCCCGGGAGGAATACAACGCTACCGAGAGAGAACTCGGCACGGAAGAAGACGGGGAGAGCACCGTGGAGATAGAGCTCCAAGGCTCCGCAAGGAGTACCCCGAGGGAAGGCTCCCCTATACAACCGCCTTCCCCCAGCGAGGCAGAGAGGACCCTACAGCAGGCCTTCCTCATCAGCCTGAACGCCGCTGCTGAATGCGACCGACTGCAGATCCAGCAGCGGAGCGAAGAAGAGCATATACGTCTAGAAATAAGACGCATCCAGAGAGAAGAGAATGTGGCCCGAGACCGAGCAGACAGCCAGCGAGCAGCTGCTGGTGCTCTACGGGACGCAGAGCGCGACAGACAGCAAGCGCAACTAATAGAACAGCTGATCAGACGGACAACACCCTCTCCCTCCGCCAGAGGCTCCAGGAACTCGTCTAGACACACCTCCAGGGCGGCATCCCCTAGCCGAGTAAACAACCCTGAACTTGACCAACAGACGAGGTCTATACCCCCCACAGACCACCTCCCCCCACCGGTCCAAGCGAGACCTAGCAACCGGGAAGGAGCAGCATATCCTGTGGAGAGGCTAAACCAGAGACTACAAGCACTGGATGACCTAACTGAAGACGAAGAGGAAGAGGAGGAGAACCACGCCCGACGACAGCACAGTACTCTACCGGACCAGGAGGTCCGGTACAGCCCAGGCTATACTCCCGCGGAGCTGCGCTACAGACCCCCGACTCTATACCCGGGTGAGCACGACGCACGACCCGCACCGAGGAACAGCACCTGGACAAGCGGGCCATGGTACACTGCCGGTACCAGCCCATACCAAGGAGCGGGAGGAGACTCGCCTAGGAGGCCTCTCCCCCAACGCTCGCCGATGTATCCACAGTCAGCGTCATACATTGGCACGCCTATGGTACCCGACTTCACCCAAGAGAACCGGGCCCAGTATACAGAACTCTGCATGTGTCTGGAGACCATGTTGGTGGATGTATTGGATGAACGCCATAAATACGCCATCCTACTGAAGCACTTAAAGGTACCCCGCGCACATAATATAGCGCTCGCCTACGCGACTTCCACCACCCCATACACAGCAGCGCTGGTAGCATTGGACCAGAGGTATGGGCGCATATGGGATTACGTGATCCAGGAGATCCGACACATCGACCGCTTACCCCCAGCAATAGACAATCGAGCACTGGACGACCTGTCCATCAGAGTGCAGTCCCTGGTAGGGATGTTGGGAGCGCAGAGAGAGAAGGGGAGGCATGAACTTTACGCCAACTCAAATGTGGAAAGGATCTTGGAGAAGCTGCCGCCCGCTCGACAGGAGCGTTTTAGACGGCAGAGAGACCACCGAGACCCGAATGGCCCCGAACCGAACCTCCTCGATCTAGCAGACTTCCTGGCGAGAGAAGTCAGCAGCCTACGGCTAGATACATTCGGACGGAGCACCCCTGGCTCCAGAGAAGGAACCAGACGACTAAATGATGGAAGAAGATCGGTGACTGTGATGCACCAATCGGAGTCAGTACCGAGCAGCAGGAGCCACAGTACCCCCTCCAGAACGGAGAAGTGGAAGATAGTGTGCCCCTACTGTGAGAAAGAACACTGGCTAGCGCAATGTGACTCCTTCCCCAAGCTGAACGCGGAGGAAGCAAGTCAATGGATAAAGTCCAACAAGCGCTGTTTTCGCTGTGCGCGCTCACACATGGCAGCCGAATGCCGCTTAAAGAAAAGGTGCACCAAGTGCGATGGAGCCCATCTGGACATACTTCACGACAGTAACAGACGGCGCCCTCCACCCGCACCATCCAGCAGCAAAGCGAGCGTCATGTACATCGATCCCGCCAGCAGCAGTGGAGCCCGAGTACTCCTAAAAGTAGTGCGTGTGACACTAAGCTACCAGAATAAAGTCCTGGACACTTACGCCGTCCTCGATGACGGGTCAGAGAAGACCCTTCTGCTCGCCTCCGCTGCGGCCCAGCTAGGGCTGCGGGGAAGCGAAACCCAAATGACAATTCGGACAATAAGACGAGATTTGAAGACGATAAAGGGCGAGAATGTCTCATTCTCTATCGCAGCAAGCGGCCAGCCTGAGCGACGGTACCAGATTACAGACGCGTTCACCAGCCAAGAAATAGGACTGTCGCGGTACACATACCCCGTCGCCAAGCTGATGGAGAAATATGCACATCTGCGCAAGTTACCGATCCCGCTCATAGACAATGCTATGCCGACCCTGTTGATAGGCTCCGACCATGCAGACCTCATTGTCCCGATAGACCGGGTTCATACCGGACCCCGAGGCTGTCCTGCAGCAGTCGAGACCCGTTTGGGATGGACTCTCCAAGGCCCGCTCGCCAAATCTCTCAACCGAAGTACAGCCACTAGATGTCTCCACTCCCGAGTCACGGAGGGAGAAACCGCACTCCTGCAACACGTAGAGCGGCTATGGACCTTGGAACAAATGCCCTTTAAGAACGGAAGGAAAGACATTCGCTCTAAAGATGACATTTACGCCATTCACCTCCTCGAGACAGGGACCAAGAGAGTCCCGGTCAACGGCGTGTTGAGATACGCCACGCCACTCCTGCGGCGAGAAGGAATTCCTACTTTCCACGCCAAGACAGACGCCACAGAACGGTACCTGCTGAACACGGAGCGGCGCTTAGCCAAGAACCCCGCCCAAGAGAGTGTATACCGCGCTGAGATTGAGAAGCTCATCACAGCGGGACACGTCACAAAGATGGACATTAAAGAGGCTGACCAGACCACTGAATCGTGGTACGTGCCTCACCACAAGGTCCATCACAACGGTAAAGACCGCATAGTATTTAACTGCAGCTACCAGATCGGATCCCAAAATCTGAATAAAGAGTTACTGCCCGGTCCCACACTCGGCCCCTCCCTACTCGGCGTTCTACTCCGCTTCCGCCAGGAAAAGGTGGCCATCAGCGGGGACATTAAAGGAATGTTCCTGCAGGTGAGATTAGTAGAGGAGGACAAGCCCCTGTTACGGTTCCTATGGAGAGAGAAGCCAGGAGATGAGCACCCAGCCATCTACCAATGGGAAGTCCTCCCCTTCGGAACGACGTGCAGCCCCTGCTGTGCTACATTTGCACTACAGAAACATGTAGCGGAGGACCCAGCAGCGGACGAAGAGGTCCGACACAGCGTAAAGAACAGCTTCTACGTAGACAACTGTCTACAAAGCCTTTCAACCCAGGAAGAAGCCGAGGCTCTCCTGATTAAACTCTGCGCCTCATTGATCAAAGGCGGCTTTGATCTCAGGCAGTGGGCCAGCAGCGATCCGCAAGTACTGCGCAGCCTCTCCTCCGAGGACAAGGCAGCCAGCAGCGAGACCTGGATGGCTACAATCCCGGGAGAAGCCCAGGAGATGACCCTGGGATTGGTGTGGCGATTCAAAACAGATTCGCTTCACTACAGACACAAGCCCCTGACTACGGAGCAGGGAAGGCCGGCGGCGGCGCCGACCACCAGACGGAGTGTGTACACAACACTCGCCCGACAATATGACCCGCTAGGATGTATTCTACCGTACACCACCAGGGCAAAAATGATTGTACGAGCATTGTGGGACAAGGACCAGGGCTGGGACGACCCCATTCCCGCACACCTTGCATCCACCTGGAGAGAGTGGGAGATGGAGCTCCACTCACTCCCAGGCGTTAATATGCGCCGAAGCTACTTCCCACCCACGGTGAGGCCAGAGACATGTAAAATGGACTTACACGTCTTCAGTGACGCCTCAGAGGTCGCATACGGATCAGTAGCCTACTTGCGGGCCCAAGAAAGGGGGGGAGAGATCTACACAGCATTTGTCCTCGCCCGCTCGAGAATAGCCCCACGCAAGCAACAATCTATCCCACGTCTAGAGCTCTGCGCAGCCCTAGCCGGAGCGCACCTAGCCACGCTCATCCAACGTGAGCTCACCATACCGGTGTCTAGAACAATCCTGTGGTCAGATTCCACGACAGTACTCGCCTGGATCAAATCGGACTCATGCAAGTACAAAGTCTTCGTGGGAGTCAGAGTCACCGAGATTCAAGACTTAACCGAAGAGTTAACCGGAGAAACAGAGTGGCGCTACGTTGATACAAAACAGAACCCAGCTGACGTCATCACCCGGGGGATGCCCCTGGATGACCTCACCCGTCGCAATGTCTACAGTGACGGCCCAGCATTCCTAAAGCTCCCGGAAGGAGAGTGGCCCACGCCTATCCCGAGGGAAGCCAGTCAGGAGGAGGCTGAGAATAAGAAGCCTGTGTTCTGTGGATTGAGCACTGTTATCTCCGCAGACCCCAACACACTCCTGATGGGGCGGCTAGATCCCGCGTTACCCCAGACAATGTACCGGCCTGAAGAAGCGAACGGCCGACGAATGTGGAGGTACAGCCAAGTATTAGCCGACAAGTTTTGGAGCAGTTTCCTACTGCACTACCTACCGTCTCTACAGACCCGCCAGAAGTGGGTAAAGGAGAGAGACAATTTGACAGAAGGAACAGTCGTCATGATTATTGATCAATCACTGCCCAGAGCTATGTGGCCGGCCGGCCGCGTAAGCAAAGTGATCACCGGTGCCGACGGCAAGGTCCGAGCAGCTGAAGTGCTTGTCCAGGGTCGCACTTACACCCGTCCCGTGGCGAGGCTCATAGAACTGCCCCGACTCCCAGACACAATCGATGATGACCATGACCCTATAACCCTATGACTTTGTGAAGTTGACTGACCCCTACAGCAAACCCTTATGTGTAAATAGACAACGCGATTAATCTGTCTCTGTTTAACTGATTAGGTCTGGGACCAATCAGGGGGTGGCTGTTGTGAAGGGCCAGATTAAACCGAATATATATATTTATTTATATATATATATTTAATTGTATTTGTATATTCTCTAATATTCCCTGATATCCCTTGTATATTCCTTGTACAATATGCATTGAATATCCATTCTAGCCTACTGAACATCCCATAATAGTCTCCATTCTACTATTGGTCGAGACCTTGGTGCCAGGCTGCCATACCCCTCAGACCCAGTTCAAACGTACCGCTCAACATGTACGAACAAGTCCTAGTTCCGCGTAGGAATCTGGCTACCGCACCACTAATGGGACTATTTGTTCATAGTGCGTATATATACTGCGCTACTAAAGTAGGACTTTCTTTTCAGTCCAGTTTCTTACCCTCCAATAGAGTCACAGACGTAAAGCCTCCCCGCGACGCCACGTGTGGGAGTAAGGCCAAGTTCGCCTACCATCGGTATTGAGACATCGTGTATATTAATATTTGAATAGTCATATTTGGCACTATATCGTCGAGTTGGACGTAGTCTATTAAGCTAATAATAGTCTGTTAATATATAGTGCTTCGTGCGGTGAGAATACTACCGTAGTCAGTACCCCATCGTTTCGGGCAGAGAACTGGCTGCTTATCCAGGGTGGTTGACCCCACGTGAAGCTGCACCCGAGGAGCCCCAGAGCCGACGAGCGAGTGGACCTGTATACCGGATTATTCTACCGACGACAGCCCGCCTTCCCCGGCACGGATTATGCTTTGTATACGTTGATTATTCCATGGATAAAGACCCCTGACACTGCCGTGTGTTGGAACCCCCCCCCCTGGAGAGGACGCAAGGTGAGGAGACGCTCTGCAAGACGAGGTCGCTTCACGTCTCTCCTCCGTGGACCGGAGGACGCCGGCCCACAAAGAGTCCATCTGCTTTCATCTGTGGTCCAAGGATCGCCGGCGCATTGAACGGCACTACAGTGGGTTCACCTGGGATACCCTTGGCCGGATGAGGCAGCCGGATTCTACCCCCCCCCCCCTTCCTACTCCTGTCGGCTTACAAGCGACCGGATTAACCCCCCCTAGTGTATCCAGTCTAATCATTAAAGTATCATTGCTGTTATTCCTTAACTATTCCAGGTCGTATATGTACCACCTGCGCCTTCAGAGATTGGACATTCTCTATTGATATACCGACGAATACTCTTGCCATAAAAGTGCATACTAATTCCCATTCATAAATGTGATTGATTTGATTAAGTGCTTGCTCTACACACCATCGCTGTGTAGAAATAAAGACCTATTTCTAATTCGTACATTTGTGTTGGATCCGTTTCATCTACGTGACAGTGTTCATCATAATATATTTATGCCGAGTACTGGGTGGCCGAATATTAAGTACAAAGGTAGTGGTAGTAAGTATCATATCTAGTAATACAGTCAGGGAATTGTACCCCTCAGTTACACAAATATTATACATGGGATCTCAAGCAATAAATATATATATTCGGTTTAATCTGACCCTTTGTAACAAAGGGGGTCTCGCCAAACGCGCAATGGACGCTCAGACACTGAGTGAATTCTGGCTTGGTGTGGAGAGGGAGCATCCACTCATAGGGCAGAGGGCTGTGGGCATCCTTCTTCCCTTCGCCACATCCTATCTCTGTGAGATTGGATTTTCAGCTGTTGCTTCACTGAAGACAAAGCACAGGTCTAAGCTCAACATTGAGCATGACTTGAGAGTGGCAGTATCAAGCCTGCAACCTCGTTTTGAAAAGATGTGCAGTGCAAAACAGGCTCATTGCAGCCACTAATGCTGTGATGACTCACATAATTTACTTACATTTTCTCTTTTTTTGCACAAATTGCAAAGTTCTTTCACAAGTTTTCACACGTTTTTCACAAAGTTTTCTATTTTTTTTTTTTAAAGCAGTGTCCTTGAATTGTATTGCAATGTTACAAGATGTCTCTATTTTTGAAAAAGCAGTCTTGAGTGTCCATTGAATTGTATTGCAATGTTACAATATGTCTCTATTTTTTTAAAAGCACAGTCTTTGAGTGTGTATTGGACTGTATTGTTATGTTGTTGCACAATTGCACAGTTGTAAAGTGGTTGCACAATTTGAAAGGTCACGATATTGGTGTTATTTCAATAAATTTAAACATGGCCCATTTCATGACTATTTTGTTGGGGCGAGGGGGGGGGGGCCCAAAATATTTTGGTCCGCCAAAGGGGGGCCTGACAGAAAAAGTTTGAGAAGCACTGTATTAGAGGTTAAATGAATTAATACTACTTAGATAGACGAGACAATGAATGAGTATATTCCATGCAAAATACCTGGCTGCCTAGAGGTTTTTGTTGTGTGTTTTTCTCTATGCTTACAGAGCGGCGAGAAAATTGCAAAGAGAACCAGAGAGGTCACGACCCAAACACCGTTAAGGACAGGTTAGTACGAAGATGCATCGACTCAATGGTAAGTAAAATAAAGAACATGCATAATGGTATTACACAATGAAAAACTATGAATTGAATTAACCCTAAATGATTTTCTTCTTTAGCAGAAAGGCGTTGAATCATTTATGTGAGGAGGTTTTCTAAGGCAGTTTTCATCATCCTCAGATCATAAATTGGTGAGAGGACAGGACGAGTGAGACGACGCGTGACCTGAACCACGAACGACGGCGGGACCAGGCAAGGAGAAACACAACCCAGAGACCAGGGAGACCCACGGCAACAGAGGGCCATAAGGGACGCCGCCAAAGAGCTACGGACACAACCTGAGAGAGCCGCCATCCAACCCAGCCCACACGACAGTCGTCCCCAAAGGAAGGGGAGCAGACACAGAAAGGACGACATGCTGCGCCACCCCGGCAGCCTACGACAAACCAAGGTCATGTGTATCTCCACTATCCGTGTGAGAGAGAGCGTCTGGCAAACCTTCGCCCTCCACTAAGCGGTACCGCGATAACAAGGAACGGAAGGCCGACCATGTCTCTGGGCCTGATAAAAGCCAAGCGTGAGCACAGTGGCAGACATGTGATGGCGGTGAAGAACAACATAGACTCCAGGAAAAGAGTCCACAAGGCCACTACCGGTGACCCTTGACGAGGCACACAGGAAGTGGATGGTGACCTCCTATAGGCCCCCTCTGAATGATGGAGGAGTGAATGTTCCCGACTGCACCGTCAAGAAGAGAGACATCATCAGAGACCTGTGGACCAAGAGGCATCTGAACACACATTGTCCACATTATTATGTATTTATTTAATTTTTACTGTGTTACTGTTTGGCCCTGCCACACGACAGACAGAGAACAGATGGTCAACAACGACGCGACATCATTCAGATTAATACCTTCACAAACAAATGCAGCCTCACAATTGTATGTATCTGGAAAATGATGAACTAGGGATGTGATGAAATGAAATCAATGAGATAGCATTAACAATGCCAAGTAATAATGAGCTAAAATGTATTGCTGAAGGAAGAAGTGGTCACATGGTCACATTACATCACATTTGAATTACTTAAGTTACAAAATTGTCTGATTCTAAGTAAAGACCAACAAAACTGAGACAATCACAGATGAAAGTGACACTCAAACTCAGGTTAAATACAACTGGATCTTAAGTAATTTCATCAAGAATCATTATAAATTGTGCATATATATATATTTTGAAAATTTTCCCATAATCAATCATGTTAGTTTTTATTAACCACTAGGTTAACGGTTTTCAATCTTATTTTGACACATTAGCCACTAAGGTAATGTCTATTGTAAATATTACTATGTTTGTATGTGTACAACCATGATCTTAGCTCCCATAGATATTATCATGAAGACACATAGTTACCACTTAAATGGCTGAGTCACGACATGAGCGACTGGAGGTAGGCCAAGATATGTGCACAGCTATAGCTTCTAATGAGTATGTTAATTGTTGTTTGATATCAGAGTTGAGGACCACTCATTGATATAGGTATTTGAGTGGCTAAATCAGACCATTATTAATAAAAGAAAAGGGTGATATTCCCACATCCCACATATCTGATATCAAAATAACACAGACTTTAGTCCAGTCAATCATGTCATGAATCACGTATGTAAATATTTCTATTTTAAACTGTTATGCCAACCAACAGACCACATTGGCCAAAATTCTCATTTATTTTAATTGTTTTCTATTTTTATTCATTATCTGATAACCGATGGATTACATCGGTCCCATTCTATTACCATATCTATTCACTCTTACCTGTTCCAAATAATCCTGGTGTATTATACATTAATCTCACCCACATTATAATAGAGAAAAGTGAGTAACTGTGGTATAATAGAATGATTCCCCAACTCTCTCATGTAAAGACATTCCCCTCCCCTGTATCTATCCTGTGTCGTCGTCCCCCTCCCCCATTTGACCTATCAAATGGGACCACCCCCCCCCCCTTTTAACTATATAAGGCTCCTCCCGAGAACAATTCAGGGCTTTTACCTGGGTCATTTCAGCTGATCACCTGGGGCGAAGCCCTCAGCCATTCTCTCTATGTACTATACTGTTTGGTTAATAAACCTTGTTATTATCCAAACCTCGGTTGACTGAGAACATTCTTCTTCAGGATATCCACGAATATCCCACATAAGTCTTCCATAATATATCTTTGAAAAAATTTCGGGAATGAGACCGTTAGGTTATGACTATAACAAAGTTCTGTTAGTAGTGGTGACGCTCGGCGTCACTCATGCACTGTCCTCGCACGTGCACGCGCACTGAATAAAATTCCACAATGTACCTTTATCCCAGTATTCGTCTGACCACACCCCTCATTAGCTTACCTTCATAAGCAGGTGTGTGGCCATCTGCTCTCCTCCTTCCCAAGCTTTCACCACAAGGTGAGATCAAGGGCTGCAGCGGCGTCGGACGCCGAGCGTCACCACTACTAACAGAACTTGGTTATAGTCATAACCTAACGTTCTGTATCGTATGGCTCTCGCTCGGTGTCACTCATGCACAAGGGAGGCAGAGCGAGAGCCATCGGCCGACAAATACACCCCACTGAAGGCCCCCCACAACCATCAGATCAGGGAGGACCGAGCCCCCCCGACCCCCCCTAATGGAGGGCACCCCCCCTATTGGAGGTTCCCGGGAGGGCGACGGACCCGACCGTGCGAAGAGGCACTTAAGCAACTCAACGCACAGGTAGGGTTGGGCATCGTTTGGATTTGAACGATTCCGGTTCCGATTCCGATTCTCCATATCGATTCCTGTTCTAAACGATTCTCGGTTCCGATTCTTTGAGGTGCAGGTCAAAACAGGTCACAGCTTATTTCGAAGGAGATTTTTTATTTATTTTTTATTTCAAAAAGAAAATCATACTATTCACATTTTCAGTTGACTTGATACAGTTTAATTTGGTTGCTGTACTGTAACTAGGGTATTAAAGAAAAAAAATAAAGAAAAAGTAAAAAAAAAAAGTTAAAAAAAAAATAAAAAAAAACGAAATTTAGAATCGAAATTCAAATATGTTACTTCCGGTTCCAGAACCGGAAGTTAGGAACCGGTTCCTATTAGAACCGGTTTTCGGTGCCCAACCCTACGCACAGGGTGAGCAGACCGTGGCCTGACCCCACGACTACACACACGCACAACCCGCATGCCACCCGGGAACGAACGGAGGGAACAACCTCGTTACTGCCCCCAGAATCACGGGGTCAAGGGCAAACCCAACCCCGTGGCAAGGCCGTAGCAGCGTAGCGCGAAGGAAGGCCCAGACCCACCAAAGGGACTGGACCCCCTGGAACGGGGGCCCGGAGAAGTCCATGATGCCAGCATCAAGACCCCACCAGGTGGTCACTTAGTGACCCCGCCCCCCACATCGCCAGCGTATTCGGACAAAGGCCCCTCAGCCGAGCGGGCCCTGTCCCCCCAATAGTACACCGCCTGGCACACTGACCCTGCAGTACAGGCAGTCAGCACGGCCGTAATAAACAAAGGCTTACCACGGAAGCAGGCAGCGCACCGGGGAAAAAACCAGGCAACAGGCTGTTAACCCGAGCCTGGAGACTGCGGACGAGACAGGCGCCAGAGGGGTCAGCTGAACACAGCCGCCCCGGCGGAAGGGGCGTATGCTGGCGTTGTCGTCACCATGACAAACCTCCCTTAAAGCGAAGGCTGACACAATTGGCAGACGTCATGAACGTGCAGGGGCAACCCGGGAGTTGACACCGCACCGACACACCAGAGAACCAACCACCCAGTCGTTACCCTATGCGGTGGTTGGTCCCATAACCCCTCAGGAAAAAACTCCAAAACGTACCTGCGGCACTACCGCAGTACCCGTGTTTCAGTTTCCAACAGGGTTATCCCGGGCCTACGGGTCAACGAAAACATTACTTCGGACCGGGCCCGGCGATACGGGGAGCACAGGGTCCCCCGAGGAGGTCAAAGACCACCCCAACAGGCCCCTCTTCGCCATGCGTAAGAGAAGAGCGAAAGAAATGGAGAACCAGCCCCAAGCACCCCGTACTTGGTATTCCCAGGAGGTCACCCAACCAAGTACTAACCAAGACCAACCTGCGTGGCGGCCGAGATCTGACGAGATCGGGCGTGTACAGGTTGACACGGCCGTAAGCCATTACGACAGTGTAGAATACAATGTACCCAACAAGGGCTCCATAGTGCTTAACCCTGTGACACCCGGACCGACCTGGCATTTTTCCCCCTGAAAAAAGCCCAAGTCCCTCAGGGTACCAGAACAGCAGATCTGCATCCCCGGCGGACAACGGGTTTAACTGATCCGGACCAGCGTGACCAGAACCAGTCCCGTGCCCTAACCACGCCGACATGCCAACTCCAGGAGAAGGGGCAGATATGCGTGTTGATCTTAAACATGAAAAGAAGGCGCCACCCAGACGTTCGGTGCGAACCGCGCCCGGCGGCCCACCCCCAGGGCGTGAGACCCTTCTACGTATGTTCAGATCCATTCCGTCATCATCCCCTGATATGAACGAGAATCCGTCGACAACCACACAGGTCGTCGGAAGAGGAAAAACCCCCATCCCAATTGCTTTATAAAAACGCTGTTTTAACCCCAAGCAACCAAGGCGCGCCAGTCAGTTGCTTAATGTCCAACAGAACATCCCGAGCTAGCACTATGTGTGCGTCGGGTATATCCACATCAATAAATAGGCTATTTAGACCTTTCATTGAATCCCCAAGGCGCCCAGGGGAACAACAAGAGGGGTGAGATGCAACCAACTCCAACTCTTTATAATAATAAAGAAGAAGCATCAACAGTATAAACCCAAACTGCACAGCTGGGAGTAAAAACTGTTTACATTTTTACATCCAGTCACTCCTTTAGTCAGAGAGTATAGACCGAACTTTCCCAGAAGCCTTCCCACATGAGTCGTAGTTATGAAAAAGACATGTCAACTGTGAGTCACGTGACCAACTGACTCAAGTTTACACATAAAATCGAGCGTAGCCGACCCGTAAGCCCTACGCTCTAACCAGACACTTTAACACCACAAACCTTACGTAAAGATCTTAACTCACGGAAGCCGTCGCCATAGCAACGTATATGCTATGACGGGGGGAAACCCTGTACATGACTCCTGTTTGTAATAGGAGTCGTGTCAGGACAACCCCCCCCCCCCCCCCTCCCCTGCCAAGACGTTGAACGGCTCGGCCCTGACTGGCTCAGCAGAATGAGAAAAAATCTCCTAAACCAAGCAAGTGGGAAGGAGGGGTTTATTCGGCACCCCCTCACACAAACCCTTTTTCCCTACACACCAAAAACAACTGTAGCATTTTGAGACCTTCAGTAGAATGCCAATGTATAGCGTAAGCTAATACAATGCCCGCTACCCACAGACTGTGAACAGGATTTATAACAAAACAAGTTGTGTGTGTGTGAATCCTACACCTGCTTTCTATGTCGTACATAGCAAAACACTGACAGAGTAACGGCCAGGCCGTGGAACGTGTGTGTACAAGTATTACTGCAACTAACAGGTCAGGCTAAATAGAACCTTTCTATGACTGAGTGTATGCTTGCAGATCTTGCTTAATCTCGTAACACAACATGACTCATCTCTCAATGTAATAATGCAGATTCACATTTCGCAACCCCATCATATGTATTGTTGAAGAAACACACAGTTTGTTTGGCCAATAATATAGTCCCCTTTTTAGGGAACTTTTTATTTATTTTTACGGCACAAAATCATGAGGGGGCCGGGGAGGGTGTAGAGGGGACCACAGGGGGAAAAGTCACTTTAGCGGCGTCTGCTGCCTCGAGCCGCTCGAGTTTTGCCACCCCGAGAAGCTCCGGAGGGACGGTAGTGGATCGGCTGCTGGTCATGTCGTTCCCTACCGTCTCCTCCGGTCGTGGATGGGCCGGCGGCAGCAGAATCGCCGTCTCTCCTCCTGGCCTTCTTGGAGGGGCCAGCAGTGGCGGCGGAGGCAGTGGTAGGCACGGCGGAGGGAGCTCGACGTCGTGGAAGCCTTCTGACTCCACCGGCAAGGACGGGAGGCGGAAAATGGGGTTGGAGCACGGATCGCTCCTCTGCCATCTCTCTGCACGTTGAGGTCATCAGCTGCAGGGCCTTCCCGAATAGTCCAGCATCGGAGAGGTTGGCCGTCAGAAGAGGGGCTCTCTTCTTCTCTGGCACTCGAGCCTGCTCCAGCCAAAGGTGGCGCTGGGTCAGGGTGGCCAGGGCGCGCATTTTCCCCGAGGCTATGGCCTGCACCTGGGTAAGATGCAGGACAGCTCCTGCCGCCTGGGTGATCTGATCGCATTTTACCTCGGTCAGACCCGTGCCGCCCATCATTATCCCTGATACAAATCTAGCCAGCTGCGCGATGTTAGAAGCTGCAGCCAGCGACTGTGTACCAGCGATAAATGACTGGTCACCCCAATATGCCAATCGCCTAGCCGATCTTCCATGGAGAACCGGCTTGCATAATGGCCCCCACACCACATCCGGACAGAGGAGAGCGGCCATCGGCCTATCAAGCCGTGGCACGCCCTCTCTCATACCTTCGACCAACCCCGACACCCGCGTAACTGGTACGTAGGCGGGGGTAAGTCCCATGATGTGAGACACCGCCTGGCCCCGACAAACATAGGCCCCCATTGAGGGGAAAAATGGGTAGACAACGTCCACCCCTCTCACCGGGCGACGCTGCCAGAGATGACCTATGAGATCATCGGGGGCAGGAGCAGGCAATGGCTGCGGCAGCGACATGCCGTTTGCAGCGGCAGCTACCGCCATGAGCTCGGGAAACAAAGCCTGCAGTTCCCCCTGCTGACTTTCCTCCACCGAACCCGCATCCCTCACATGCAGCAGGCTTCGACCGGTTGAGGAGCCACAGTCTGATGTGGCTGATAGCAGGGCATCCTGCCGATGAGGCCGAGGTGGTTCCCCGACATCCTCGAACAAGGCGCCCCAAGGAGACATTTCTCCCCCCTCTGGTGTTTCCTGGACGGGAGGGATACTCGCCTCCACAGGGCCTTCAAACAAGAATCCGTCCGACTCTTCCATGTAATCCTCAGTTTCCATCGGGCATGCAGAGACTGACGCATCCTCGCTGGTCTCCAGCAATTCCCCAAACCCAGGCCGTTCGCGTCTGCAGGACACCATCTTGCGACGTGAACGGGCAGACGCGAAAAGTTTGCATCGCAAAACCTCCGGAACCAAAAGAACCGGCCGCTCAACAACGGACGATTCCCTGGAACCAGAGGAACCAGAGTCAGGATCAGGCCACCGCCGGGGCGACGGCACCGATGCACCGGCTCCTCGGAGAGGCAAACTACCCATCGGCTGTCTCCTGGGCTGGGCTGGCAACCACGAAAGTGGCAGCAGCCCCGCACCAGCACGCACGACAGAGGCGGGAATGGAGAACCGCTGGTGAAGAGTGGGTCTACTCTCCGAGGTAGACATTATGACTTAGCCTTTTCTTTTTGAATAGTTATGAGAGAAGAAAAAAATAAGCACAATGTAAACACGTCTCAACTCTTTTCAACTAGCAACACGTCAAGTGGGGATCTACCGAAGGCACTCCTTGTGGTGAAAGCGAGAAGGAGGAGAGCAGATGGCCACACACCTGCTTATGAAGGTAAGCTAATGAGGGGTGTGGTCAGACGAATACTGGGATAAAGGTACATTGTGGAATTTTATTCAGTGCGCGTGCACGTGCGAGGACAGTGCATGAGTGACGCAGAGCGAGAGCCATATGATACAGAACCATTGTTTTGTGCAAGGCAACATCAGGCTTGACTTAAAACATTACTTTCCTAACTTAGTGAAACTAAATGTAACAAATTAAATAAGAAATAAATAAAATAAGAAATAACAATTCAGTACATTTATATCTATGTGTTAATTTGTTACATTTAGTTTCACTAAGTTAGGAAAGTAATGTTTTAAGTCAAGCCTGATGTTGCCTTGCAAAAAAGAATGATCCCAGTCTCTTCCACACACTGACAGTCAGTGTTAATTTTGGCAGCTATTTTCATTAGAGTTTTAGTCTTAGTCATGTGTCAAGTGCTCCTTTTTCGTTTTCATCATATTTAGTCATCTTCATTTATTTTTCATTTAGTCAGTTTTAGTCAACTAAATGTCTGAGCATTTTAGTCCGTTTTTGTCTCAATTTTGTCTTTTTTGTTTTAGTCTAGATGTAGTTGACGAAAACGGATGACATTTTTGTCTATTTTTTGTTAATGGAAAAAAACTTGTCAGAAGTCAGAAATAGTCAACATGGAACATATTCTGATTTAAATTGCGTATTTATTTTTTAACCTAGGGGAATCTGAGTCGGCGGCACAAGTGATACACAGGAAGGGTGCGCTGTCTATCTGTGAATGGAGAAATAACTTAATAAGACACATTATCTCTTCTTGCCTTGCTCAGCTGGCAGCGGTTTATTTGATAAATATTAAATAACAGTAACAGCACAGCAGTAACAGTGTAACAACAACAACACTAACTAACAGGATACTGTGTAAAGTAAACAAACACACAGTACAGTAGTTGAGTAGATAGTAGTGTGTATAGTACACACAGAGTAGACAGTAGCAATCTGATTGCACTCTGCTTGCATAAAAACATATAAAATGATAAATCACATTTTGAGGTTGGTGGTGTAAAGTTGGTGTGTGTGCGTGATGATAGCGTGCCGATCAATATTTGCAGTGGCTGCAGTCACAGCCGGAAACGGAAATACTGAAATAATCATGTGAATTGTTCTAAAAGTTATAATTATTTTGTCTCGTCTTGTTTTAGTCAACAATATCAACATACATGAAAATAAATTTTGTCCTGGTTTTTGTAAATAAAGTTTGTGTCCTCAGTTGTGGTCAACGATATTTAATTAACTATTTAGTCACGTTAGCGTCACGTCACATGGTCTTCAATAACGTGAAGTCACGTCTCGTTGTCATCATGAAAAAAACCTTCGTTGATGAACATCTTTTGTCATAATTTTAATTGACAAAATTAATAGCCTATACTGGTGACAGTGAGGCATACAGTTCTGTATCGTATCGCTCTCGCTCGGCATCGCTCTCTGCACTATCTCGCATACGTGCACGCGCACTGAATAAAGATCACAATGTACCTTTAATCCCAATATTCGTCTGACCACACCCCTATCAGCTTACCCATATAAGCAGGGGTGGGGCCACCCACTCTCCTCCTTCTCGCTTTCACCACAAGGAAGAAGTGCCTCGGTAGATCCCCACACTTGACACCATGATGGAAGAAAGGTTTAGGAGCAGCTTTGGGAAACAAGGATACGTTGACATCATATCTTTATTTTCTCTCTCACTATTTTCGAGAAAATACGGCGATATTGTCTTCGTACTGGAGTGTCTGGAAGATGATGATCATTCTAAAAACCCTCCACCGGTTTTCGTATTGGGAGCACGCCGCTGCATGCTTCTCAACTGCAGTTCCTTGCTGTGTTTGTTGGGGTGAAACCTGTCAGGCCACAGCTGAACTGTCGGACATGCCGCTGTTGTGAGAAGCGGTGCGTTCCAGGTTGGGTGAGTAGTGTTTGCTGGCGGGCTCCACTTGTCTGTTAGTGCTATGGGGGCTACTTGACAAAGTTTATGGAAACCGGCCCCAGGCTAGGGTCCTTTGTTCAGCCACCTAGGCGACAGAAGGCCTTGGTCTGGAGACCATTATAGTTTTAACTAGTGGGCCGCGATCATTGACACTGGTGATCCCTGTGTGTTCTGGACGACTGGATTCTCTCTGTCACCGTGTTAAGGCCCCATCTTTCATATCCAAATGAGAGTATTCCTTCACGAGGGGATATGTGCATGTAATGTGCGATAGCGGCAGATTCATGTTCAAAGTCAGCTACACAGGCCAGTTGGTACTGTGCTGATTCCGTCGGATGTGGTAAAGTCACCGTTGTGAAGCGGTGTTGACATCTTGTTTTCTCTTTTCTCTTAAAAAGTGAGGAGAGGTTCAGAACGGCGGCCTGTCTGGGTGAGTGTTATGTCATTGTTTACATGTTCATAGCTTACGGTTAGCCAGTCAGCTGTTAACTGCTGCGTTAGCCTGCTGGATCGCTGCATGGCCTGCTTAGGGCCTACTATTAGCCAGTCAGCTGTTAGCTGCGGGGCTAGCATGTCGTGGTCGCTAGGTAACGTTAGCTTGCTGCTATGGCCATGGCCTGGCGCGGGGTAGCTTAGCTTCTCGCGCGCCGCCGTGAGCTCGCTTCTGATCGCGTGCGTCGTTAGATCGGCGTCTCGCGAGCAGAAGCAGTAGCACCCGAACGGTTGGAGCGGCCGTTAGCTTGATGCTTTTCTGTTGAACGTGCTTTGATTTTAACATGTTTTACACTCTTGACCACGACGTCATCCTTGACAGGGGATGTTTTCGTCGACCCTGCCCTGAGCCAGGACGGCAAGGTTGCATCAACAGGGGACTGTAGTGCGGGTTGGGGCGGTGACGCTGCCCAGTTCGGACAACACAGGAGCGGCTGTGTTTCCTACGGTGTCTGTGACTGCACTTCGCTGATCTGCGTTCCGGGTAGGAACGGGGTTGACCAGACCTCATAACACGTCTTCTGGTTTTACTTTGCTAAATGTATTGTGAATAACGGTGTTTTTCCCAAAACGTGTGTTGCTACAATGCATTTAGGATACGTTGCGGGTTATGTGTGAGCTGTTTTTGTCACTGGCAGTTAGCTTCTCCGTGCAAACGGGATGTAATGATCTGGTTGTTGTGTGAGAAACACGGCCGTGTACTCACAACTAAGGTAACTAACCTATGAAGCTATGCTTGGTGACAAGTGAGTAAAAGAATGTTCTTTCTCAGACTGTAATGACAATGAACAGTGTGTTCACACATTAACAGGTTTTCCTGTTTTAACTGGCCGTATTGAGGGTAAAATAGGAGGATTGTGTTTCCCCCCCGGTTCCCTGGGGACTTTTTCATCCTCCTGTCAGACATGTTGTGCATTAATTGTGTCTTTTGTGTGGTAGGGATACGATGTAACTCTTAGCTTGATTGCTGAGGTTGTGCTAAATCTGCTGGAGAAACTTATTTCCTAAAGGGAAATTGGTTTGGTTGCTGTCATGTGTGCTTAGCAAGGCCTGTGGTCGATACTAATCAAGAATGATGTATTCTCTCATTGTGAAAAAAACGGCGTTCCTCTGTTGAGTGTTTTTGCCATTTTTTGTAGGTGATGATGGGTTGTGTGTGTCATGTGACCTACAACTGGGTTGTACTGGCCACAGAAGCACATGTGTATGTTGGACCAGGGTTCTTAGAGCCCTCTCTATTCTGTGTTTTTCCTTAGTAAAAATCAGATAGCAGGTTAGCTCATGCGCTGTGTGGAGCTGTGAAACGCTTCATAGAGCTGACTATGACTGTGTCATATTCTCTTTTTGTCGTTACATCGTATCATGGGTGTGGGGTCGTAAAGGGGTGAACTGGTAACCTTTCCTCTCCCCATTGTTCTGTCGGTCAGGGGTACACCCCCTGTCCTTCAAGGTTCCCGTCACGTGGCGGTTCGGCACGTTACGGGGGGGGGGGGGGGGGGGGGGGGAGGGAGTTCCTGGTCCCACGGCCTGGTATATTGGGCGTGTGCACCGCAGGAATTCCCCCGCCATAGAGTACGTCACCGTGCGCGTCTCTGTTGGTAGGACTTCCGTGTGCTGTTCAGGTCCATGTGATGGATCTGTTTTCAGGGGGGGTGGTCAGGGCTCCTCCTCACCAAGCGCCTATTCAGGCCTTCTGTGAGTTCGGACTCCTTCTTCCATGTGAGGAAGCCTCCATCAGAGTACAGAGCCTTCCTCCTCAGATTGTCAAAGTGAGTGGACCCTCTAGAAGGGTCCTTTTCTATTGTATGTATATTCGATTCAATTCGTTTATTGAGTGTGTATGGGTTCAGTGCCTCTTCCCCGGAGGCCCTAAAACCAGTTTTTTACATGGCTCAAGGTGCAATATATTCTTTTCAATCTGTACAGCTCGCGTGGGAAGTCTCTCTGGGGATCCCCGTCTCTTTCCTATGGGAGGGTGGTGGGATGTAAAAATGTGAAATTTTTTTACCCCGGCTGTGTAGACTGGGATACATACTGTTGATGCTTCCTTCTTTCTATTCCAGAAGTGTTGGAGTTAGGGAGTGTCACACCCCTCTTGTCGTTCCCCTGGGCGCCTTGGGGATTCAATGACAGGTCTAAATAGCCTGTTCATTGATGGGGGTGTGTCCCGACGCACGTATAGTGCTAGCTCGCTGTAAACAGGCGATTGACTGGCACGCCTTGGTTGCTTGTGGTTGAAACAGCGTTTTTATAAAGCAACTGAGATGGGGGTTTTTCCTCTTCCGACGACCACATCCCATGACCTGGGTGGGTTGTCGACGGATTCTCGTTCATGTCTGGGGGATGATGACGGGATGGATCTGAACATATGTGGTGGGGTCTCACGCCCTTGGGGTGGGCCACCAGGCGCGGTTCGTCCGAACGTCTGGGTGGCGCCTTCTTTTCATGTTAAGATCAACACGCATATCTGCCCTTCTCCTGGAGTAGGCATGTCGGCGTGGTTAGGGCACGGGACTGGTTCTGGTCACGCTGGTCCAGATCAGTTTACATTTACATTTACATTTAGTCATTTAGCTGACGCTTTTATCCAAAGCGACTTACAAGTTCTGTGCGACAAGACAGCAAGAAGGGTATAACTCTATCAGCTGAGTAACAATGTTCATCAAAGTGTTGCGTGTTACAGTGTAGGTTAGTTTATTAGGACAAGTGCATGACATTAAGGTTAGTCGGGGTTAGATTTTTTTTTTTTTTTTTTTTTTTTTTTTTTTTTTATCATTTCAGATAATGGTTGAAGAAGTGAGTCTTTAGTCGACGGCGAAAGATTGGACGGGATTCGGCTGTCCTAACTGGGATGGGTAGTTCATTCCACCAGTTGAACCCGTTGTCCGCCGGGGATGCAGATCTGCTGTTCTGGTACCCTGAGGGACTTGGGCTTTTTTCAGGGGGAAAAATGCCAGGTCGGTCTGGGTGTCACAGGGTTAAGCGCTATGGAGACCCTGGTTGGGTATGTTTTTACTCAGCACTGTCGTCATGGCTTACAGCCATGCCATTCTGTACGCGCTCGATCTCGTCGGATCTCGGCCGCTACACAGGTTGGTCCTGGTTAGTACTTGGTTGGGAGACCGCCGGGGAATACCAGGTACGGTGTGCTTAGGGGCTGGTTCTCCATTATTTTTCGCTCCTCTCTCACGCATGGCGAAGAGGGGCCTGTGGGGGTGGTTTTTTGACCTCCTCTGGTGACCCTGTGCTTCCCGTACCGCCAGGCCCGGTCCGAAGTGATGTTTGCGACCCGTAGGCCTGGGTTAACCCTTTTTGGAAACTGAAACACTTGTACTGCGGTATAGCCGGTGTATACCCGCAGGTGTGTTTTGGAGTTTTTTCTTGAGGGGTTATAGGAACAACCACCGCATTGGGTAACACCGAGGTGGTTGATTCCCTGGTGTGTTGGAGCAGTGTCAACTCCCGGGTTCACCGTTTGAGGGTGCCCCTGCACGTTCATGACGTCTGCCAATCGTGTCAGCCTTCTCTGCCTCGACCCCTCTGGGTGGGGGTTTTTAAATGGAGGCTTGGTCATGCAACACCGCCAGCTTACGCTCCTTCCGCCGGGGCGGCTGTGTTCAGCTGTCCCCTCTGGCGCCTGTCTCGTCCGCAGTCTCCAGGCTAGGGTTAACAGCCTGTTGCCTGGTTTTTCCCCGGTGCGCTGCCTGCTTCCGTTGGTTAACCTTTTTTGTGTGCTTACGGCCATGCTGACTGCCTGTTCTGCAGGGTCAGTGTGCCAGGCGGTGTACTATTGGGGGGACAGGGCCCGCTCGGCTTACGGCCATACCAACCTGAACACGCCCGATCTCGTCCGATCTCGGAAGCTAAGCAGGTTCTGGCCTGGTTAGTACTTGGATGGGATTCCGCCTGGGAATACCAGGTGCAGTAACTGAGGGGCCTTTGTCCGAATACGCTGGCGATGTGGGGGGCGGGGCACTACGTGCCCACCTGGTGGGGTCTTGATGCTGGCATCATGGACTTCTCCGGGCCCCCATTCTAGGGAGTCCAGTCCTTTTGGTGGGTCTGGGTCTTCCTTCGTGCTCCGCTGCTACGGCCTTGCCACGGGGTTGGGTTTGCCCTTGACCCCGTGATTCTGGGGGCAGTAACGAGGTTGTTCCTCCGTTCGTTCCCGGGTGGCATGCGGGTTGTGCGTGTGTGTAGTCGTGGGGTCAAGCCACGGTCTGCTCACCCTGTGCGTTGAGTTGCTTGAGTGCCTCTTCGCACGGTCGGGTCCGTCGCCCTCCCGTGAAGCCCCTAATTGGGGGGGTGCCCGCCATTAGGGTGGGTCGGGGGGGCTCGGCCCTCCCTGTTCTGATGGTTTGTGGGGGGCTGTCAGCGGGGTGTATTTGTCGGCCGTTGGCTCTCGCTCGGCCTCCCTTGTGCAGAGAGCGATGCCGAGCGAGAGCGATACGATACAGAACGTTAGGTTATGACTATAACCAAGTTCTGTTAGTATAGCGAAGCTCGGCATCGCTCTCTGCACTAACAGAACTTGGTTATAGTCATAACCTAACGTTTATTAATTGAATGAATGAAGTTTATTTTCTGTCTTTGTTTACAACAAATCAAAAACACACTTGTGATCCTTTACAATTCTTAAAAACTAAATATATTGGGGAGCTCCAGTAGCTCACCGCGTATCTCGGCGCTATTTCTGCGTCGGGAGGAGCCGTGCTGCGTCACGGTTCTGGTTGACTCCGAGTTCCGAGTCATTTGCTGAATGTCTTCCCCTGTTCTCCCTCCCATTTCACTCTACAACTGTCGGTCATGCTTGACCAGAAAAGCGATAAACGCTAAAAAATAAAGTAAAAAAAAAAAAAAACTAAATATATTATAATATATATTTTAATATAAATAAAAAAAAATTGGAATTTTTCTTATTTAAACTTTTAACTTTTTTGAAAGAAAAGTGGGTACAATGGGTATCGGATCGGTATCGGGACTGAAAAAGTTGGATCGGTGCATCCCTAATAGCAAGTAGCGTGAAAACCAGCATCTCCATGAACATTGGCAAACTCTATCTCTAAACAAAGTTTGTATGTCTCCGCAATGGTATGATTCTCGCCTGGCAAGTTAAGCTACCGTTCAATGCCATTTCTAATATATCCCACCGTGTCTGTGTAAAATCTTGTACACTTTCTTTCTGAACGGACGTGAGATGCATATAACATTGTTTTTGTATTTTATTTTTTTATTATTTTTTAAACAAACACATAAACAAACATGACAACACACAATAGGATATACAAATACACATATGCTCCAGCTCGTACCCCCCTCTCCCGGACACACTATATAACATTGTTTAGAAACCTTTTTGCAAACTTTAGAAGGTGTTTTTTGTCCATTTCATCTTCTTCTGTACTCGTCGATATGTACTCCGTGGATCCCATGCTACTGCTAGACTGTTTACACAAATTTGTTGTCGTCCCTCGTCCGTAACCTGGCAACAAAGCGGCTGCTATTGGTTGAGCGCAAGACACGTGACAGAACTCGCACCACTTACATCAAATATATCTATGCGATGACCAAAGTATCCGTTCGCAAGGAAAGATCTACTCCCGACTTTAAAAGTATAATTGCGCAAAACCGGCAGGATTGTAAATGGAGAACTTTTTATTCCTAAATCTACATAAATAGATCTTTCACCCAGAATGAAAATGTCATAGTTCCCCGACCCCAAGGTGGGAACGGGATGAAACGATAACGGGGTTCACCTTATGGCCTATAATGCATGGGTGTGCTACTCTCTGTTCTCTGTGCTTGTTTCTATTGTTCTGCTTGTTGTCATGAGTAAGTGGAAGATATGCCGCAAATATGATCAAATCAAATCTAATTTATTTGTAAGGCCCGACACATGTTAATGTCGCCATGGGCCGGACACGTTTTTTTTTTTTTTTTTTTATATTTTTTGCACAAATCTCTCCAATATTCAACACATATCTTTCCACATCACAATATGCAACGTCCAAGATTTGCCTTTTTCTTTTTTTGTAAGAACATACAAAACATGTAAAAGACTCATACAAAAACTGACATTCGTGCCACTCACGAGATTTCTCTGAATTTTTTTTTTTTTTAGCGATCTGAAATCATATTGCATCACTCGAGCCTACCCGAGTATAGCCGAGCGGCGCCGGCGATCATTGTGGAAAAAAGCGCCCCCTGTCGTCTCCCAGATGACATAAGTGATTTTGGAATGGACTCAATGAAAATGAATGGGGAAAAAAATCCGGTACTCCACATTTTCCAGTCCACTGATCCAGCCGGGGTTACCACAGTTCATTCTGGAACCTCAGATCCCCGCTGATCATGGAGTTCTACTGTATCGCGTTGGATCCATACACGTATCGATTTTTTCGAATGGTGATCAGGAATTGGAATATACCAGTTGGATACCATCTGATGTCAGGTAAGGACTGTATGTTATCAGTGTTAGGATAATCAGAGTAAGTTTGATGAAGTTATAAGCTGTTTTGTGAAATGTCTTCTTTCGGTTTCACTGTAAAAGTCCATGAGGAAATCAACGGGGCGATTATCCGTGCGCGGCTCGAATGTGCTTGCGTGCACGTATAATATTGATCATCTAGCGTTTATTTGAAAACAATTCATAAAAAGGCCGACGAATATCAACGTTGTGGAATATTCCAGTAAAAGGCGATTTTCATAGAATGCTCCAGAATGGGCTGTTTTTTATCTGAAAACGGGTGCTTTTCTAAATGCTCTGAAACGGAAATGCCGCGATAAAAAACAATCTGCCTTGACAGCACTGACTGGAAAATAGTCTTTGACAATGCGATGGGCAGATTAGACACATAGCCATAATTTTAAACATAGATTAGGCGATATTAACGTTAACATTGGCGCCGATGGTGGCATTCAGCCGGTAAAAAGGAAAACCCGGCGTGGCGCTCAAAGTGTTAAACAAGTCAAGAAGAAACATCACAATAAATCAAGAACAAAACAAAAACACCATAAAGTCCAAAACATGTAAAATAAAATAAATGAATGCAACATACCCCACGCGAAGGTAAGGAAAAACTCACTAAAACCTAGCAATAGGAAAAAATGCACCACAGGCAATGTGGAGGAGAGAAACCTTAGAAGGGCCGTTCAAGGGGAGGATCTCCCTTCTTAGATGTCGGTGATATAGTAGTGTTGCAATAAAACAGTTGGTAAGCATGCACTCATATGCGTAATGAAACACAGATAAGTGCATGCAATAGCAACTGAACATTTTGAAATATTTTATAACTGTATATTTGGACCTGTCACTTTGTCCTTTTTAAGATTGTTGTGCTTTTAGTTGGGTTTGTAAAAGTTTGCATTGCGGCTGTCGTTTAGCTCCAGTATGTTGGAAATGCTTAACCCCCTGAGGTCTAGAGTGTGTAGCTCCACCTTCTCAGAATATTCTCTTTTTTTTTGTTACATAATGTAAAATTACAGATTCATACCTTCAAAATAAGCCATCAATTGTCAAATTTGAGACGATAGTTTTCAATCAATGTCCTATCAAACATTCTGGTAAAATCCTAACTACTTTTCAGGATAGGACGAGAACTTGCTCCAAGTTCATTCAGCTATCTGATGAGAGAACTACACTCCCAGAATTCAATGTGATCATTATCACTAGAACCATTTCACACCTGGAGCAAAGTCATTCCTTTGTTATTCCAGTGAATGGACCCAGCAGGAGGCCTAGCCTAGCGACAAGCGGCCACTACATAGTTGGGTATTGAAAAAATGCTCATATCCAAAAGTAGTAGAGAGAGAGAGAGAGAGAGAGAGAGAGAGATAGAGATAGAGAGAGAGATGGTATTTACAGTACTGTACCATATCAAAAAAAAATAAGCAAACTAGACTAGATGTAAATGTAATGTGTAAATGTGTAAATGTAAATGTGTGTGTGTGTCTGTCTGTCTGTGTATGTGTGTGTGTGTATGTGTGTGTGTGTGTGTGTCTGTGAAACATGTCTTGTACTCATTTACCTCACTAAATACAGCAATGTGTAACTGTAGATTTCAAGAGAGAGAGAGAGAGAGAGAGCGACATTTATAATAATTATATTATTAATTAGTTTTTTTACACACACACACTAATAACATGATCATAACCAAACCAATTTCAAATGTATCATCAAGTACAAAATAGATTTGATCGTAATATTTATGAGAATGCATGTTTTTTCACACTACAGGAGGAGTATGTCACAGTATGATATCATAATCGAACATTCTAGAACATTTGTGTTCTATATATGCAACAATTCTCTGAGCATTTCCTGGCATTTTTTCAGACTACAACATCAATCCAGACTGGTTTGACCCTGACAGCACGTGTGGCAGCACGTGTGGCAGAGAGAGAGAGAGAGAGAGAGAGAGAGAGAGAACAGGTCTTCACCTCTCTACTTTCTACTCTACTCAGATGGTATTTACAGTACTGTACCAACCACCGTTATAGTTGATCATGACACTGCCAGAAAGGATGTAGTATTCCTTCTAGATGGTTCTGACGGCACAAGGAATGGATTCCCAGCTATGCGTAATTTTGTTGAGAGAGTGGTGGAGAAACTCAATGTGGGAGAAAACAAAGACCAAAGACAACTGGAATAGAATATCACACAATTTTATTAAAAACACATAGAGAATAATAATCAACAAAAAACATCAACTGTATCAATTGTATTGTACAATGAACAACCCTATATATCACTTTTGGATTACAATAGTAATACAAGGTGCCTCATATGATATTTGGCAGAGAGCGCGACCACAATGAATTTAGGCAAAATCTACAAAAAAATTAAATTATGCACATGTATTAAAAAAAAAATAGGTGTCTCCTCATGGTTGTATCTGCCTGTTCTGTATCACACTAAGTGATATGTGAAAAAGCAGTTCCTGTCTGGAATGAGACAGAGGGCCACACCACATTCACCGCACTTCCAGGGGGTCTTCATCTTACAATGTACGCAAAACAGGCGGCCAGCCGTGGCCTTCTGGGATTTATCTGCCTGTTGCGTGATCGCAACAGGTGAATGGTTCCTTGGTAGGCGGTCCACTGGTGCTGTGGGTAGATTGTCCACTGCCGTGGGTAGGTTGTCCACTGGTGCTGTGGGTAGATTGTCCACTGCCGTGGGTAGGTTGTCCACTGGCACCTGTACAACTGTGACGCCACACAGCTCAGCTACCAGCTCCTGCTGGAAGACCAGGTGGGTCATCGGCTGCACCTGCTGCTCTCTGCAGAGCTCCATGTGAAGAAGGTAGGAGTTAGTGGCGGCAATGTCCAGATAATGATAGAGCAAAGTCCTGTACCATCGCATGGTCTTGTGGTGTGCAGAGTAGTACTGGATGAGTTGGTCAGACAAATCAACGCCTCCCATGTACTTGTTGTACTCCAGGACAGGTGTTGGGCATGCAATGTTCTCAATGGACCAGGTCTCACTGCGCTTGTTTTTTATTCTCCTCAGCACAGTTTTTCCAGCGAATGACTAGTGGATTGTGGAGCAAACAGAGACTTCACGTGTGTCCATCCACTTCACAAAGACCGGTGGGCCATCACGTAGCCACCTAATGGTGCCCCTAGCATCCTTCTTTTTGAGAGCATTCACCTCTGTGCGGGGGCATTCTTTTCTGTTGTCTCTGTACGTTCCACATTTTCAATGCAAATTCAATATGATGAGAGAGAGAGAGAGAGAGCACTTGTCATTTGAATTGAGAGAGAGAGAGAGAGAGAGAGAGAGAGAGAGAGAGAGAGAGAGAGAGAGAGAGAGAGAGAGAGAGAGAGAGAGAGAGAGATTTGATTTTTTAAAGTACTTTATTTTGTACTGTATGAAACAAAAACTTTACATCAAGCCTTTAAAAAAGACTTTTCATCTTCAAGATTAAAAAAAAACAATACAAACAAATAAATAAATAGAGCTTCACATATTCATAATGTTGTTAAAAACCAATTCATCATCAAAGACATCACAAATCACATTTCCATAACACCATTCCTGAGCAAAAACCTCCAAATTTCCCATAGCTTTATAAAACCTGAACTCCAGCCAGACTCTAGCCTTCACATTACAGCACCACACTAACACTGCATCCTGGTCCGGTTTATCTTCCACTCTGTTTCTCCTGTTTACATAGACTGCAAGCTTAGCTTCCCCCACCAGAAAATTAAGCAGTTGCCATTTTTTCCGATTGTCTTTTTTATATCCTGCTCCAAAAATATAACCAATAACAGAAAAGGTTTCACCAAAAAGCCTAAAAACGTCGGTGAGCAGCTCAAACAGCCCTAAAAGCCTGTTACACTCTAAAAACGCATGAAAAACAGTCTCAGTCAACCCACAGAAAGGACATTTATTATCCACCTCTGGGTTGATGATGGAAACAAAAGCGTTCACTGCCACAGCACCATGCAGAATCCTCCACTGAAGGTCAGCCGTTTGTTTTTTTAAAGGAGGTTTATATAAAACTCTCCACACAGGTTGAGTGTCATTACTTGCACACAGCCTACTCCTCCATACAGTGTCCACTCTATTGTTTAGCCATTTCTTATTAATTACTTTGACACAGTTTCTGTACCACGATTTCCTATCCATTTTGTAAAAAGCTGAACCCTTTACAAAAAGTAGAGGACCAGACATTTCTCCCAGTACAGGGCTCAGGTAGATATTTGGAAACTCATCCTGTTTATCCGGTTTTAAAGCTCCACTGCTGTATAATCTAAGCATTCCCAGCTCCTCAACAGTCAACCTCTGTCTCCAGAGATCCAGCACCCTGGTTGCGTAGCGCTGTGACCTCAGGCCCAATAACGAACACACAGCCTGAGCATCCTTTAACTCTGGTCCTGCTGTGTCTGCCAGCCGTCTCAGGCGTACCACTTCGGCAGCACACAGCAGTCCAGTCAGCCCAGGATTTGCACAGTCGCCTATATCCATCCTTGCACCGTGAACAAGAGGCTCCTCAAGTAACCAGTGCAACGATTTAATAGAAGTATTCCTTGTGCACTTGAAAAGTGTCCAACATTTAAAAACCCCCTGATAAAAAGGAGGAAGTGCATTTAACCTTAAAGTCATCGGGTCTGTTAAAAACAAAGATACATCAAGTCCAAGACTATTTACTTGTCGAAGAATAAAAGAGGCAACTTCTCTCCAAACTAAATCTCTTGGTCCTAACAGATATCGCTGTATGAACTGTAGCCTCAAAGTCGCTGTCCTACTCGCTAAATGAACCAGGCCTTGCCCTCCCTCTTCTCTGGGCAAAAACAAAACACTCTGAGGAACCCAGTGCAGGCGATCCCAAAAAAAATCAACCATCTTTGCCTGCAACCGCACCAACATGCCTGAAGGAGGCTCCACACATGCCAGCTTATGCCACAAGGTAGAAGCCACAAGGTTATTTATTATCAGGACTCTGCCTCTATAGGAAATCTGAGGCAACAGCCATCTCCACTTAAACAGCCTTCCTTCTACTTTCTCCACCACATTCTCCCAATTTTTCTGTACAATCGTGTCATTCCCAAGGTATAGCCCCAAATATTTAAAACCATCCCTTTTCCAGATCATGTTTTGAGGTAACACAGGTAATCTACTATGCCAGTTTCCCACAGCTAACGCCTCACTCTTCCTCCAATTTATTTTGGCAGAAGACACAGCCCTAAAACTGTCAGCAATTCTTTCCAATATATTTACATCGTTTTGATTTTTTACAAAAACAACTACATCATCAGCATAAGCTGACAAAACAATGTTATCCTGGAACCCAGGTATAGCTAACCCCCTCATCTCATTTCTCAATGATTGTAACATGGGTTCCAATGAAATTGCATATAACATGCCAGAAAGAGCGCAGCCTTGCCTAATACCCCTCTGCACCTCAAAAGGAGCACATAGAGAACCATTGAATTTTAACACACTCTCAATGTTCTGATACAAAACTTTCACCATAGCAATGAGACCATCGCTGAACCCAAAACTCTTCATAACACTCCAGAGATAATTGTGCTCAACGCGGTCAAATGCTTTCTCCTGATCTATTGAAATAAGAGCAGTATTCAATCCCAATGAATCAGAGACACCCAAAACATCACGAATTAAATATACATTATCTAATATTGACCTGCCAGGTACACAATACGTCTGATCACGATGTATGATCTGATCCATCACTTCTCTCAGACGGTTTGCTAAGGTCTTTGACAAAATCTTATATTCACTGCATAATATTGACACAGGCCTCCAATTCCTTATGTCCTGCAAAGACCCCTTTTTTGGCAGTAAGGTTATCACTGCCCTGCGACACGAAAGCGGCAACGCACCCTCAGACAGACTTTCATTGAATACCTCGAGAAGGTCGTCTTTCACAATGTCCCAAAAGGCTTTGTAAAACTCCACCGTCAAACCGTCAATACCAGGGGCTTTCCCGCCACCCATGCTCTGTAAGGCAGAATAGAGCTCTGACGAGTCCAAAGGTCTTTCCAGCAGCACATTCGACTCCCGTGATACTGTGGGCAATCCTTCACAAAAAGTCTGTAGAAGGACATCATTGTCAGTGTACTCACTGCTATACAAAGCAGAATAAAACTCGACGGCCCGTCTCCGGATCTGACTGGCATCAGTGATGTCCTGCCCTGTCTCTGACAGAAGAGAGTGAATGAATTTATTCTGTCCATTCTTCTTTTCCAGACCGAAGAAGTAACTGGAAGGCACATCCATAGCATTGACATTCATAAATCTAGACCTTAACAAAGCTCCTTGAGCCTTCACACCTAGCAGGTCAGCTAAAGCCATTTTTTTTTATTAAGGACTTCAAACTGTCCTTGATTTCCTGTGGACCCAAACATTTTCTCAAGGTCCACTATCTCAGTCTCCAAATCTCTCATGGAGGTAGTGATGTCTCTAGTCACATTGAGAGTGTGTTGTTGACAAAGCATTTTAATTTCTACTTTGCCACAGTCCCACCACTGCCTAAGAGAAGAGAACTCATTCTTCCTACTCCTAAACAGGACCCAAAAAAAACTAAAAACATCCCTAAAATCCTTTTCATGGAGCAAAGCTGAATTAAAATGCCAATACGCACTTCTAGGTACCAGATTCTTAATAAAGACATTGCACATTACCAATGAATGGTCTGTAAAACCAACAGGCAATATTTTACACATTTTAAAAACATTAAAATGATGTTTAAAACAATAAAAACGGTCAAGTCTAGCTAAGGAGACAACATTATCCCTACAATGAGACCATGTATACTGGCGCTCATTCCCATGAAACCTCCTCCACACATCAACCAAGCCGTGTGTGTGTACAAGCTTTCTTAATGCACTTTGAGAAGCTGGATGGGGTTCATTATGATTCCTGTCTAAACTGTTATTCTCTGTGCAATTGAAATCTCCAGAAAAAAATAAGAAATCATCCGGACTAAAATCGGACAATTTAGTACACACTATATCTAAAAAAGCCTTTCTTTCAGGCCCTTTAGAAGGAGCATAAATATTCAATAAAACCACATTAAATGTTTCAAAATGTGCTTTCACTACAATGAACCTACCCTCTACAACATGTTCTACAGTATAGGAAGCAGGAATAAAACGTTTTGAGAATAAAAAACCAACTCCACTACTAATTGTAGTATTATGACTCAACACTAAATCACCTTCCCATTCTTTCCTCCATTCCACCTCATTTACTTTATCACTGTGTGTCTCCTGCATAAAAAGAACATCAATGTGTTTTAACTTGACCAGTTCAAACAGCGTTGCACGTTTTCTCACATCTCTTGCCCCATTCAAGTTCAAAGTTCCAACCTTAAAATGTTCCATGGAGAGAAGAGGAGTGACTAGAACGCACAATAACAATAAATTAAAAGTTGCCCCTTGTTTTCCTTTCATAAATTTGTTTTCTGACCTTTGGCAGTAATTTCCTTAGTCTATACACTTCCTGCTTAGTAAAGCTGTTATTTCCCATGTGAAACCTGACAGACGTATAGAAAGCCTCTGTATCAGTAATATGTTCCTCTATTTTGAAGCCCCGAACATTCTTGTTTTCCTGTAGCAAAGTTTTGATAGTTTTGACTGACAGTGATTTTCTGTGTTGTGACTTCTTTAACTCAGACATGTCACTACAATCTGACTCATACTCCTCACTATCACTCTGGTCTGACTGTGAAGTCATTCCTTTGCGTTCATGAGGTGCAGATTGTGAAACATCCTCATCTACCATTTCTACCTCATTAGTCTGGTCATTAACTGAAACTCCCGCACTGCTTCCACACAAACCACTGCTACTCTCCTGTGTTTTCCCCCCAGACACAGCAGCACTGTATGTTTGTTTCTCCGAGGCCCCTTCCAGCTGCAGTTCTCCTGTAGCCCTGTCTGTCTGTTTCACACAGGCCCCTTCTACCTGCATCTCACTTGTAGTACTGTCTGTCTGTTTCTCACAGGCCCCTTCTTCCTGTAGCTCACCTTTAGCACTGTCAGTCTCAGCTGGATTATCCCTGGCCACCTCTGTTTGTATCTCAACTGTAGCACTGTCTACAGCTGCTTCTTTAACCCCAACCACTTCTATCTGTAGCTCCCCTGTAGCACCCTCTGCAGTAGCTGGTTTAAAACTGGCCACTTCTATCTGTAGCTCCCCTGTAGCACCCTCTGCAGTAGCTGGTTCAACCCTGGCCACTTCCGTCTGTAGCTCCCCTGTAGCACCCTCTGCAGTAGCTGGTTCAACCCTGGCCACTTCCGTCTGTAGCTCCCCTGTAGCACTTTCTGCAGTAGCTGGTTCAACCCTGACCACTTCTGTCTGTAGCTCCCCTGTAGCACTTTCTGCAGCAGCCGGTTTAACCCTGGCCACTTCTTCCTGTAGCTCCCCTGCAGCCCTGTCTGTCTCAGCTGGGTTATCCCTGGCCACCTCTGCTTGTATCTCAACTGTAGCCCTGTCTGCAACAGCTGGTTCTTTCCTAGCCACTCTTGACTGTCCCTTACCACTAATTTCTAAAACCACAGTCTCATTATTTGACGGTTCTCTTCCTTGCCCACTAGTTCCCTCCCCAAGGTCTGCATGCGCATCTTGAGCTTGCTTCTTAGGGCATGCTTTAATTACATGCCCCCCCCCCACACCCAAAGCACTTCATGGTCTCTGATGATGCAAACAATACATAATCAAAATCTTCCACTTTAACATGGAATCTCATATTGAACTCATCATTCCTGTTATTCAGAATCATATATAAAAACCGTCTGTGAGAAACAACATGCTTCAGCAAAGGTGACTTACACCCTGTAAGCACCTTCTTAATGGGAGAAACTATCTTTCCATGTCTGGACAGCTCTTTTATCAGAAACTCATCAGAGATGAATGGTGGTACATTAGACACCGTGATTTTAGTTGATGGTTGCGCAAGTGGCAACACGGGAACGTGCAGGTCCCGAACAATAATACCACGTTCAATTGCTGCATTCACTTTCTCAACTCGATCCAGAAATATTACCACAGCAGAATTCATTTTCCCTGCAGACTTAATACTGTTGTAACCAACAACTTTACCTACCGCTAAACTAACCTCTTCAACTGAGCAGGGGAACACGGTGCCAATCTTAATGCCGTGTTTCCTACTCAATTTGTTCAAATCAGCCATCCTGCGCGCCCGGTGTCTTGCCGACCAGCC